>NC_090387.1:12303115-12609023 GCF_036365525.1 Heterodontus francisci
TCTTTCTAATATATATATATTAATCGCCTGCTCTTGGGTGCACAGGGCACAATCTCAAATATTTGCAGATGACACATAACTTGGAAACGTCATAAACGGTGAGGAGGATATAGGAACATAGGAATAGGAGTAGGCCATTCAGCCCCTCGAGCCTGTCCAGCCATTCAATGAGATCATGGCTGATTCGTGGCCTAACTCCATATACCTGTCTTTGGCCCATATCCCTTAATATCTTTGCTTAACAAAAATCTATGTCAGATTTAAAATTAACAACTGTTCTAGCTTCAGCTGCTGTTTGTGGGAGAGAGTTCCAAACCTCGACCAACCTTTGCGTGAAGGAGTGCTTCCTAACATCTCTCCTGAACGGTATGGTCCTAATGTTTAGACTATGCCCCCTAGTTATAGAATCTCCAACCAGTGGAAATAGTTTATCTTTATCTAGCCTGTCTTTTCCTGTTAATATCTTGAAGACTTCGATCAGATCACCCCTTAACCTTCTAAATTCTAGTGAAAACAGGCCTAATTTGTGTAATCTCTCCTCGTAACTTAACCCCTGTAGTCCAGGTATCATTCTTGTCAACCTACGTTGCACTCCCTCCAAGGTCAATATATCCTTCCTGAAGTGTGGTGCCCAGAACTGCTCACAGTACTCCAAATGGGGTCTAACCAGGGTTATGTACAGCTGCAGCATAACCTTTGTGTCTTTATACTCCAATCCTCTGGATATAAAGGCGAGCATTCCATTAGCCTTTTTGATTATTTTCTGCACTTGCTCGTGGCATTTTAAAGATCTATGCACCTGAACCCCCAAGTCTCTTTGGACATCCACTGTACTTAACCTCTTCCCATTTAGAAAGTACCCTGCACTATCCTTTTTTGGTCCAAAATGGATAACCTCACACTTGCCCACATTGAAATCCATCTGCCGCAGTTTTGCCCACTCACCTAGTCTGTCAATATCTCTTTGCAATTTTATGCTATCATCTAGACTGTCTACAATGCCGCCTAACTTTGTATCATCAGCAAATTTGGATATATAACTTACTATGCCATCATCCAAGTCATTAATCAATAATGTGAATAATTGAGGCCCCAACACAGATCCCTGCAGGACACCACTAGTCACACAGGATAGCAACGGACTTCAGGAGGACATAGACTGGTGAAATGGGCAGACACAGGGCAGGTGAAATTTAACACAAACAAGTGTAGAAAGAATAAGTCGAGACAATATGAACTAATGGTACAATTTTAAAGGGGGTGAAAAAACAATGTATGTACACAAGTCTTTGAAGGTGGCAGAAGTTGAAAAGGCTATTAAAAAGATATATGGGAGTCTGAACTTTATACGTGGAGGGATAGTGTACAAAAGCAAGGGTTATGTTAAACCTTTATAAAATACTGATTTGGCCCTAGCTGGAGTATTGTGACTAGTTCTAGGCACCACACATTAGGAAGGATGTCAAAGACGTTAGAGAAGGTGCAGAAGAGATCTACTAGATTAGCACCAGAGATAAAAGACGATTTATGTGAGGAGATTGAGCAACTGGAGTTTAGATTAGATTAGATTAGAGATACAGCACTGAAACAGGCCCTTCGGCCCACCGAGTCTGTGCCGAACATCAGCCACCCATTTATACTAATCCTACACTAATCCCATATTCCTACCAAACATCCCCACCTGTTCCTATATTTCCCTACCACCTACCTATACTAGTGACAATTTATAATGGCCAATTTACCTATCAACCTGCAAGTCTTTTGGCTTGTGGGAGGAAACCGGAGCACCCGGAGAAAACCCACACAGACACAGGGAGAACTTGCAAACTCCACACAGGCAGTACCAGGAATCGAACCCGGGTCCTTGGACCTGTGAGGCTGCGGTGCTAACAACTGCGCCACTGTGCCGCCCTAAGAGCAGAGAAGATTTGATAGACATGTCCAGAATGTTGAAGAGTTTTGATAGAGCAAGTGAGGAGAAATTGTTTCCAGTAGCAGAAAAATCAGTGACCAGAGGACACAGAATTAAGGTAATTGGCAAAAGAATCACAGGTGGCATGAGGAAACATTTTTTTTACACAGCGAGCTGTTATGATCTGGAATGCCTGAAAGGGTGGTGGAAGCAGATTCAGTCATCTGTCTCATCCAAAAGATGGCATCTCTAACAATTAGTGCTCCCTCAGTACTGCACTGCAGTGTCAGCCTTGATTTTGTGCTCAAGTCTCTAGAGTGGCACTTGCACCCTTGGCCTGCAGACTCAGAGATGAAAGCACTACCCACTGAGCCACTGCAAACATGTACATTCAAAAGTCATCCCAGAAAGTTTCAAATTTGCTTTGTTGTTGGTGGTGATGTTGTGGAGGCTTCGGTATATGAGTAATTAAGGCTATGTTCTGCCACAAGACATCTGATGCAATAACTTATATTTATATAGTGCTATTAATGTAGTGAAACAGTCCAAGGCACTTCACAGGCGTGTTATCAAACAAAATTTGCAACAAGCCCCATAAAGAGATTCTAGGACAGTTTTGTTAAGGAGGTAGGTTGATAGGAACATCTGAAAGGAGGAGAGTGAGGTAGAGAGGCAGAGCGGTTTAGGGAGGGAATTCCAAAGCTCACTGCCTAGGCAGCTGAAGGCACGGCCATGAATGGTGGTGTGATGGAAGTCATGGATACACAAGGGGCAAGAGTTGGAGGGGCAGAGAACTCAGAGGGCTGGAGGAGGTAACAGAGACATAGTTTTGCAGTCGCAGTTTCCTTCCGCAGTGAAGGCTAGGTCTTAGTTGTATTGTTCGGGGAGTGGGTGCCAGGTAGATGGGAGTCAAACTCCTATCCCTCCCACATCTCAAAGAATGGAAGACAATATATATGGAAGGGTCACTCTAGGTGCCTTTGCACACCTTTGATTACATAATGGTAGAGGCCTGGGCACAGAGCACTAGCTAGTCAGTGATAGTGTATGACACTGGGAGACAAAGAGTCAGTTTTAAAAATATATATATTTTAAGAAATAATTGATAATGATTGTGATGAAGCAGTGTATTCCAAGCATAAAATTATATACCTCATCAAGACAACATAGAATTATAATCTACAAAAGAAGAAAGACTTTACCAGTTTGTCCAAATGGCTTTCCAACAGTCAGCATCCAAACAGGTCTGTTTAATATTTTAATATAGAAAAAAATTGTATCAATAATGATTTAACTAAATCGAACCCAGTTCTTAGAAGCCCACAGAAGTATTGTATATAATGTACAGGCGTTACTTCAGGAATATATCATGTAGACAAAGTGCTGAGTACTCAGACTGCAAACCACATCCTCCAGAAGGATGACTGGTCAAACAAAGCAAGAATTACAAAACTCAGTTTAACTGATTTACTTATCAGCTTGGCTCAGTGATGTCCCTCTTGGTCTGAGGTCAGAAGGTCATGAATTCAATGTTAATTTCCAGAAAGCTTGTTGTGGAAGGATGATGCTGGAGCCTATCTTTTCACAGTTTCACATTTATTGTACAGAGTAAGAAGGATTACAAACATATAGGTCCTCGCTCAAAAAAAACCCTCCATCAGTCTCAGTAAGTGTCTGTTTATAAGTGCTGAAGTCAGACCCCAATTAATACCCTTCACCTGCATATAATTAAACAATTGATACACAATTAACAGATTAATATTCAAAGTCTAATTCAAGTCCAGGCTGACTCTCTCAGTGTAGTGTGAAGGGAGTGCTGAGGAGGAGTTTGATGTGTGCATATTGCCTGCCACCTTTCCCTACACTGCAACAGTGACGATGGTTCAAAAATACTTCACTGTCATCCTGAAGTCATACAAGACACTACAGAAATGGAAAGTTACTTCTTTTGTTTGTTGGAGGTGTCATATTTCTGATAAAACATGAAATCAACGGCCCCATCTGCCTGATCGGTTGCGGTTAAAAGCTTCCTTGACATTATTCAAAGATCAGAGAACTCTCCTGGTGTCTGGGCCTACATTCTTCCCTCAACAAACAGTGCTCAAGTCGAATTAACTGATCATTCATCTGGTTCACAGTTTACTTGACCTTGACTAGATAAAGAGTAATTCATTAGATGTTAACCACTTTGGAATGGTCTGAGCTGCTATATAAATGCAAGCTCTTTCTTTTATAAGTAGGGCACTCCAAAATGTGAATGTGCATTAACTAAATTCAGCTTTTAAATCCGGACAGTACAAATGTCAACAGATCTAAGGTGGAACCAGATCTATGTTGTAAATTTAACAAGACTGGCTGTCCAGAAAATAAACGCTGCACTAGAATTGCTGAGGTCAATAATCACAACCAGATCTTATTTTTCCAATGCACTGATCTTCATTGTGTTACATACTTCCTGTTACCTGCTATTTATTTATTTATCTGCATTATTAAAGGCCTGCACAAACCTTAATTGACAAAAAAACTCTGAAGCATACCCACATAGACGTTGGGTACATAGTACTTTCCTCTGCCCCTCAACCAGACAGCCAATAAAGTCATGCCCAGTATAGGGCAACCAGTGACATCCTTCCATCCGAAACTAGACTTCCAGTCATTTGACTGTAGTCCCAGCATTCCTTTGTCATTATATATGACCTCAGACCATGGCTGTAAGCCATTTTTATTTAGTAGGGTCCATGGTCACAGTCAGACTAAGACACTGAACACCAGATCAAGTAAAACAATGCCCATCGCAGGATGTCACATTTTATCTGTTTGCACATGTGCTGCTTTTTATCCTGTTGTTTTCTTCTTAAAGGACTGTAGCTCTCAGACCGAACCAAGACAGATTATGGACTTTTGCAGTTAAGCCATGATTGGAAGAATTAAAACCAAGTGTCAATAATTTAAGAGAGTCACTAATAAATCCAACGAGCAAATCAGCAAAAACTTAATTACCCAAAGAGTGGTGAGAATGTGGAAATCGTTAAGTTGTGGGTTGGTAACCAGAGGACATAGATTTAAGACGATAGCCAAAAGAACCAGAGGGAGATGATACATAAAGTTGCTGTGATCTGTAAAGTATGGCTTGAAAGGGTGGTAGAAGCAGATTCAACAGTAACTTTCAGAAGGGAATTGGATAATTCTTTGAAGGGAAAAAAGTTTGTAGAGCCATGGGGACAGAGAACTGGCACAGGCAAGACGCGTCAAATGGCCTCTTTCTGTCCTGTATCATTCTAATTGAGGTGAAAAGCATAAATGCAATTAAGGAGAAAGCAGACAATGAGGGAGAAAGGAATAGAGGGATATGCTGATGGAGTTAGACAAAGTAGGGTTGGAAGAGGCTTGTGTGTAGCATTAATACTGGTGCAGACCACTTGGGCTGAATGGCCTGTATCTCTGCTGTATATTTTATGTAACGCCCTGGATTTGGTACATACTTTCAGCAGATGAGCTGGAAACTCGCGGAGCTTGACCAACATGGGGGCAGCTGATGACCAAGGAGATTACAGCTCCAGCATTTGCATTTGCACAAACCAGCACCTTAATATTGTCGCGATGAAGGGCTTTCTAAGCACTGTGATTTCCCTTCTTTTTGGGGACCTCTCATTCTGCAGGCAAACCACGTAAAATGCAATTTACTTTAGTCCCTGATTAATTTTAATCTCAGTGAAGCAGATAGAGCCTCCGCTGCTTATGGAGTGGCATGTGATTGATTAGATAATAAATCTAAAGCAACATTTCATCATTAGCAGTATTTAATGCTCAGGCTTTGGGCAGGGATTTAATGCATTCAAACTGAAGAAGAGAAAAGTTACTTTTTAACTATAATGAATTCTGCTTGAGTGAATATATCAGGGCAAGGAAGATGAGAAAGCAATGAAATAGAAACAGGAAAAGTCAGAAATGTGCAACAGGTCAATCAGTGGCTGAATACAAAAGAGAGAGGTTAATGCTTTGGGTAGCAGTTTACATTAAAGGTTCTCTGATCGATAGATTCATCTGGGAAAACTCCAAACAGTTAAAACAACAGCAACTTGCATTTATATAGCACATTTAATGAAGTAAAACATCCCAAGGTACTTCACAAGAGAGTTATCAAAGTTTGACACTAAGTCACTATGGAGCGATATTAGGACAGGTGATCAAAAGCTTGGTCAAAAAGGTAGGTTTTGAGGAGCGTCTTTGAGGAGGAGATGGAGGTAGAGAGGCAGAGAGGTTTAGAGGGGACATTTCAGAGCTTAGGGCCTCGGTAGCTGAAGGCATGACAGCCAATGGTGGAGTGATGGAAATCGAGGATACACAAGGGACCAGAATTGGAGGAGCACAGAGATGTCTTAGAGTTCTGGAGCTGGAGGAGGTTCTAGTAACAAGGATAAATGAGGCAATGGAGGGATTTGCAAACAAGAATGAAAATTATAAAACTGAGGCATTGCCAGACCGGGAGCCAATGTAGATCAATGAGTGCAAGGGTGATTGGTGTGAGTTAGGATACAGCAGCAGAGTTTCGGATTAACTCAGGTTTACGGAGGGTCCGAGGTGGGTGGCCAACCAGGAGATGCAGCTAAATACAGGTAAGAGGAAGTCATAAATGGTAGAGCACTCTGATGAGACCGCACTGTGAGTATGATATGCAGTTCTGAGAATGTCAAGGTCCGATAAAACGGTGCACAGCAGAGGCATGAGTTATGAGGAAAGAATGAGGGAGAAGCTCATAGGTGGGCGGCTTGGTAACCAGAGGACACAGGATTAAGATAGATCTGTGATTTAAGGGAGCAATTAGGAGATTTTTTTTAATGTAGTGAATTGTTGTGATCTGGAATGCATTGCCTGGATTGGTGGTAGAAGCAGGTTCAATAGTAATAGAGGAGGCAGTGGTGTAATGATATTGTCACTGGACTAGTAACCCATGGTATTTCTCTGGGGACGGGGGTTTGAATCCCACCACAGCAGAAGGTGAAATTTTAATTCAATTAATAAATCTGGAATTAAAAGCTAGTCTAATGGTGACCATGAAACCATTGTTGATTGTTGTAAAAACCCATCTGGTTCACTAATGTCCTTTAGGGAAGGAAATTTGCTGTCCTTACCTGGTCTGGCCTACAAGTGACTCCAGACCCACAGCAATATTGTTGGTTCTTAAATGCCCTCTGAAATGGCCAAGCAAGCCACTCAGGCGTATCTAAGTGCTACGAAGTCAATGAAACCAGATGGACCACCTGGCATCGACCTAGGCACTGGAAATGACAACAGCAAACCCACTCCTGTCAACCCTGCAAAGTGTGCCAAAGTTGGGAGAGCTGTCCCATAGACTAGTCAAGCAACAGCCTGACATAGTTATATTCACGGAATCATACCTGACAGACAATGTCCCAGACACTGCCATCACCATCCCTGGTTATGCCCTGTCTCAACGGGACAGTCAGGAGGAAGTTGCCCTGGGAGTCCTCAACATCGACTCCAGACCCCATGAAGTCTCATGGCATCAGGCCAAACATGGGCAAGGAAACCTCCTGCTGATTACCACCTACTGCCCTCCCTCAGCTGATGAATCAGTACTCCTCCATGTTGAACATCACTTGGAGGAAGCACTGAGGGTGGCAAGGGCACAGAATGTACTCTGGGTGGGGCACTTCAATGTCCATCACCAACAGTGGCTTGATAGCACCACTACTGACAAAGCTAGCTGAGTCCTAAAGGATGTAGCTGCTAGACTGGGTATATGCAGGTGGTGAACATAAGAACATAAGAAATAGGAGCAGGAGTAGGCCATTCAGTCCCTCAAGCCTGCCCTGCCATTTAATTAAGATCATGGCTGATCTGTCCCAGTCCTCAACTTCTCTTTCGGGCCTGCTCTGCCTAACTCTCGACTCGCTGAGATTTCAAAAATCTATCTACCTCCTCCGTAAATACGTTTAGTGACCTAGCCTCCACAACTCTCTGAGGCAGAGAATTCCAGAGATTCACCACTCTCTGAGAGAAGAAATTCTTTCGCTTCTCAGTTTTAAATGTGTGCCCCCTTATTCTGTAATTCTGTCCCCTAGTTCAAGATTCCCCCACTAGTGGAAACATACTTGAAACATAGAGGGAGAAACATACTTGACCTCATCCTCACCAATCTGCCTGCCGCAGATGCATCTGTCCATGACAGTATTGGTAGGAGTGACCACTGCATAGTCCCTGTGGAGACGAATTCCCGCCTTCACACTGAGGATGCCCTCCATCGTGTTGTGTGGCACTACCATCATGCTAAATGGAATAGATTTTGAACAGATCAAGCAATGCAAAATTGGACATCCATGACGCACTGTGGGCCATCAGCAACAGCAGAATTGTACTCAACCACAATCTGTAACCTCATGGCCCGGCATATCCCCCAATCTACCATTACCATCAAGCCAGGAGACCAACCCTGGTTTAATGAAGAGTGCAGGAGGGCATACCTCAAAATGAGGTGTCAACCTGGTGAAGCTACAACACAGGACTACTTGAGTGCCAAACTGTCAAGCAGCATGCGATAGAGTGAAGCGATCCCATAACAACAGACCAGATCTAAGCTCTGCAGTCCTGCTACATCCAGCCGTGAATTGTGGTGGACAATTAAACAACTGACTGGAGGAGGTGGCTCCACAAATATCCATAGCCTCAATGATGGGGGAGCCCAGCACATCAGTGCGAAAGATAAGGCTGGAGCATTCGCAACAATCTTCAGCCATAAGTGCTGGGTTGATGATCCATCTCAGCCTCCTCCTGAAGTCCCCAGCATCACAGATGCCTGACTTCAGCCAATGATTCACTCCGTGTGATATTAAGAAAGAGCTGAAGGACCTGGATACTGCAAAGGCTATGGGCCCTGACAATATCCTGGCAATAGTACTGAAGACCGGTGCTCCAGAACTTGCCGTGCCCCTAGCCAAGTTGTTCAAGTACAGCTACAACACTGGCATCAAAATATACCTTATTCATAAAAATATGTAAAAAATACATTACAAAAGAGTTCAAAACAGCCCCAAGTTGACATTTCAAAAAGTGTGAAGGAAATCAGTTTTCTTCAATACAGGAATGAGTTGCCTCACAAACCTTCCATTCCATTTTACCTGCCATGTACATTTTACAGCTAAACCATATTTGGTGTATACAGCCCGAGGGTCCAGCCCTCAGTTCACTTTGGTGGGAGGACCTTACACTGTGGTCTTTCCCTATTGAGCCTTTGCAGCGGCTGCCCCAAGCTTTAGTGTGTCCCTCAGCACGTAGTCCTGGACCTTGGAATGTGCCAGTCTACAACACTCGGTCGTGGACAACTCTTTGCGCTAGAAGACCAGCAAGTTTTGGGCAGACCAAAGAGTGTCTTTCACTGAATTGATGGTCCTCCAGCGGCAGTTGATGTTTATCTTGGTGTGCGTCCCCGGGAACAGCCCGTAGAGCACAGACTCCTGTGTTACAGAGCGGCTTGGGATGAACTTCGACAAAAACCACTGCATCTCTTTCCACACCTGCTTTGCAAAGACACATTCCAGAAGGATGTGGGCAACTGTCTCCTCCCCACTGCAGCCACCTCAAGGGCAGTGTGTGGAGGGGGTGAAACTCCCAGCGTGCAGGAAGGATCTGATGGGGAGGGCCCTTCTCACCACCAGCAAGCTACGTCGGTGCTTGTTTGAAAGTTCTGGTGATGAGGCATTCTGCCAAATGACTTTGGCGGTCTGCTCGGAGAACCATCTGACCGGATCCACCATCTCCTTTTCCTGTAGGGCCTTGAGGACATTCCGTGCAGATCACTGCCTGATGGATTGGTGGTCAAAGGTGTTTTCCTGCAGAAACTTTCCCATGAAGGATAGGTGGTATGGCAGAGTCCAACTGGATGGAACGTTCCACGGCAATGTGACCAGGCCCATCCTTCGTAACACCGGGGACAGATAGAACCTCAGCAAGGAGTAATACTTGGTGTTTACACACTGTGGCTCTACGCACAGCTTGCTACAGCCGCACACGAAAGTGGTCATCAGGATGAGGGCGACTTTGAGTACATTTTTCCCGCCCTTATCCAGAGGTTTGAACCCGGTCCATTTTAGATCTCCAGATAAAGCAGAAAATGGCTCGGGTGACCGCCATGGCGCAGAAGTGGGGTATGGGCCAGACATGCGCCATGTACAGCAGCAACGTGAGCGCCTCGCACCTGATGACCAGGTTCTCACCCACAATGGAGAGAGATCGCTGCTCCCACATGCTCAGTTTATGGTGTACCCTGGCTACTCACTCCTCCCAAGTTTTGACGCACACCCCAGACCTTCCGAACCATATCCCCAGCACCTTCAGGTAGTCTGACCTGACGGTGTAGGGGACAAAGGATCGGTCGGCCCAGTTCCCAAAGAACATGGCCCCACTCTTGCCGTGGTTGACTTTGGCTCCCGAGGCCAGTTCGAACTGGTTGCAGATGCTCATCAGTCTGCGAACGGACAGCGGATCTGATCAGAAGACAGTGACGTCATCCAGGTTTTTACCTGAGCGCCTCCGCTGCCTGGGATTGTCACCCCTCTTATGCCCACATCCTTCCTAATGGACTCAGCAAAAGGTTCAATACAGCAAACAAACAAGAGAGGAGAAAGTGGGCAGCCCTGTCTGACTCCAGATTGGATCAGGAAACTTTCTGATTCCCACCCAATGATTGAGACAGCACTACTAATGTTTGTGTAGAGCAGTTTGATCCAATTGCAGATTCCCTCCCCAAATCCCATTTTGGAGATCACATCCATCATGTAGGTGTGCGATATCCTGTCAAAAGCCTTCTCCTTGTCCAAGCTGATGAGGCAGGTGTCCACCCTCCTGTCCCATCCATAGGCAATCGTATCCCTGAGTATCAAAGCCTATTGTCCAGGTACATCCTGCACACAAAAAGCAGGACGAGTCAATTACCGCCCCATCAGTCTACTCTCAATCATCAGTAAAGTGATGGTAGGTGTCATCAACAGTGACTTCAAGCAACACTTGCTTAGCAATAACCTGCTCAGTGACGCTCAGTCTGGGTTCCGTCAGGGCCACTCAACTCCTGACCTCATTACAGCGTTGGTTCAAACATAATCAAAAGGGCGAAACTCAAGACGTGAGGGGAGAGTGACTGCCCTTGACATCAAGGCAGCATTTAACCAAGTATGGCATCAAGGAGCCCTAGCAAAACTGGAGTCAATGGGAATCGGGGAAAACCCTCCGCTGGTTGGAGTCATAGCTAACACGAAGGAAGATGGTTGTGGTTGTTGGAGGTCAATCATCTCAGCTCCAGAACTTCACTGTAGGAGTTCCTCAGGGTTGTGTCCTAGGCCCAATCATCTTCAACTGCTTCATCAATGACCTTCCTTCAATCATAAGGTCAGAAGTGGGGATATTCGCTGATGATTGCACAATGTTCAGCACTATTCACGACTCCTCAGATATTGAAGCTGACCGTGCAGAAATGCAGCAAGACCTGGACAATATCCAGACTTGGGTTGATAAGTGGTAAGTAACATTCAAACCACATAAGTGCCAGGAAATGACCATCTCCAACAAGAAAGGATCTACCCATCTCCACTTGACACTCAATGGCATTACTATTGCTGAATCCCCCACTATCAACATCCCAGGGGCTACCATTGACCAGAAACTGAACTGGAGTAGCCATATAAATACCATGGCTTCAAGTGCAGGTCCGAGGCTAGGAATCCTGTGGCAAATAACTCACTTCCTGGCTCCCAAAACCCCGTCCACCATCTACAAGGCATAAGTCAGGTGAGTGATGGAATACTCTCCACTTGGCTGGATGGGTGCAGCTCCAACAGCATTCAAAAAGCTCGAGACCATCCAGGACAAATCAGCTTGCTTGATTGGCACCCATCCACAAACATTCACTCCCTCCACCACCAATGCACAGTGGCAGCAGTGTGTACCATCTGCAAGATGCACTGCAGCAACGCACCAAGGCTGCTTAGACAGCACCTTCCAAAACCAGAACCTCTACCAACAAAGGACAAGGGCAGCAAATGCATGGGAACACCACCACCTGCAAGTTTTCCTCCAAGTTACACACCATCCTGACTTGGAACTATATCACTGTTCCTTCACGGTCGTCTGGTCAAATTCCTGGAATTCCCTTCCTAACACCACTGTGGGTGTACTTACCCTACATGGACTGCAGTAGTTCAAGAAGGCAGCTCACCTTCTCAAGGCCAATTAGTGATGGGCAATAAATGCTGGCCTAGCCAGCGACGCCCACATGCCATAAAAAAAGAGAGAGAAATAGAGGGACCCTCACTTGAGTCTGCACGTGTCAGAGTCCAGTTGCTTCTCTTTTCTGCTGCAGAGAAACACAAGCTTAAAAGTACAGATGGGGAGCAGCTTTTCACATGACTGTCACCCAGTGATTCAAATATTATCGCAGTGTTTTTTTCTTCTTGCTAAAAGAACAGGTAGTTCCCTTAAACTTCCTGGATCTTGGTTCTTTATGGGATATGAGCAGACATTTTGTCTCCCTCCTCACAGGCCTTGCAATGTAGAAGACAGTGTTGCAAAATAGGTAGCCATCCTAAGCTGCTAGCAAAGTCATTTTTTTTTTATCTGTTCTTATTTAAATTTCTTCAAAAAATATAAATTCAGATCTCCAGTCAGTGAATTAAACAAGATTATTATTCAACAAAGCAAGTTGGTGTGACACTATGGTTCCACTGAGCACAACCCCAAATCTCCATTGTACAACAGTCCCACACCGTACCATCCCTCTGTTACAGACCATGATGGTGTCCTCTTGGTCACAATGCTGAATAAAAACCATCACAAAACAACCACTCCCAAACCAATTGTATCCAATAATCCATCCAAAATTCCATACAAAAGTCTATTCACCCTTGTACATTGGCTTAGTGTAGGTGCCTTTGCCTGGTCTATTGCTCCCACACAGCATTCCCAATTGGCTGCAGCATGGCTGATGGAAGGCTCCTGACTTTCAGTGGGGGAGACTGCAGTTGGCTTTGCAGGATAATCTCGAGCAGCTCCGGGACTAGAAGACCCGGCTTCAGACTTCAACATGGGCGGCAGCAATCTAGATTTGCTGGCCAACAGGCTACAGCAAGGGCACTGGCAGAGTGACAGTGGTGAAGGCGCAAATACTATCATCCTTAGAGAGGACAGCAGGTTCATGCTCCATGGAACCTACTGCCACTGCCCTGGGTAGTGCTTCAGCAATCTGTTGGAGCATAGATTGCTGGACTGTTGTCAGACCCAGTCAACTACTTTGAGCACTGGTATCCACAGCCATGATGGCAGCAGCCTGAACCTGCATGGCAACAAGCTGAGTTTGCAAGGCAACAATAATAGATCGCATGAACTCAGTCTGAGATTCTACTGCAGCACTCAGATGTTGGGTGGCTTCTGCTTGTGCTGCAGTGGAAGCTGAGATATCTGCTATCAGATGCTGCAGCACTGTCAGGTCCACATGTGTTCATCTGGAGTTTGCCACCACTTCCATGCCGGAAAGGATGGACTCCAAGCTCTGCACAATGTCTTGTGCCAAGTTGGAGGTGGACTCTTCCATGCTCCTTGGCAATGGCAGGAGGCTATTCTAGTAGCTGCCAATGCACCAAGCATTTCTATGTGAATGCCTATCAGCCCTTTTCTATATGCCATCCTATCGAAGTCCTCATCTGAGTCCACTGCAGCAGAACTCATCTGCAACCACACCCTCAGGGGAGCGGACACACCTGCTACTCTTTCCCCCTGGTCTGGCTGCAGCCCACTTTTGCCCAGTAACTCACAACCTCTCGCCTCCATGCTGCCCTCTAAAGTACAATATCAGAGCTGATCGTCTCAAGTTTCAGATTGACAGTGCTTTCTATTCATCAGTGTTCTGCTCCTCTTGAACTTCACACTCCCGCAGCAATGCTTGTCAAGGTGGCAGTTCTTGGGGATGTGAAGCAGGGCAGAGATAAGGGATGGCTTGGGTGAGGGAAGTGGGGAAAGCAAGATCTGCATGGTTACACCATCTGCAGCTTGTAAATCAGAAGAGATTGTTGGATCAGGAAAAAGAGGGATGTGAGAAGGTGAATTTGGTCAGAACATAGCATCATCCTCTATGGTTTCAGCCGCACCACTGGCCACAGCCTCAGTGACAATCACTCTAGTTATTTCCAGAGCCATCTCCTCCATGGGGGTGAGGACATGTAGCAATGCCTGCCTCTTCCTGTGATGGTTAGGTGTTCCTGTCTCCAATTATGGGCCACCTTGTCCTGCAAGATGAGGAAAGTGTATGAGTCAATATGGTGCAAGGTATTTGGGTGATATGCCTGTCATAGTTGAATAGCTGACAGTGAGTGCAACCTGTGAGATATTAGTGTAAGGCTCCCAGCACTGCTGTTTGTGAGGGGGAAGTGAGGATATGAATTTTCAGTATTAGTCATGCTTGATGGAGCAAAGTGGGGGTGGTGAATGGAGCAGTGTGTGAGAATAGTGATTAATTTGTAAGCATATGGCATGTGAAGATGCATTCACTGACCTTGACCACTTGTGTGAGGTCATTGAACATTTTGTGGCACTGCTTCCAGGACCTCCTCTCCTCCTGTTCACCTCCTACACCAAAGCCTCCAGTGCTGCACCAGAAAACCTTTGGGCACGCTGTCTGGCCTGTCACACCATTTCCACTCCTCTTTCTGCTCAGAGTCTCTTCTGTAACCAGTTCTACCATCTGCTGCAGCCAGAATGCATCTTGCCTTAAAGAGGTGCAGGCTGGATTTAAGTGGTGCAGGGTAGTTTTAAGTGATGCTAGCTTCGCCCGAACCTGGGTCCCTTGCTGAGACATGCAGCTACTCAGCAATGTGCTTAACACTGGGTTGCAAACCACTTTCCTTTACATTAACTGGCAGCACCAAGTTGGCATACTGCTGCTTTGTGATAAATGGGTGTGGGTTAATTGCAAATTCTGATTCCCTCGCCTGTTTTCTGCCCTAAGTCCAATTTTTCCCCCTATGATTATAATCGAAGAACTTGAACTTTTCAGCCTGGAAAGGAGCAAACTGAGAGCTGATCTGAAAGATGAAACAGAGAAGGTTAATCTTGAACATCACTTTAGGTAAAGTGCAAGAATGAAAGAAATGAAAGATTCACATTTCTATGTTACCTTTCACATCCTTAGGACATCCCAAAGCACTTCAGAGGCAATTAAATACTTTCGAAGTGTAGCCATTGTTGTAATGTAGGAAACACATGAAGTGATTTATGACTTTAACCCCTTGTAGGGACTAAACCAAATCAGGAGCACATCCCCATGAATCTCCTTTAATCAAGTTCAAACCAGACAAATTCTCAAACACTTATTTGGGTCCAAAGAATTGCACTAGCTTTCCCTCAAAGAAAGAAAACCAACAGAGAATTTTACCATCTTTCGGATAGCCTATTTCTAATATTTTATGGCTAAGTTATAAAAATCCCAGATATAATAAGGGTCTGGGAAATTTTCTTCAATACGCATCTCTCCACTTAAAGAGACACAGAGAGGGGGTACCTGTAATTGTATACAGAATACTACATGAGATGATTTATTAACTTTTATATATTAAAGAATTTAACATGCAATAAACTTCTTAAGTGGATAAGTATATGACAATATCAAATATTACTGAGAGATGTAACACATATTCATATTTCTAGCATAGAATCCAAAAGTATAACCTTGCTAATGTTGCAGCAAAATTATTTTAGAATATTCAGAATATCCATCAAAATTAAAGTAAACTTGTACCTTAAATCCCCAAATAAGGCATGGGATGAGAAGTGTTGTTTGAGGATTCAACATCCCTAATTGTTGCTTCAAAACCTTGTATTTATACTATTTCTAAGGTGTCATATGACTTTTGCATTAGATGTGACCTTCCTGTGTTCCTTTTAAAATCCATGTCTTTAATTTAATGTTTTACTGGAATTTGAAGTTGTGAGCTTTTATCTAGTCAAAATGTTTATAATTGTGTTTACGTGACCTCGCTTGTTCCTGAGAGTACATTCCATTTATTGTTAATTGCCCTTTCCAAGGTACCCACGGCAACCACCGGAGCCCGACCTGTCTGAACAAACCAATTAAGTTTGTTGCTACCTCTTACTGACAGGATATTTCAATCTGTGTCCAAGTCCCTGACAATAGCAATTCTATTCCAATAGGGACCTTGAAATATTTAACTCTACCATCTTAAAGGGGAACTTCAGTGAGCTCTGAAAACTAACCATTTATTCAATCTTTAATTTGAAAGGCATAATACATTAACTATTTCCAAATTCTACTCAATCAAGCCTATTATACCTATATTCCATCACACACAGAAATATAAGACAAGGAGACAGAGGTTCTAATTAATAAAAGGACTGATCTCAAGAAATGCTTCTTCTACAAGTAGTTATTTGATGAAGTAACAGGGAGGGACAATGAAGAATATATGGACTTTCAAAAGAATTTGACGAAGTACCACATAAAAGACTCATTCCGAAAATAGAAGCTAATGGTTTTAAAGCAATAGTGGTAAATTGGGTGCATAATTGGCTAAGGGACAGGAGGCAGAGAGCAGTGGTGGATGGATGTTTTTCTAACTGGAGGAGTGTATAGACAGAATTAGACAGTATAGACAGAACAATATGCAGTGGGGTCCTCCAGGAGTCAGTATTAGGACCGTTTCTTTTCCTGTTATAAATAAATGACCTGGACTTGGTATAAGGAATATAATTTGAAATTTGCAGATGGTACAAAGCTTGGCGCTGTGGCAAATAGTGAACAGGATAGTAACATACTCCAGAAGGACAGATTGGTCACTGGGCAAACATATGGGAGATGTAATTTAATCTGGGTAAGTGTAAAGTGATGCACTTTAGAAAAAACATGGAGAGGCAGTATAATCTAAATGGAACTATTTTGAGGGAGTTGCAAGAGCAGAGGGACCTGGGGGTGCATATTAACAAACATTTGAAGGTGGCAGGGCAAATTGATAAGGCAGTTAAGAAAACATATGGGATACTTGACTTTATAAATCAGAAAACTGAGTACAAAAACCTCTGGTTGGGCCTTAAATGGAGTATTGGGCACCACACTTTAGGAAAGATGTCTAGTTCTTGGAGAAGGTGCAGAGGAGAGTTACCAAGGTGATAACAGTGATGAGGGGCTTCACTTATGTGGAGAGATTGAAGAAGCTTTCGTTTCCCGTATAGCAGGGAAGATTAAGGAGAGACTTAATCTAGGTATTCAAATTCAGGAGGGGTTTTGATTGAACAAGTTGGGTGAAACAGTTTTCTCTGGCAAATGGGTTGGTAGCCAAAGGTCATAGATTAAAATAATTGGCAAAAGAACTAGGGGGGAAATTAGGAAAACTTTGTTTCACATACAGGATTGTTAAAATCTGGAATGCACAACTGGAAAGAGTGGTGCAATCAGATTCCATAGTTTCAAACAGCAATTGGACATATATTTGAAGAGGATGAATTTGCAGGGTTGTGGGGATAAAGCTGGAGTGTTGGACTTAATTTGGCAGCTCGTTCAAAGAGTTGGCACAGGCACAAGGGGCCGAATGGCCTCCATCACTTCTGTATCATTCTATGTTTCTAACACAGGTAGAGCAGTGGAGGTGAAAATTGTGGGATCATTTAAGATCCTATTGAATGCTGCAGTCGGGGAGTGTAGGGTGTTTCTGGATGGATGATTAAGATGGGCTGAATGGCCTTCCATTTCTGTAATTGCCTTATGGTGCAAATATACAAAAATGGTGGATAGGAAAAGACCAACTAGTCTACTGAGCCTGTGTGATACCGTCATGGGACAACTGAGCATCATGATCCCTGACTCCCTGCACCCACAAAAACCCACTCAATCTCTTGGGCGACTCAGAAAAATGAGAAAGCCTTAGGCCAATTCAGGAAAAAAAAATCCGAAGTCCTTCTACAACCCCCAGAAGAAAACTCTACAAGGGCCAGCATTCCTCCTAACTAAATCCCATCTGGAAACTTGAATGTATAACTGCCTATTCCTTCATTGAAGTCATTAAATTATGTGGTGAAAAGCTGAGACCCAGTATAAATCCTTGGAGAACACCACTTGTCATATCCTGCCAATCAGAGAAGTTTCGCATTATCTCTACTCTTCTGACGTGTCATTCAGAATGATTAATGACAAAATTGAGAAGGTTTCTTTGAAAATCAAATACATAAGTTAATATCCTGACAGTGAAACACAGGTAGATGTTGTAGGAGATGTTTTAGTTATTTTTATGGAGATTATTTAGTACTACAATGTAGGCCTGGACAACGTATGCCAGCCAAGAGCGACGTCTCAATTCATTCCATCTTCGCTGCCTTCGGAGAATACTTGGCATCAGGTGGCAGGACTATATCTCCAACACAGAAGTCCTTGAAGCGGCCAACATCCCCAGCTTATACACACTACTGAGTCAGCGGCGCTTGAGATGGCTTGGCCATGTGAGCCGCATGGAAGATGGCAGGATCCCCAAAGACACATTGTACAGCGAGCTCGCCACTGGTATCAGACCCACCGGCCGTCCATGTCTCCGTTATAAAGACGTCTGCAAACGCGACATGAAATCGTGTGACATTGATCACAAGTCGTGGGAGTCAGTTGCCAGCATTCGCCAGAGCTGGCGGGCAGCCATAAAGACAGGGCTAAATTGTGGCGAGTCGAAGAGACTTAGTAGTTGGCAGGAAAAAAGACAGAGGCGCAAGGGGAGAGCCAACTGTGCAACAGCCCCAACAAACAAATTTCTCTGCAGCACCTGTGGAAGAGCCTGTTACTCCAGAATTGGCCTTCATAGCCACTCCAGGCGCTGCTTCACAAACCACTGACCACCTCCAGGCGCGTATCCATTGTCTCTCGAGATAAGGAGGCCCAAAAGAAAAGAAAAGAACAATGTAGGAGCTCCTGGTCTAGTGTTCGCCAAAGGTTATTTCTGTAAAAGGCAGAAAGTACATTTCTAAGTGACCCTTCATCTTTAAAAAAGAGGGAGGGAGAAGAGAGAGAAATGTAAGTGTCACTTCATTGTACAAATTTCTCCCAATATCAAGGAAAGTACAACTTAATGCAAATAATTCAGCCACCAGTGTGGAAGGTGGATTTATCCAGGAGCGAAGGATCCAGGAGGAAGAGAGAGTGCCACTCTCGATGAAGGTTTATCGCTTTGATTATATCGAATTGCACAGAATATGCAACATGGAACAGGACATTCAGTCCAACTCGTTTGTGATGGTGTTTATATTCCACACAAGCTCCTCCCATTAAATGCTTCACAAGAGGAGGAAATGGTGCTGTAGTGGTAATGTCACTAGACTAGTAATCCAGAGGTCCAGGCTAATGCCTTAGGGACATAGGCTCAAATCCCACCACGGCAGCTGGTAGAATTTAAATTCAATTAATTAATAAAAATCTGGAATTGAAAGCTTGTCTCAGTAATGGTGTTATGAAACTGTTATGACCAGGTGAGGAAGATGTCTCGGGGTCTGTTACTAGCTTCACCTGGTCTTAGGGTAACTGAGCTTCATTTTAAATACACTGTGTTTTGAGCTCCCCCTTTGTTAATTTTTGTTCACAACTTTCCAGTTAAAAGGCAAAGAAATGAGCACAAACAGGCTTTCTTTGGTTTAAAGAAGAAAGATGAAATTTATTAAACCTTAAACTTAAACTCTAATACAGTTCACGCCTACGGATATACAACCCGCTCACACTGGCATGCACATGCGATATAAACATGCAGATAGGGACAGAAAAAAGGAGAGGAAATAAAGTAGAGAGGGGTTTGAGGCAATATCTTGTTATGGTGCTTCGAGCTCACTGTAATGCTTTTGTAAGTAGTTTTGCTTTTCGTTGGGGCCCAGTAGTCTTCAAAAAACCTTGCTCACATAGGAAACTTTAGTCTCTTTGAGTTTCACATGTTTTCAAAAGATTCAGATCTGTGGGAAAGAGATGGAGGCAGGCAGACAGGAGAGGAGGAAATTCTTGCTACAGTTCCAGGAGAAATCTTTACTCCATGAGCACACGACTTTTTTCTGAGTTCAAATCATTTGTTGGAAGTTCAAATTCTCTACAACAGCCAGTTGTGTGACTTAAAATTATGTGACTAAAACTGGTCTGACCACTTCTTCTGTGTATTGGGAAACAACGACTGGGTCCCCATTGTTCCAACACTGCTAGTACTATACAAATGTCCTTCTAGTCAGGGTCTTGCAATTTTAAGTTTTAATATTCATGTGGCAAAATAATGTGTGCCTCAGTCTTGGCAGGTGTGTGTGGGGTGTGGGGGTGGGGTGGGTGGGGGAGGGGGGCGGGGGTTTTGCCTGACACCTCCACACCCAGGAGAATGAAATGCAATTTGAAGAAAAACAGTACATTTCATTACAGGGTTTGAGAAAAATATAAGATACAGAAAGAAAAACCATGCATTTCTTTCAATCATTTCCATTCATTCACCAATCTTAAAGCTCATTAAAAATGGTCTTTTCTGGGTGTCAGGGCTGCTTTAATTTTCTCTTTTTTTTCTCAGGCGAGTTAGTAGAGGGGCAGGTCTATCCTGAACTCTGAGTCATGCAAAGACTTTTTACTTCAGTGGATGGGTGGTTCCCTTTTCCTCTGACTGTGGGGGAGGATCCTTTGTGACTCTTCCCTTTGTTCTCAGGGACATTCCTACCTGCAGGTATTTGTGCAGACTTAACTGCATTCTCCTGTGACACTTCGACTAGGTGAGACATCAGCCTCACGGTTTCTGTGCCCCCGAGAGTTCTCTCTTTGTCTTTGCAAATTCCGGTAAATGCTCTTGACAACTCTGGTGGAGTGCTTCTAGAGTCTGCATTTACATAGGAGGATGTGAGGTCTAACTTTTCAAATTTTTCAGGGTTGGCTGGCCAGACAGTAACGGTTTTCATCCGGGATTCCTCCCAGACTTCCTTTAACCTGCCCTCTTGGTCATTTTTCCCCCTTCCCTTTCTAACCTTTTGCCAGCCTTGTACTTGCCTGTCCCCTTTTGTTCTCAGTGGAGGGTCCCTTACAGTTCACCAGCCCTCTGCTGGAGGGCTTCCAAACAGTGGTACAGGACTTAGAGGTGCAGGTTTCACTGTAGGTTGGGGTTTCCCCTCAGCCTAGCACATGTGGCAACTCCTGCAGTACTCCACCACGTCTTTGTGAACTTTTGGCCAGTCAAACTGCTGTCTTATGCGGGCTTTGGTCTTTCATATACCGGCATGTACAGCCATTGTAGTCTCGTGGGCCCTTCTTAATACTTCTCATCGATATCTCTGTTGCACCACTAACTGGTGAATTACTGTCCACTTCTTGCCATCAGGTCCGTGAGGAGAACTCCATTTCCTCATCAGTACCTCATTCCTTAAATAGTAGTAATCAGGGACTCCCTCTGCTTCAATTTCAGACTGGGCAGCCTGTGCTAACTCTTGCAATACTGGGTCAGCTCGCTGAGCCTCACTTAGGGAAAATCCATTTAATTCATTCCCTGGGTCTCCTAACTTTCCAAAGAAAGTCTTGGACAGGCAGACCTCAAGGTCATTTGCCTGTAGTATCAATGCAGCCTCCTCTGGGGGAGCTGGTTTTGTCATCATGGCCTGACCCACCACACATTCAGGTATTTTGCAGGAGACCGTCTCCTGCCACCGCCCTGTCTCTCTAACCTCCTGCGGTCTTTCTTTCAATACTGGGGGGGTGGGGTTACCACCTTCACCCCTGCCAGATCATTACTTAGGAGCAAGTCAATCCCATCCACATGCAAACTGGGGACAACCCCTATAGTCACCGGTCCCAAAACTAGGTCGCACTCCAGGTGCACCCAATATAGAGGTACAGGCATACACTGCCTTCCAATACCATTCACCACCATTCTGGTGTTCACTACACTCTCTGGGGGAAAGGTCAGGCCTTTTCCCAGTAAAAGGGATCTAGTCACCCCTGTGTCCCTGAGAATCACTATGGGCTTGCTTGCCCCACTCGAGGGATATGGGGTTACTTGCCCTTCAAATACAAAACCCTGATGACCTTCAGGAATCCTATTAACTTTTCCTGCACTGGCCGTAGTATGCTTCCTGGGTTGCACTCTTACTGCAGTTAAAGCCACAGCTTGTTCTGTGTTTTCCATCAGGGTCCCGTCTGCACTGAGCGTGTGTGCCCTGATTAACCCTGCCAGTTTCCCCTTTAGTTTCCAGCAGTCAGCTTTTAAATGCTCTACCTTAGAACAATGGAAGCACACAGGTCTCTGGGTCTCACTCTTGCTCACAGCGCCTTCCTTTTTGGCTAGAGGAGGGCCCCTGTGTCTCCTGCTTTCCATTCTCTTCCAGGACTGCCTGGACTTCTATCACCTTCCCACCCTTTGTCCTTTTTGGATTTGTGGGGGTGATCAGGAAAGGTTCTCCCCTGGGAAACCAACTTATAAATTAAAGCAAATTCATTGGCCAGAACAGCTGCTTGCCAGGCTCCCTGAACCCACTGCTCCTCGACATGAGTTTTTATTGAGAATGGGAGAGAGTTGTTAAATTCCTCTAACAGGATGACCTCGCTGAGATTCTCATAGCTGAGCTGTATTTTAAAGCCCTCAGTCTCACTGGTCAAAAACCAGCTGCTTGCTTCTTTCAAACTCCAGATAAGTTGATTGCCTGATTTTTGAGGGTTCTAAATTTTTGGCGGTAAACTTTGGGTACAAATTCACATGTCCCGAGGATAGCGTTTTTGGTCAATTCATAATGTGATGCACTTTCATCTGGCAGCAAGGAATAAACCTAATGGGCTTTTCCAGTTAGTTTGTTTTGCAGTAAAAGAGACCAGGTCTCAGTTGGCCATTTTAGCTGCCTTGCCAGTTTCTCAAAGGACATGAAAAATTCTTCCACATCTTCCTCATTGAATTTTGGAATTAGTTGGGTGAGTTTTAGCAATCTTGTACCAGTTCTTCATAATGGCCATGCTGTCATGAGGGTTACTCTATCACCCCCCAGTTAACTCAAGCCAATTCAACTCTCGTTCTTTCCAGAATATTCTTCTCTCTCTCTCTCTCCTCTCTCTCATTCCTTCTCCTGTCTTTCTTTTACTTCATGTTCCTTTTGGAAGGCCATCTCTTTCTCTTCCCATTCCTTCTGGAAGGCTCTCTCTTTCTCCCTCTCCCTTTCCTCAAATTCAAGTTTCCTCTGTTCCAATTGTATCTTTGCTAACAATGCCCTGCAGGATTCTGTTTCTAACACTGTTTCTGCTTCTTCAGATTCAAGGCAAAAATGGTTGGCCACTAGCCTTAGGAGTTCAGACTTCCAAGCCTTGCCACATACAGTGATCCCACACTGCTCAGCCATTTTTCTCAACTCCTCCAGAGACAGTGCTTTTAACTTATTGCACGTTACTTCACCCTGGCTTGGAGAACTACTCGCTTCTGTTGCAGACATGTTTGTATTCAATCACACACAACCACAAGAAAACCTGTATTGATTTGATCTTTTTGATTCCCATTTCCAATTTAACTCGTTCATCTGTGGGTAACAATCCGGATGCTAGCACCCAATTTCTGTTATGACCAGGTGAGAAATGTGTCTAGGGGTGTGTTACTATCTTTACATGGCCTTGGTGTAACAGGGTTTCATTTTAAAAACATGATGTTTTGAACTCCCCTTCGTGAATCCTTGTTCATAACTCTCCAATTATAAGGCAAAGAAATGAGCACAAACAGGCTTTCTTTGGTTTAAAGAAGAAAGATGAAATTTATTAAACCTTAAACATAAACTCTAATATGGTTCACACCTACGGATATATGACGCACCCTGGCTAGCATGCACAAGCAATATAAGCATGCAGATAGGGACAGAAAAGAGAGGAAAATATAGTTTGAGGGTTTGAGGCAACATCTTGGTACGATGCTTCAAGCTCACTGTAGTCCATTTGTACATAGTCTTGCTTTTTGTTGAAGCCCAATCGTCTTCAAAAAACCTTGCTCACGTAGGAAACTTTTCTCTCTTTGAGTTTCATGTATTTTCACAAGATTCAGTTCTGTGGGAAGGAGATGGAGGCAGGCAGACAGGAGAGGAGGTAATTCTTGCTTCAGTTTCAGGAGAAATCTTCACTCCATGAGCACACAGCTTTTATTCTGAGTTCAAATCCTTTGTTGGAAGTTCAAATTCTCTGCAACAGCCAGTTAGTCAAGTGACTAAAACTGGTCTGACCACTTCTTCTGTGTATTGGGAAGCAACAACTGGGTCCTCATTGTTCCAACACTGCGAGTACTATACAAATGTCCTTCTAGTCAGGGTCTTGAAATTTTAAGTTTTAATATTCATGTGGCAAAATCATGCATGACTCAGTCTTGGCAGGTGAGGGGTTTGCCTTACAAAACTATCATCGTTTGTTGTAAAAACCCATCTGGTTCGCTAATGTCCTTTAGTGGAGGAAATATTCTGTACTTACCTGGTCTGGCCTACATGTGACTCCAGACTCACAGCAATGTGGTTGACTCTTAACTGCCCTCTGAAATGGCCGAGCAAGCCACTTAGTTCAAGGGTAATTGGGGGTGAGCAACAAATGCTGGCCTGCCAGCGATGCCCACATCCTACAAAAGAATTTTAAAAAAGACTGGCAACCCCATCTCAGAGGCAGTAATCAGCTCAACAATGCTAGCTCATAAGGATTAGGTTGTATAAGTTCTGGAAAGTTTTTTAACTACAAGGGTATAACTTCAACAATTTTTATTAATCTCTGACACTAATCGCAACTATAAGTTTATGTAAGCTTGTTAATGTTAGCACCTGTGGAAGAGTCTGTCACTCTAATATTGGCCTTTATAGCCGCTCCAAGCGCTGCTCCACAAACCACTGACCACCTCCATGCGCTTACCTATTGTCTCCCGAGACAAGGAGGCCAAAGAAGAAGAAGAAGAGAAGAAGATTTTGACATAACTGAACTGTTGTCTCCAGCACATTCTTCTCTGCAGATGCCAATGTAGTGATAACTGTAGGGCTACCTCGGGTTCACTGCCTCTCCCAGCGCTTCTGTGCTTTCATCGCCTGCAAGGAAAAAACAAAGAGACTAATGAGTGTGAGCTGTGAAATGTTCTAAGAGGACAAAAGGACAACATTTGTGGAGGGTCACTGTGAGGTATAGGTGTGACATTGCAATAGGATGAGGTTGAGTGTCAGTGGTGTCTGGTCAGATGGGCATGTGAGGAGGTACCCGCTCTCAAGAGAGGAATGAGTGAAGTTGCAAGATGTGCTGATCTGAGCAGTGATGTGCAGGAGAAGGCTGGGTAAGGCAGAACGAGGGGCCTTGTACTTGAATGTGGAATGCCACTCACATTTCCTGCCCTGATCAAGTCATTAAATCTCTTGAGGCAATGTATCGGGAACTAGCCATCACACTCTACATTGTGGGCGGCACAGTGGTGCAGTGGTTAGCACCGCAGCCTCACAGCTCCAGCGACCCGGGTTCAATTCTGGGTACTGCCTGTGTGGAGTTTGCAAGTTCTCCCTGTATCTGCATGGGTTTCCTTCGGGTGCTCCAGTTTCCTCCCACAAGCCAAAGACTTGCAGGTTGATAGGTAAATTGGCCATTAGCAATTGCCCCTAGTTTGGTAGGTGGTAGGGAAATATAGGGACAGGGTGGGGATGTGGTAGGAATATGGAATTAGTGTAGGATTAGTATAAATGGGTGGTTGATGGTCGGCACAGACTCGGTGGGCCAAAGGGCCTGTTTCAGTGCTGTATCTCTAAACTAAACTAAACTAAACTCCTGCTGCTGACCTTCTTGGCCACTTTTAGCCATGCCTGCTTAACAGTAGGCTTCTCCCTGCAGTCCATCGGGTAAAGATCTCCCTATAGGCCCTTACATTCTTTGCACATTGACACTTCGGGCTGAATTTTATCAGCCCTCTGGAGATAGTTGGGTGGTGGGAGGCCTTGTAAAATTGTGGAGGAAGGCATCAGGAGGGAAGCCTAAAGTCTTCCTGCTGCCATGGAATATTGTCATCAGTAGGAATGGCAAAGATGCGGCAGGTGGCCACATCTGGCCAGTTCTCACCCCTTAAGGGACAGGTCCCCGCCGTGTGGCCACCAGGTTAATTGAGGCTGTTTCCCAGGGGGTTTCTGGGAGGGAGCTGGCCCTTCCCTTATGGATGCTACAAAGCCTACGGAGGGGCCCCCCATTGCAATGATCACCCCCGCGGCTCTGCCGCTGGAGAATTCACCCCACCCCATGCCGCCCGATCATCAGGGCCTGCCAGCCTGGCCCCAACATATAAAAAAATCTTGCCAGCCCTTCAAGGGTGCATCAATGTAGAGGCACCCTCTACTTCGCCTTGCAGCCTCAACAGCCGCCATCTCTATCAGTGTCACTCCTGAGGCTGCTGAGCTACCGGCCCTCTAATTGGATGGTTGCCGCAGCGGCAGCCTCTTAACTGCCACCACCAGTAAAATCCCCCCGGAGTCCTGCCCTCTGCCCGTGTGGGCTTGGGACCCACTTACAGTCCCCGTGGTGGGACGTCAGGCTTTCCGGCAAAATTGCTCCAACAGCTCTAAGTTGCTGGCTCTGTTTTGACACTTTGACAATGCTACCTTTCTGACCCTCGTAGGGTCCCCCTTAGTAGTGCAGCTGAACAGACTGCAGTGGATATCATCACACTCGCCCATTTTAATTGGTTGGGAAGCCCAGAAGTCATGGCTCAGTTAAAAAGCCATTGACATACACACTGCTGAAATGCCCGGGTTCCCAATGCGCCACCATTGTGAACAGGTCTGACAGCTAAAATTCAGCCCATAGAGTCTGATGCTTTGTGATATAATTTCTGGGCCTATAATCCAACCACCTATTCATAGGATCATAGGAAATAGGAGGAGGAGTAGGCCATTCAGCCCATTGAGCTTGCTCTGCCATTCAAACAGATCATGGCTGATCATCTACTTCTCCGCCATTTTTCTCCACTATTCCCATATCCCTTGATGTTGTTAGTCTTCAGAAATCTATTGAATTTTGTCTTCAATGTGCTCAATGATTGAGCTTCCACAGCCCTCTGGGGTAGAGAATTCCATAGATTCACCACCCTCTGAGTAAAGAAATTCTTCCTCATCTCAGTCTTAAATGGCCTGCCCCTTATTCTGAGACTGTGTCCCCTTGTTCTGCACTCACCAGCCAAGGAAACATCCGATCCACATCCACCCTGTCATGCCCTATTTAACAGCCAGACATCAGAGAATAAAAATCATAGAAAACGTACGACACAGAAGGGGGACATTCAGCCCATCATATCCATGCTGGTCTAATCCCACCTTCCTGCTGTTGGTCTGTAGCCCTGAAGCTCACGGCTCTTCAAGTAGACATCCAAATACTTCTTAAATGTGGTGAGAGTTTCTGCCCCTACCACTCTTTCAGGCAGTGAGTTCCAGGTCCTTATCACCCTTTGGGTAAAGAAATGTTTCCTCATCTCCCCTCTAATCCTTTTACCAATTAGTTTAAATCTATGCCCCCTGGTTTCTGACCCCCTATTTTTTATTTTAGAGATACAGTACTGAAACAGGCCCTTCGGCCCACCGAGTCTGCGCCAACCATCAACCACCCATTGACATTAATCCTACACTAATCCCATATTCCTACCACATCCCCACCTGTCCCTATATATTTCCCTACCACCTACCTATACTAGGGACAATTTATAATGGCCAATTTACCTACCAACCTGCAAGTCTTTTGGCTGTGGGAGGAAACCGGAGCACCCGAAGAAAACCCACACAGACACAGGGAGAACTCGCAAACTCCACACAGGCGGTACCCAGAATTAAACCCAGGTCGCTGGAGCTGTGAGGCTGCAGTGCTAACCACTGCGCCACTGTGTCGCCCTATGCTAAGGTAAATATAGGTCACGCCTATTTACTCTATCTTGGCCCCTCAATTTTATACATCTCAAATAAATCACCCACAGCCTCCTCTGTTCCAAGGAAAACAACCCCCAGCCTATCTAATATACCAATACCAAAACATTCATAACAGTAAACGTGACCATGAAGCTGTCGCATTTCTGTGAAAATCCAACTATTTCACTAATGCTCTTTAGCAAACCTGCTGTTTATACCCCATTAGGCTTAGAGGTGACTCCACTCCCACATCAACGTGGTTCACTGCCTCCTGAAGTGGCCTAGCAAGCCATTCGATGATATCAAACTGCTAAGAGTAGCAAGGTGGGGGTGCTTCCTGCCTAACAGCAGCCTGGAAGTAATGTTGCCACACAGCCTGTAATGGTTGAGAAAGAAGGCCCACCTCCACCTTCCCACCTAGGGATTGGCAATAGATGCCGTCCTGGCGAGTAACACACAAGTCAGGTAAATCACCGCTGCCAAAAACATTGCAGTGAAGCTTGATCCTCTCAGACACATATGTACGCCTGGGGAAGAGCTTTTACTGGGCAATGACCAGGATTGGAAACGCTGGCCGCATTTTACTCTCCATTGCCCAGAGACACTGAGGTCAATTTTAATTTGAAGCTCAATTGTCTGAAATCAACCCAGACCAAACTGGGGGTCAAATCTGGGATCTTCCTAAGCTGTAGTGCTCATTCACCCAATAAGCCACCAGCAGTGAGGCTCTGTCTCAAGTTTTCATCTTTATCCTGAAAGATATTGGATATTTAAACACCAATTTTTATATGGAATAAACTGGTTCATAAGAATTAGTTCATGTCGATTGCAGTGAAAGCTATATGAAGAATTTTACATTGAGTTCAATAATTTCAGAGCATGATGGGCGTCCTTTTTATTTTCAGGTTTTTTTTTCTTTGTGCTTTTTAAATTTTTTATTATTTATTTTTTTAGAGATACAGCACTGAAACAGGCCCTTCGGCCCACCAAGTCTGTGCCAACCATCAACCACCCATTTATACTAATCCTACACTAATTCCATATTCCTACCACATCCCCACCTGTCCCTATATTTCCCTACCACCTACCTATACTAGGGGCAATTTAAAATGGCCAATTTACCTATCAGCCTGCAAGTCTTTGGCATGTGGGAGGAAACCGGAGTACCCGGAGGAAACCCACGCAGACACAGGGAGAACTTGCAAACTCCACACAGGCAGTACCCAGAATTGAACCCAGGTCACTGGAGCTGTGAGGCTGCGGTGCTAACCACTGCGCCACCGTGCCACCCACTGTTTTGGTTTTTTTTCATCATTCATTTTTCTCACCATGTGCCTGCCCACTGTTTTTTTCAGGTTGTGCTTTGGGCCAGGGCTGTTCATTTTTCTGTCCATTAATACCCTCTCTGCACGAATGCTTTGTCTTTCAGCACACCATTAACATACCGTTTGCCTTTGCTCCATGACCTGTCTCCCTGTCCTATCAACACCTTCACATATGTTATCTCTTGCCCTATCCTGGCTTTATTTGCTTAATACCTGTTACATTTCCAACCTTTGCGAGTTCTGATGAAAGGTCACTGACTTGAAATGTTAACTCTGCTTCTCTCTCCACAGATGCTGTCAGACCTGCTGAGTATTCCAGCACTTTCTGTTTTTATTTTATATTGAAGAATTTTGCAAGCTGTCCATCTGATCTATTTCTTTTTTCTGCCTAAATTTTTCTGATTTTCTTCTTTCCCTCTTGTGATAAAGCACATCTCTGACTAAAACTACCCTCAGAATTGCCTTTAGCTCCACTACATGCCAATGATCTAAGGTTGTCTTCCACTCCTTTGTCCTTTGTGTCAAGTGCGTAACTTACAAAGCTGTAAGGGTTTGATTTGTTGCAAGGTTTGAAAGCACTCATTGCTGAGGTATCTTCATCTGTCTGCAGATCACCGTGCCTGGAATAATGGCAAATAACATGTGTATTAAGCAAGGAATTGGTTTCAAATCTTATCTTGCTGGAGGGAATGCAAAAATAAAATATTACTATTGATTTTGGTGACTCTTCAGCATTTCTATCTTAGTCAAGAGAATGAGAAAGGTTTGAAATCAATGTTAAGTGGCGTGCAATGAGAGTAGAAGTGGCAAATGTGAAATCAGAATAATGCAGTCCAGCTCCTCCAATGGATGAATGCACTCCCTCATGTGCCACTGAGCCGTTGGTTTGATCGCTGGTTTGTGCTGAAGTATCTGATATCAGCTGCGTTGGGAGGCATTGAACCAGAGAGAGGAATCTCCTGTCAGACAACAGCATTTTTTTCTGGTACACTTCCAGGAGTTATTGGTAAACGTTCTCAACTTCTGGGGCACCATTTTTATCCAGTTATCCACCACTTCCCCTCTATTGGGTCTTCACTGTTACATTCTTTTGACTGTCTCACATGAAACCAGCCTGAAAATAATCCTTCAAACAAAACAATAAAACATTTAACTGCAAAGATTCTCAAATGAACATAAAGATCTTCCTTGAAACTTTCTGTAGCAAATGCAATTTCTCCTTTATTTTCTTGCTACGAAAGCATTTAAATCATTGAGGAAATGCAGTGTAGACAAGATGGTCTTTGAAACATAAATCCACTGACTCCCTGATCAAATTAACAAGAGCCAAATGCAAAATGCTGCAACATGAACAGGATCAAAGTGGAAGAATCAGTCAAGGAGTTAAGGAGCTTCTGTTTTGAAATGAAACAGTAAAGGTCATCCCATTATCAGAATAAGAGATTTATGAATATTGTCATGCTAGGCCCCCACCTGCCAAGAATGAGGCACATTACTTTTGTCATGAACATTGCTTTTTAACTGTTGCTGGAGCAAGGAAATGACTTGTTAAACAGACCAGCCATGGTTGGAAAAGATATTTGCATATTAACAGACAGTGCTTGGAAGGATAAAGGACCACGCCTTGACACATTCAACCCACAACTTATGTTGATCACCGGACAGTGAGGGGGTGGAGAAGCACATTCCAGGGCCTGCTGGAGTGATGCAATCCACAGGGGCCAGGACTGGCTAGACCAGCTGGTCACATGACTAACTGGCTGTTCCAGCCTTTTGAACTAGCCACAGAGAGTTTAAACTCAGAAAGACTTTTTGCTCCTGGACTGAGAAGATCTCTCCTGTCTGCTCCCATCTCTTTCTCAAAAGCCTTTGAATCCACTGAAGACACATGAACCCAAGACAAAAGTCTCCTACAGCGAACAAGGTTTAAGAAGAATACTGGGTCCCAACGAAAAAGCAAGATCTACCTACAATCAAGAACTCTACAGTGAGCTTGAAGAACCGTAACAAAAACTCTTCAGATATTGTCTCAAACTTTTCCACTTTACTTTTTTCTTCTGCTCTTTTCTGCCTCTATTTGCATGTGTGTATCACGTATGCATGCTAGCGTGGACGCACCAAGTTTCCGTAAGCATTAACCGAATTAGAGCTTAAGTTTAATAAATTTCAATGTTTCTTCTTTAAACCGAAGAAAACCTGTTTGTGCTGTGTTGGAAAGCAATGAACAAGGATTCACCAAGGGAGATCTAAAAACATGGTGTGTTTAAAATTAAACCCTGTTACAGTAAGATCAGGTGAAGGCTGAGAGGGACCTCTAGACACCTTTCGCACCTGGTCGTAACAATACATATTGTGAGGAAGATGTAAGGCACAATTTAAAGTGTGAAAAGCTTCTTATGCCTTTGAAGGTGGCAAAACAAGTCAATCAGATTGTTCAAAAAATCATATGGCATCCAGGGCTTTATAAATAAAAGAAAGGGAGTTATATTAAACTTTATAAATCACATATCAGACATTGTCCAATTCTGGGCACAACACTTTAGGAAGGATATCAAAGCCTTAGAGAAGGTGCAGAGGAGATTTACCAGAATGGTTCCAGGGATGAGGGACCAGTTATGTGGAGAGACTGGAGAAGCTGGGATTGTTCTTCTTAGAGTAGAGGTGGTTAAGGTGAGATTTATTAGAGGTGTTCAAAATTATAAGGGGTTTTGATACAGTAGAGAGTGAGAAACAGTTTCCACTGACAGGAGGGTTAATAACCAGAGGACATAGATTTAAGATAATTGCCAGAAGAATCAAAGGGGAGATTAGGAGAATTTTTTTTTAATGTGTGAATTGTTATGATCTGAAACGTACTGTCCAAAAGGGCGGTGGAAGTAGATTCAATTGTAACTTCCAAAAGGGAATTGGATAAATGCTTAAAAGGGAATAATTGCAGAGAACAGAGAAAGAACACAGAAGTAGAACTAATTGGATAGATCTTTCAAAGAGATGACAGAGGCACAATGGGCAGGATGGCCTCCTTCTGTGTTGTGTCACTTGATGGCTTTGATATTAACCCCCAGAGAGAGGGATCTGCGGTGGAAGAAGTGAACAATTAAAAAATTGGTAAATGAATCTCCATCTGTTTCCATTTTTATGGCAGCAGGTTGCAAGGCGTGCGTGTGTCCCATTTTGGTTGAGGTGGGACACTTCATTATCATATTTAAAGCAGGTTCCCACAGTACAGCTAAGAGCCTGAACTAAATTTAACAGCTACCCCTGAGGTTTCCCAGGGCTCAGAAAAACCGGAACAAAATGGTGGTGGGACCTGCCAGCTCCAGCAGTTTAGTGCTTTTTCGAGCATTTCCTGGGGGCTGTGGGAGCAGGAACACTCTCCCATCGACCCCTTAAGAAAACCTTCGGCCTCCCTTCTGCTGAACGTGACCTCTTCCCCCCACCCCCCCCCACCCAGCTGCAATTGGTGACCTCTCCCCACCCTTCCCAACCAATCTCCTGCTGTACTCTGACCTTTCCCCATCCCGGCCCCAAAACTCCCACCATGCTTTGATCCCAAGACCCTGATCTCATCCCATTAGGGAGGCCCCCAGTTGCAGCCTCCTGCCGCTGGTTTTCCCATCAGGCCAATGTTAAAGAGTTCTGGCCTTTAATATTGGCAGGCTCTCCAAGCCTCCCTCAGCTGTGGTTCAGTTGGTAGTTCCCCTCTGTATCAGTAGCTTGTGGGTTCAAGTCCCACCCTCAAGACTTGAGCACAAAATCTAGACTAACACTGCAGTGCAGTACTGAGGGTGTGCTGTACTGTCAGAGTGCCAACTTTTGGATGAGGTGTTAAACAAAGGCCCCATCTACCTTGTCATGTGTACCCAGAACAGTTAGATTCCATGGCACCATATTGAGAAAGGCAGGGAGTTATCCCCAGTGCCCTGGATAGACAATATTCCCTTACCAATATCTTTTTCTTTTATTAACACCCTATTCCAGTTATTAAACACCTTCTACATCAAATTAACCCATTCAGAATCCTGAATTTGTGCCCTCCTGTGTCAGCAGACTAAATATTATTCCAGTTTCTTTTCTTGATCGCACTGAGAATAGAAGTCTGCTTTTGAGGCTGAAGAATTTCTCTCCTTTTTCTCCCATCTCCTGGCAACAAAGCAAAAGATGCCCAAAATGGCCATGAGCTGAACTTCCCCTTAGTCCCATCCTCCTGAAAATTAGAGTGAGGCCATTCAGGGAAGATGTTTGGAAACAATTGTGCACACAAAGGGTAGTGGAAATCTGGAACTCTCTCCCCCCAAAAAGCTGTTGAGGTTGCTGGGTCAATTGAAAGTTTCAAAACTGAAACTGGAAAGTTTTGTTGGGCAAGGGCATTAGGGATTACAGAACCAAGATGGTTAAGTGGAGTTAAGATACAGATCAGCCATAATCTAATTGAATGGCGGAGCAGGTTTGAGGGGCTGATTTCTATGTTCCTCTGGGAATTGGAATTCCTTCTTTCCCCTTTCTGTGAAACATCTTACCTGAGAGCCTCAGTGACAATTAACAGAATGAGACATGTAAACTGGAGCATTGTGATTGCTATCCCGAACCTGCATCCTTGTCAATCACTCCTACTTATTGGCCCATGAGACCAGTCGAGTCCTTCTGTACCTTTAAACTACACATTAAATAAACAACTTTTGTTCCTTCGGCTAGAATGCAAGTACCACAACTTCAATTTGCAAAATTTGTTTTTCTTGTCATCTTTACTGTTCACTTTATTTCCTTCTCCCAAAGTAAAATGAATAAATCAATCAATTTAAGGCTTAAATGGATGATTTGTGCAATGAAAGCCATCAGTAGGTACAGAAAGAGCAGTCAAATAACTTGTCAAAAAACATGAGTTTTCAATTCCATTTTCCCTCACGGGTTTGACAGGCTAATTTATTAGAAGTGGAGGAGCATTTTGAATGAAGGAATCTTCGGCAACAGTAATCAATACAAACCAGTGCCTAATCCAAAATGTTTAGCAGGCCAAGGGCCTGTAATCATATTTAAAAGGCTGCCCTTTCGAGGGCTGAATGTGCAGATGACTGCAGGAAACTTGAAGAGAAGTTGCTGGTTCTGCTTCAGGAATTAAAAAATGCAGACACCTGTTGAAGTGGTTTTTCACTGGGATAACGATCTGGCGCCAAAAAAAAAGAAAACTGTAGATCCATGAGTCGAATAAGGACCTTAAAAAGTGGTTGCAGGCTCTTCTGGATCAATAGGTTTTCATCCCTTACACTACAGAGAGAAAGACGCAGAGAGAAAGATCACATAGAATCTAGAGCACAACACCAGGCAATTCAGCCAATCTAATCTGTGCTACCATTTAATACTACAAGAGCCTCCTCCCACCACTCTTCATTTAACTCCATCAACATAACCTTCTGTTCATTTTTCCCCTCATGCACTTACCTAGCTTCCCTCTTCAATGTATCTAATCTTTGAAGTTATGGAGAATTAAAGCAGAATCTATGGGCTTAATTTTAACATTCCAAACTGCTGGCAGTGGGAGAGCCCGGCAGCGTGTTGGGAACACGGAAGTTTCCACTGCATTTGCATCTAACTTCTGGGTTTCCTAACCAATTAGATTGAGCATGGGGGATGACGAACAGCAGCAGTCTATTTCAGCTGACGCATTTAAAGGGTCCATCCAAGGATTAGGGTTCAAGCCTGGTAGAGGTCTTCAGAGACAGAAACTACAGGAATGGAAACACAATATAGCAAGGCAGCACGACACTTCAGAGATGTGTCTCTGAACCTGATGCTATGGGTTACAATGGTCTGCAGGAAGATTCTGTTCCCTACAGACAGGAGGAAGAAGCCTCCAAAAACAAGCAGGCGTGGTTGGAAATGGCAAAGGAGATCAGCAGCAGGAGTGTGATGCCAGAAGAGTTTCAATGACCTAATCAGGGCAGGAAAATTGAGTGGCCCAGCACATTCAACTATATCCTGATGAGTCACTAACCATAAACCACTCTCCCTCTGCCTTCCCAAGCTTTCTCTTACACATATTTTGCAGGTGCACCCATTCCTCCCTGCCGAGGCATCTCCTCACATCCCCATCTGCCCAGCCGCCACTGACACTCACCGTCATCTTAATGCAGTGTCACACCTATCCCTCACAGTGACCTTCCACAAAAATTGGTCCTTACATCTTCTCAATGCATTCCATTTCTCGTACTCGTAGTCTTTTCTTTCTCTCCTTACAGGGAAAGAGAATGCAGAACACCATGGAGAGGCAGAGAACTGGAGATAGCCCTCCAGTCATCTCCACCTTAACAGCTGCAGAGAAAAGTCAAGTCTCAACATGCCTGGCAATTGGAGATGGAGAGATAAGGGTCTCCAGCCTAACGGAATCAAATATCACAGTCACATCGCATACAACTCTTGCTCATGTTGATTAGATGTCAGCAACCACTGAAAAATGATAATGTGCGTATTGAAGACTCAGCACCCTCTTACCATGTCAGTTCTAATTCATGTCATACATCTCCCACAAACCCTTCAAGCGTCCCTCAAGACGTGATGCAGGAGGAGGATGCAGACTCCTCAGAGGACGTCACTCACTCAGAGGAGGCCCCAACACAGGACTCACGTGCATCGTCCACCAGCTCAGATACACACACTTTGGTGAACCCACTAAGACATGCAGCTGGGCTGTCACATGGTATCTCACATATCAAAAGGTTTGTGGGACCTTGTCCGGTGCAGATTGGCTGCTGCTTTTCAAAGAAAATCATTGAATAGTTCAGCATAGAAGGAGATTATTTGGCTCATCAACTCTGTGCCAGCTCTTTTGAAGAGCAATCCAGTTAGTCCCATTCTGCCGCTCTTTTACTCATATCCCAGCAATTTTCTCTCCTTCAAGTATTAATCCAATTCTTTGTTGCTGCAATTATAAAGTGTGTTGGTGAGACCACACCTGGAATACTGTACACAATTTTGGCTTCCCAAGGAAGGATATACTTGCCTTAGAGTGGGCGCAGCAAAGGTTCAGCGGATTGATTTCTGGGAGAGAGGGTTGTCCTATGAGGAGAGATTGAGTAGATTGGGCCTATTCTCTCTGAGGTTTAGAAGAATGAGAGTTGATCTGATTGAAACATACAAGATTTATTTATTTATTTATTTAGAGATACAGCACTGAAACAGGCCCTTCGGCCCACCGAGTCTGTGCCGACCATCAACCACCTATTTATACTAATGTTATACTCCTACCAAATCCCCACCTGTCCCTATATTCCCCTACCACCTACCTATACTAGGGGCAATTTACAATGGCCAATTTACCTATCAAGCTGCAAGTCTTTGGCAGTGGGAGGAAACTGGAGCACCCAGCGGAAACCCACGCGGTCACAGGGAGAACTTGCAAACTCCACACAGGCAGTACCCAGAATTGAACCCGGGTCACTGGAGCTGTGAGGCTGCGGTGCTAACCACTGCACCACTGTGCCGCCTGATAGGGTAGATGCTGAGAGGTTGGTTCCCCTGGCTGAAGAGTCTAGACCTTGGGGGCGTAGTCTCAGGATAAGGGATTGGCCATTTAGGACTGAGATGAGGATAAATTTGTTCACTCAGAGGGTTGTGAATCTTTGGCACTGTAGATGTAGTTACCCTACGTGGTCTGCAGCGGTTCAAGAAGGCAACTCACCACCACCTTCTCAAGGGCAATTAGGGATGGGCAATAAATGCTGACTAGGATTTGGAATGCACTGCCTGATAGGATAGTGGATACAGTTTCAATAGTAGTTTTCAACAGAGAATTGGGTAAATACTTGAAGGAGAAAAAATTACTGGGATATGAGTAAAAGAGTGATGCCGACATCCCATTAACAAATAAAAAAAGCCCTTGGGAACTGTGAATGCCCAGTCGTTGATTATATTCATGTCTGATATCGATTAATTTTTGGATACTAAGGGAATCAAGGGTTATAGGGATAGGGAAGAAAAGTGGAGTTGAGGTTGAAGATCAGCTATCATCTTATTGAATGGCAGAGCAAGCTCGAGAGGCCATATGGCCTACTCCAGCTCCTATTTCTTAAGTTCTCATGTCACCCCTGGTTCTATTGCCAATCACCTTAAATCTGTGCCCTCTGTTGACAGGTCCTTCTGCCATTTAAAACAGCTCCCATTGTTTACTCTAAGTACTTCATGATTTTAACCACCCTTAGCAAATCTCTGCTTTGCCTTCTCTGCTCTATGAAGAACAATCCCAGTTTCCCACATTACAACAGTGACAACACTTCAGAAAAATTGATTGGCAGTAAAGCACCTTGGAATGGCTTGAGGTTTTGAAGAATGCTATATAAATGCACAACCTTTTTTTTTGTTTTAGATATTAGGCAGTTTGAGCATATGCTCAGATCACCTCTTGATGCGATATCAAAGATTTTATCTAAGGCACATCATAAACTTGTAACAGAGAATCTCTGATCACTTAAGAGGAAGAAAAACACCTCATATTGATCTATGGATAATTTTGTAGCAGTAGTATTTGCCTGAAGAGTTCCCTTTCCATATGAATGACTGCACAAAGTAAGAAATGTTGGCCTCACTCACTGGGGAGTCATCTGTAATGGATTGACTAAGTAATAAATAATAACCAAAGGTGCTGCAAAAGCTTCTTACAACTGTTGAATGAAGAGAGGAAACATCAACAAATACTTCTTCAGGTGTTAAGCAAACATGGATATCGAACGTAATAGACCGAAAACCTGGGAAACACTCAAAGAACTTTCAACGACTTTCCCTCGAGTTGAGGGCAGTTTAAGTTGAGAAGTGACTATTTTTCATTTTGAAAGATGACAAATTTTCAGCTCCTCTTGAATATTACACAACTTCCTTTCAATATTTAGCCACCAGGATAATTTCATTTTAAATAAAAACAAAACATTCTGGAAATATGCAATAGGCCTGTCAGCATCTGATTAATGAGAAGAATGTCTTAACATTTTGAACGTAGATCTTTCATCAGGACAGAAAGATAAACAAATCCCTTTACAGCGTTTAAAAAAATGAAAGGCAGAGAGCAGCAGGAAAAGAATGATGACTAGCAGTAATCAACAGTCACCATAGCAATCCAAAGGTGCCAGAGCCATATGTACAGGCCCCTCGACCAAACCACTGTCAAAAAACAGTGGTTGGGGAATGTAGACATGGAGGAGAAAAATATTTACTTTATTTTCAGAAACTGCAGTAAACTTATTTCTTGTCAAGACACTATTAATGTCACCTCACTCTTTTATAATTCTTGTAAGTTAGGTAATATTGACATGGCAGTATTTATTTCCCATTTCTGGTTGATAACATTAATGGTAAACATCAGAGTGTGAGACAAGGGTGGGGGTCATGTGTAGGCCAGACAGGGTAAGGGTGACTGTTTCCTGTCCCTAAAGATCAGCGGTGAACCAGTTGGGGTTTTTACAACAATCCAACAGCTTCCATGAACTTTTTTTATTTTTACGCCAGACAACCAATTAGCAGAGTTTGATTTTGATTACAGAAATTACCTTAGGTATGATTTGAACTCATCACCTCTAGGTTTCTTGTCCAGTACTAAAGCCACGAGACAACCAAATTTATCCCCACAATATGTAATTTTGAGCCGACTGTACAAAAAAGAGCAAACAACATTTATTAAAAAAGGGAAGCTAATTTATGAAGAGCCTTCTTGTAGAATAGAATCATAAAATCGTACAGCACAGACGGAGAACATTCAGCTCATCATGCCTGTGCTGACTCTCAGAGAGTGCCATCAATTAATCCCACTCCTCTGCTCTTTTCCCTCAGTCTTGCAAACATTTTTCTTTTCAAGTATAGATCCAATACCTCTTTGAAATTTACCACTGAATCTACTTCCTCCACCCTTTCAGGCATTGTGTTCCAGATCATAACAACTCAGAGTGTAAAAAAAATTTTCCTCATCTCCCCTCTCATTCATTGGCCAATTAGTTCAAATCTGTGTCCTCTGGTTACTGAACCTCTGACCAGTAGAAACAATTACAAATTTAGTTTCCCCATTATTGCAACTCATATCATCATCCAGTGACACAGCAGGTAATTGCTGCATTGTAAATATGTTGCATGCTGTAAATAACTGCTTTGACACTTGAGGGTAAATTCACTCATTTCACATCTCCAGAGTTAAGGAAATACCACAGCTTCGGGAATCAGTACTCGAGTGTTATAGCTCTATCTCCAAATGTTAGCTCAGGAAATTTGATTTACTAACTGATTTTATCAGTGTGTAATAGTGAAGAGGTATACCACTATTTCTTCTGCCATGCCGTTGGTTATCTCTTGTAAGTCCAATTGTCCAGTCCCTTCTTCTGAAGTGTTATGCTAAAGGTTGCTGAGAGCTTGGTACTGAAAGTTAGAGCAGTTCTCTGTACATTAAAGACAACTGAAAAAGATGGAAAAAGCTCCAAATGCTGCAGATCTGAAATGGCCTTTGTGAGGTCAAAGAAGACCATGTATAAAGGTTGCTGCTGCTCCCTACATTTTTCTTGGAGTTGTCTTGCTGTGAAGATCATGTCCACTGTGCCTCTTGACGAACAGAATCCACATTGTGATTCCGGTAGGAGCTCTTCAGCCACGGGGAGGAGGCGGTTGGGAAGGACTACTGGTGTTCCATGGGATCATTGCTGGGACCTTTGCTGTTTGTAGTATATATAAATGATTTGGAGGAAAATGTAGCTGGTCTGAGTAGTAAGTTTGCGGACGACACAAAAGTTGGTGGAGTTGCAGATAGTGATGAGGATTGTCAGAGGATACAGCAGGATATAGATCGGTTGGAGACTTGGGCGGAGAAATGGCAGATGGAGTTTAATCCGGACAAATGTGAGGTAATGCATTCTGGAAGATCTAATGCAGGTGGGAGGTATACAGTAAATGACAGAACCCTTAGGAGTATTGACAGGCAGAGAGATCTGGGCGTACAGGTTCACAGGTCACTGAAAGTGGCAACGCAGGTGGATAAGGTAGTCAAGAAGGCATATGGCATGCTTGCCTTCATCGGTCGGGGCATAGAGTATAAAAATTGGCAAGTGATGCTGCAGCTGTACAGAACCTTAGTTAGGCCACACTTGGAATATTGCTTGCAATTCTGGTCGCCACACTATCAGAAGGACATGGAGACTTTGGAGAGGGTACAGAAGAGGTTTACCAGGATGTTGCCTGGTCTGGAGGGTATTAGCTATGAGGAGAGGCTGGATAAATTCGGATTGTTTTCACTGGAATGATGAAGGTGGAGGGGCGACATGATAGAGGTTTACAAAGTTATGAGTGGCATTGACAGAGTGGATAGTCAGAAGCTTTTTCCCAGGGTGGAAGAGTCAGTTACTAGGGGACATAGGTTTAAGGTGCGAGGGGCAAAGTTTAGAGGGAATGTGCGAGGCAAGGTCTTTACACAGAGGGTGGTGTGTGCCTGGAACTTGCTGCCGGGGGAGGTGGTGGAAGCAGGTACGATAGCGACGTTTAAGAGGCATCTTGACAAATACATGAATAGGATGGGAATAGAGGGACACGGTCCCCGGAAGTGCAGAAGGTTTTAGTTTAGACAGGCATTGAGATCGGTGCAGGCTTGGCGGGCCGAATGGCCCGTTCCTGTGCTGTACTGTTCTTTGTTGACTCTTGCGATGACCTTTCTTGTGGTGGACAGCAGGGATACCCCTCTGTAGTTATCACAGTCGGTCCTGTCGCCTTTTTTGAAGATAGTCACAATTACGGTGTCTCAGAGATCCCCTGGCATGCCCTCCACCTTCCAGATGAGGGAGGTGAGACCATGTATTTGTGTCAAGAGTGCCTCTCAGCCATATTTTAGAATTTTGGCAGGAATTCCATCCATGCCGGTGGCCTTATTGTTTTTTAGCTGTCAGATGTCCTTTTCAATCTCATGTCAGGCTGGGGTTCTACTGAGGATGTGATGGGTAGCATGCTATGGAATATGGTCGAGGGCACTCGCATCAAGGATTGAGGAGATCTTCAAAGTGCTCCTTCCAATGAGCGCTGACTGCCTCTCTGTCCTTGATCAGCGCCACTCCATTCTTTTCTCTCAGTGGGGTAGGTCCTTGGGTACTTGGGCTGTAAATAGTCTTGACTGTGTTAAAGAATCCATGCATGTCATGGCTGTCAGTGAGTTGCTGTACTTCCTGCGCTCTTTCAGCCCACCAGCTGTTCTTTAGGTCACAGGTTTTTTGTTGAACCGCGGCCTTCAATTGTCTGTCTACCTGCTTTCTTTCTCTCAAATTTTGCTGATGCTTCCAGGAACGCCTTGCACTGAAATGAAATAGAAGATGCTGGACATACATAGTATCATGTCCTCACCTTTCCTTATCTCTGTAATCTCCATCATCACCACAAGCCTCCGAGATCTCTGTGCTGCTCCAATTCTGGCTTCTTGCGCATCTCTGATTTTCCTTGCTCCACCATTGGTAGCCATGCCTTCAGCTGCCTTGGCCCAAACCTTTCCACCCCTATACCTCTCTCTCTCTCCTCCTTTAATATGCCCTTTAAAACCGATCTCTTTGTTCAAGGTTTTGGTCGCCTGCCCAAGTATCTCCTTTTGTTCTTTCCTCCACGTGCCTCTTTCTCTGTGTTTGTACTCACTTAAAACCTGTTACATCTCTAACATCTTCCAATTCTGAGGAAAGGTCACTGACCTGAAACATTAACTCAGCCTCTTTCTCTCCACAGATGCTGCTGACCTGCTGAATATTGCCAGCATTTTCTACTTTTATATCTAATATCTCCAATGTGGCTATGTAACACTCCAATAAGGCACCATGGGACATAATACTACATCGTTTGGATGAGACATTAAGTCAAGACCCTGCTCTGCCCTTCCAGGTGAATGTAAAAGATCCCATGGCTGTATTTCAATGAAGGGCAGGGGAATTACCTCTGGTGGCCTGGCCAATATTTATCCCTCTACCTTCTTTGACCTCCTTATCTCGAGAGACAATGGGTAAGCGCCTGGAGGTGGTCAGTGGTGTGTGGAGCAGCGCCTGGAGTGGCTATAAAGGCCAATTCTAGAGTGACAGGCTCTTCCACAGGTGCTGCAGAAAAATTTGTTTGTCGGGGCTGTTACACAGTTGGCTGTCCCCTTGTGCCTTTGTCATTTTTCCTGCCAACTACTAAGTCTCTTCGCATCGCCACACTTTAGCCCCGCCTTTATGGCTGCCCGCCAGCTCTGGCGAATGCTGGCAACTGACTCCCACAACTTGTGATCAATGTCACAGGACTTCATGTCGCATTTGCAGACGTCTTTAAAGCGGAGACATGGACGGCCGATGGGTCTGATACCAGTGGCGAGCTCGCTGTACAATGTGTCTTTGGGGATCCTGCCATCTTCCATGCGGCTCACATGGCCAAGCCATCTCAAGCGCCGCTGGCTCAGTAGTGTGTATAAGCTGGGGATGTTGGCCGCCTCGAGGACTTCTGTGTTGAAGATACGGTCCTGCCACCTGATGCCAAGGATTCTCCGGAGGCAGAGAAGATGGAATGAATTGAGACGTCGCTCTTGGCTGACATACGCTGTCCAGGCCTCGCTGCCATACAGCAAGGTACTGAGGACACAGGCTTGATACACTCGGACTTTTGTGTTCCGTGTCAGTGCGCCATTTTCCCACACTCTCTTGGCCAGTCTGGACATAGCAGTGGAAGCCTTTCCCATGCGCTTGTTGATTTCTGCATCTAGAGACAGGTTACTGGTGATAGTTGAGCCTCTGTAGGTGAACTCTTGAACCACTTCCAGAGCGTGGTTGTCGATATTGATGGATGGAGCATTTCTAATGTCCTTCCCCGTGATGTTCCTTTTCTTGAGGCTGATGGTTAGGCCAAATTCATTGCAGACAGCAAACCTGTCGATGAGACTCTGCAGGCACTCTTCAGTGTGAGATGTTAAAGCAGCATCGTCAGCAAAGAGGAGTTCCCTTAGACGGGCAAGGTTGAACAACCTGCCCCCTGATCTTGTGTGGAGGAAAATTCCTTCTTCAGAAGACTTGAACGCATGTGAAAGCAGCAGGGAGAAGAAAATCCCAAAAAGTGTGGGTGCGAGAACACAGCCCTGTTTCACGCCACTTAGGATTGGAAGGGGGTTTGATGAGGAGCCACCATGTTGAATTGTGCCTTTCATATTGTCATGGAATGAGGTGATGATACTTAGTAGATTTGGTGGACATCCAATCTTTTCTAGTAGTCTGAAGAGACCACGTCTGCTGACGAGGTCAAAGGCTTTGGTGAGATCAATGAAAGCAATGTAGAGGGGCCTCTGTTGTTCGTGGCATTTCTCCTGTATCTGACGAAGGGAGAACAGCATGTCAATGGTCGATCTCTCTGCACGAAAGCCACACTGTGCCTCAGGGTAGACGCGCTCACCCAGCTTCTGGAGCCTGTTTCGAGCGACTCGAGCAAAGACTTTCCCCACTATGCTGAGCAGGGAGATTCCACGGTAGTTGTTGCAGTCACCGCGGTCACCTTTGTTTTTATAGAGGGTGATGATATTGGCATCGCGCATGTCCTGAGGTACTGCTCCCTCGTCCCAGCACAGGCATAGCAGTTCATGTAGTGCTGAGAGTATAGCAGGCTTGGCACTCTTGATTATTTCAGGGGTAATGCTGAACATCACTAAAACAGATGATCTGGTCGTTATCACATTGCTGTTTGTGTTTGCTGTGCTCATTGCACTTCAAAACTACTTCAATGACTGTAAATTATTTTTGGATATTCTGAGGTTGTGAAAGGTGCTATATAAATACAAATCTTTCTTTCTTTTACAAGAGTGTTCTTCCAACGGTCAGCTGCCTGTGTGATCCAGCAGAAAACAGAAAAGAAAGTGAAGCACAAATTAAACCTCCGATCAATTTAAAGTGCGCAAACCGTAGCCAAGCATGTCCATCATGTGTTGGACTCACAAGTCACCTTGGAGCCCAGGAAGGCTCTCGAGTCAACATCCAACATTATTGACTTTTTGCAAGCTTTGTCACTCATGACCAAAATGGTTTTAATTGCATTTTTGATTGGTGCCAATGGCAATTGTCTAATGAAATGAATTATGCACTGCAGTTTAAAAATATTCTTTCATTAGTCACTATTCTACAGACAAAGCTTTAGTTGGAGCTGCAGTAATTGATTTTGTAGTTTGTGTGAAGCTATAATGCAGATCCCTCATCTAGTTCACTTGGAATTGATAGTCCAAATTGACTTTGAATTAGAATTAATGAGGAGTAATTATTGAAGTATTTCCACAATCCATAACCACAAAGAATCACTTCAACTCTTCATCACCTAGATTCAATTCCATCTGCCTTAAAGGACTCACAGCATAAAGACATCTTTTTCAGAAGGAATCTTATCACCAAAACTCAGACAATCTCAGCCTCAAGGATCCCCCAAACAATATCCCTATCAAAACGTCTCTGACTGATAGAATCCAACCATCCAGGGCTATTTTAATGAGGTAATCTCACTATCAAGGTCCTATGCAGAAATAAAGTCTGACCATTTTGGCCTCTGTGAAAGAAAGACTCATCTTTGCTTTTAAAGCGAGGCCCTTTCCATTCAAACCCCCTTTTAAAGAGGATCTTACCAACAAGAGATCCCTTTAAAGAGGGGCTCTCATCATTTACTTCATTTGTTTACCCACATCCATCAGAGAAGGGAACGTGCAACCCAGACCTGCTTGACCTATATGTGACACCTGCTGCAATATATGTGGTTGCCTGTTAATGTCCTCAGGCAATTTGGAATGAACAATAAACAGTCTCTGACCAGTGCTGCTTACAACCCAGGAACAAATCTGTAAAAAAGATTCTGGTCTGTTTGTCATTTAGGCCCATATCTGGAATGAGGGAAGTTGTTGCCTGTCTTGTAGACAAGAAAGGGAGAAATCTTTCTTTTTGGTTATGGAACTGAGAAAGTGCAAAGTTGCTTAACTAATTTGAGGATGCATTCACTCTACAAGTTTAACATCAACAAAAATAGTTCCAGCACCTTACCGATGTCAATCGTGTGTAATGTAAATCGGGTTTAAAGGGTTCTTACATCAGGCTATGACTCCAGAATCACACGGGACTTCCACTATCACTGTGTCATCAAGGTGAGGTAGGAATGCGGCACAGTTGATAGGTGTGAGGTCTGACTGGCTGAGAATTACTGAAACTTCACTTTGGCCCTTTGAATGTCAGCAGTGATCCAATCACCCTCTTGACACATTGTAGTCTTGAACAGCACTTGGTCTTGAGTTCTGTTTCACCTTAGCTGGACAGTGATTGCTGGACTAATACAGCTCTAAATAGGTACTGGTCTCAGACTGGTACTCGTATCCTAACATCATTCTGAGAGTCTACAGTGGACATGTGTACCAGCATACTTAATTCTGTATCTCAGAAAAGTGCACTCTTCATCAGGAGTGCCTGAAGGACTTGAAAGTAGTATCAGCCTAGGTTCAATGATTGCAAGTTCATGTCTGGTTTCAAGCCCCATGCCACAAATTTGCAGACATAATCTAGGCTACCACCAACAGTGCAGTACTGAGGGTTTTCTGCACTGTTGGAGATGCCATCTTTTGGGTTGAGATGTTAAACTGAGGTCCTGACTGCCCTTTCAGGTGAATGTAAAAGATCCTGTGCCACTATTTCAAAGAAAAGCAAGGGAATTCTTCCCAGTGACCTAGCCAATATTTGTATCTCAACAAACATCACATTGCTGTTTGAAATACCTTGGTGTGAACAAATTGCCTGCCACATTTCCTACATTACAGCAGTGACTATACTTCAAACTACTTCTGAAAAGTGTAGAGGAACAGAGGGACCTTGCAGTGCACACTTACAGATCCCTGAAGGTAGCAGGAAAGGCAGATCAGGTAGTTAAGAAGACATATGGAATATTTCCCTTTATTGGCTGAGACCTGGAGTATAATGTTATGTATTCGTCGGTTTGCTAGATATTTTATATATCAGATTTATCTCAGAGCAATGCAGTTATGACACTACTTCTGAATCAACAAGTTTATTTACAGTACTTTAAAATATCTCAGCAATTACAAGGTTTCAGTACAATATCTTTCAGAATACGCTTATGTTTACTAGAACCTTCTAGCCTGTCTCTTTAGTTTCAGTTTCATAAACTCTTAAGCTTAAGCAATCAAGCACAGTGAACACTGATCAGTGGGCAGACTAATACATTCAAACCCAGATCAATCAAACCATTGAACACTACATATAAGAGTAGGGAGGTTATGCTATAAGTGTATAAAATAACAGTTAGACCACAGCCAGAGTACTGTCTTCATTTCTGGTCACTGCATTACACGAAGGATGTTATCACAGCTGAGAAGGTACAAGAATGTTGCCAGGACTAGAGAACTTCAGCTAAGAGGAAAGACTGGGTAGGCTAGGTTTGTTTTCTTTGCAACAGAGGGAAATTTAGTTGAGCTGCATAAAATTATGAGGGGCCTAGTTAGAGTGGATAGGAAGGACACATTTCCATTAGCAAAGAGGCCAATAACCAGGGACATAGATTTAAAGTAATTGGTGGAAGGACTAAAGGGAAGCTGAGGAGGAATATTTTCACCCAGAGAGTGGTGAAGGTCTGGAACTCAGTTCCTGATAGGGTAGTAGAGGCAGAAACCCTCATCACATTTAAAAAACACTTGGATATACACTTGAAGTGCTGTAACTTACAGGGCTAAGAGCCAAGGGCTGGAAGCTAGGGTTTGACCAGATAGTTCGTTTTTGGCTGGCACTGATATGATGGACAGAATGCCCTCATTCTGTGCCATAAATCTTTCTATGTTCTATGTTTCTTCTATGTTTCTATTTGCTGTGTTTTGGGACATCCTGAGGTCATGGAAGGTGCTATAGAAATGCAAGCTCTTTTAGTTGTGTCTTTTGTTTCTTAAAAGAGTCCCATTTGTTTTACTTAACTGAGATGATTATATTTTCCCAGTTTTCCACCAATTGCCATTCTAAAACCAACCAATAGGTTGGCAGTGAGAAAAGCCAAGGACAGCTCAAGATACAACCAGGTCGTATGGACATCATATGCCAGATCTGTGCTTGGTTTCCCAACCTGGTCGCTGTTGGAATAGTGAATTCACCACATGAGGAATTGTAGAAGGAATATGCTATTCAATCATTACCATAGCAAGGGGCCACCAATAGGACAACATCAAGGTCTGAGTTAGATTCGTATTGTGACACTACATTGAACACTAATCTTTGTTACCTGATGTCCCCATCTTACAGCACAAGATTGATTTGTTTTAAAAAATAGTTCAGGGACTGAGTTGTGCTGTGGATGAGATAGTGACCTTTCACCTCTGAGGGCTGGGTTCAAATCCAGTTCGGATTGATGGGATGAAAGTCTCCTCAATTTGTACATTGTAACAGTCCTATGTGAAATGAGTTTGGGAAGTCTCAATCTGTTTCCTAGTGGGAGCCAGAGCACAAGATTCCCCTAGTTTTTTACTCTCACTCAGATAGGATGCCTGCTTTAAGAAATGGAATAATGTCAAAGGAGTGCAAAGGTGAAAGGTACACTTCAGAGCCTTCAGATTGGCAGATTGTGGGGCAAACTACAACTAACTGTGACTGGAGAGCTCTTAATTCTGACACTAGATAACTAAGATGGGAAAGAAAGAGCTTGACTTGATAAAACGCTTTTCACATCCTCAGGTTGTCTCAAAGGGGGAAATGTTATGCTCTCCCCGTGGTGGGTTTGGAGGCAGGGAGAGCATATAATCAGTTGGAATGGTGGTGAGGGGGTCTCAGCCACCTTCCCACCTCTGTTGAAATTAAGTCCAGGGCAGGAAGGCCTGTGAACGGTGTAACCAACCCGTCACCAATTGAGACCCTTAACTGGGCAATTAATGTCCAATTAAGGGTTTCATCCCACTACCGCCGCAATTAGCCCAACAGCAGATGGGCCTGTCACCACATAGGGAGCATGGCAAGAAAAACCGTGCCGGTCACTTGCCATCTCCGGGTACGGGGGGGGGGACGGGGGGGTGGGTGCTTGGGTGGGTCCCTCATTAAAAGGCACTTAGTGACTGAACGAGGAACATGGGATTGGGAAGTGGGGGCCCACTGACAGCCACCCCCTTGCCCTTGCTGATGGCCTCCCCCTCCAACTCCTCCCCCTGCTATGTTTTCCTACATTTCAACAGTAAGTAATTCATTGACAGTGGAACACTTTGGTTGGGATTTTATCTGGGTGACGGGAGTCTTGACCTCCGGCAAAAGGGCTGGCGAGAACCCTGCGAGACTCCTCACGCCCTGACCTACCTGTGGTCTGGGTCCAGCACTCCTCCTAGGCCTTGGGTGGGTGCTCCACTAGCAGCAGCCACCGCCTCCGCAGTGGCGCTGCTTAGTTAAGGAGCTGCTTGCCTGTGATTGGCTCTCAGAGGGCGGGGCTTCCATTGCCGGAATCCTTGATCGCATAGAAGGCCTGCAGTTGTCCAGTTACGTGATTAATTAGCACTTGATTCGGTGGGGCTCCCACAGAAGGGCCGACGCTGGGTTCTCGCTGACGTTATTACCGGAGGTCGAGACCCCCATCGCCTGGATAAAATCCTGGCTAAAGTGTTTCACAGCCAATGAATTACTTACTGTTGAAATTCAGGAAAGCACAGCAGCCAATGTATACACAGCAAGATCCCAGAAGCAGCAATTTTTTATTCTTTCATGGGATGTGGGCATCGCTGGCAAGGCCAGCATTTATTGCCCATCCCTAATTGCCCTTGAAAATGTTGCAGCTCACCACAACCTTTCCAAGGGCCATGAGAGAAAGCAGCAAAATGCTGGCCTAGCCAATGAAGCCCACATCCCATGAAAGAATAAAAAAAGAGAGGTAAATGACCAAATGAGTGTTGTTTGTGGGATAAATGTTGGCCAGGAGATCTCCCCTGCTCTTCTTCGAATTGCACCATGGGATCTTTTATACCCATTCTAGAGAGCAGACAGAGCCTCAGCTTAATGCCTCTTTCAAAAGATGGCACCTCTAAATTGGAGCACTCCCTCAGTACTGCACTCAAGTGTCAGCCTAGATTATGTGCTTGAGTCACTGGAGTAGGATTTGAGCCCAAATTCCAACTCAGCGGCAAGACTGCTACCCAGAGAGCCACAGCATTCCTTTAAATTGCTGAGCACAAAAATCCTTAAAGAAAAAGGAAAAAAAAATGTCCTCTCACCCAGGCACTGAAAGCTGCTTTTACAAATGTTAGTATTATATGTATAAAATAGTCTGATAGATTCTCTCGAAACACTTCTTTATGTTGGTTCAATACTAGTCATCTACACACCTTAAGATTGCAAGAAAGTGTCAAAACATTTAAATGATATACAATCTGTAATAGGCAGCAGTTAGTGTGTATGAACTTGGAGTGTTGGAATTGTAAGCTTTATCACTGAATTTGAAGTGAGGTCCCCAATCATTTTGATTTATTATGTTTGTGTGTTATGCACCAGCTGTTCTTGAATGAAAATATGAATGGCTTATTTCCTGATGTGTGCTGGATTTACAATCTTTGTAATTATAGATTCAAATTATATTTTACTGGCAATCACTTTCACTGAATGCCGTGCAACTGAGTGTCGAGTTCATCATTTCCATTTGCAATCACATCCTTCTGAACAAAAGTGTCACTTTTTTTATATTACTGCAAAAGGAATTATGCTGTCAGGATTATGCATTCAACTTCGGTTCAAATCACAAGATCGTGCTCCAAGGCCATTTGGCCCACCTTAATTCGTTATCCAAATAGATCCTACTGTTCCTGCCAGTGAGGCATCCAAAGGGTTTTCATCTTCACCTGCTGGGTGGTAATCTGTAAGAGGGAACATAGAAATTTGAGAAACATTGGAATCGGAGGAGGCCATTTAGCAGCACCCCCTCCCCCCACCCCTATTCCGCCATTCAAGAGATCACAGCTTATCTGCGACCTAACTCCAGAAAGCTGCTTTTGCCCCATATCCCTTAATAGCTTTGGCTAACAAAAATCTATCAACCATAGTTTTTAAATTAACAACTGATCCAGCATCATTTGCCACTTGCAGAAGAGAATTACAAACTTCTACCAACATTTGCATGAAGGAGTGTTTCTAATTTCACTCTTGAAAGAGCTGACTCTAATTTTTTGACTCTCCCCCCTAACCCTAGACTCTTCCCCCATACATTTTACAACCTGCCTGGTTTTCATCCTATTGATATCAACTGGTTGAAAATCAATGGGTACCACAAAGGGCACTCAATCCTCTCCCCCACGTGAAAAAGGTGAAACTCATCCTTCAGATGTTTTTTAAATAATTCCTTTTGTTTAATCCACCTACATTACTCTATCTGAAAGTTTATTCCACATGGCGATCACTCTTTGTACAACGAATGATGTCTTGATATCAGTCCCAAAATAAATTTAAAAGAATTAAATCAACCAGGATGTTGCTCAGAATTCTAATGCCTTTTGTTTTTGCAATATGGTTTGCATAGTGGTTAGAGTTGAGAGCAGTGAGCGAGTGAATGCTGGGGGTGGGAGGGAGCTCACTGATCCCAATAGTAGTGAGGAACTGAACTAACTCTGAGACTGAGGCTGGTCTCAGAGAGAATCCTTTTTCCGTGGGCTGTTGAGTTTGTTTTCAAAGTTCAAAATCTTATGCTTTACTTGCTTCTTCCACCAGCCACCTGCCTGCACCCCCACCCCTGCTCCTGCTATTTTGAAGGCAGCTACATCTTTTTTTTTTTAAATGATCTTCATCTAACGAAACAACTGTTGTAAAAACCCAATGTTCCAAATAAAGTATAGCCTGGATTCACAAGATAGACTTGGTCACATCATAGATGCCGGCAAGGTAATGGTTTGGCATGAAAATTAAAGACAAATGTGGAAATGCTTTTGTCAATAGATACATTCTTTGACAGAGCTCAGAGGGTTAATGTGTGGTCTTCCACCCTTACCCCAATCCCATAAACTAAAACACACGAATACACCCATTCCACCACCCCCCCGCCACACATTCCGACACACCCACCCACACCCCATATATGAACATATGAATTAGGAGTAGGAGTAGGCCACTTGGCCCCTCGAGCCTGCTCCGCCATTTAACAATATCGTGGTTGATCTGATTGTAACCTCGACTCCACTTTTCCACCTGCCTCCCATAACCTTTCACCCCATTGCTCATCAAGAATCTATCTACCTCTGCCCTAAAAAATATTCAAAGACTCTGCTTCCACTGCCTTTTAAGGAAGAGAGTTCCAAAGACTCATGATCCTCTGAGAGAAAACATTTCTCCTCATCTCTGTTTTAAATGGGCAACTCCTTATTTTTAAATAGTGGCCCCTTGTTATAGATTCTCCCACAAGGGGAAACATCCTTTCCCCGTCCACCCTGTCAAGACCCCTCAGGATCTTATATGTTTATATGTTTCAATCAAGTCGCCTCTTAATCTTCTAAATTCCAGCGGATACAAGCCTAGCCTATCCAACCTTTCTTCATAAGACAACCCGCCCATTCCAGGTATTAGTCCAATAAACCTTCTCTGAACTGCTTCCAAGGCATTTACATCCTTCCTTAATTAAGGACGCCAATACTTACACAGTACTCCACATGTAGTCTCACTAATGCCCTGTATAACTGAAACATAACCTCACTACTTTTGTATTCGATTCCCCTCGCAATCAACGATAACATTCGATCAGCTTTCCTAAGTACTTGCTGAACCTGCACACTAACCTTTTGTGATTCATGCACTCGGACACCCAGATCCCTCTGCATCACAGAGCTCTGCAATCACTCACCATTTAGATAATATGCTTCCTTATTATTCTTCCTGCCAAAGTGGACTATTTCCTACTTTCCCACAATATACTCCATTTGCCAGATCTTTGCCCACTCACTCAACCTATTTTATATCCCTCTGTAGCCCCCTTATGTCCTCTTTACAACTTACTTTCCTACCTATCTTTGTGTCATCAGCAAATTTAGCAACCATACCTTCGGTCCCTTCTCCAAGTCATTTATATAAATTGTAAAATGTAGAGGCCCCAGCACTGAGCCCTGTGGCACACCATTCGATACATCTTGCCAACCAGAAAATGACCCATTCATGCACACTCTTTGTTTTCTGTTAGCTAACCAATTTTCTATCCATGCCAAAATGTTACCCCCTACGCCATGGGCTTTTATTTTCCGCAATTACCTTTGATGTGGCACTTTATCAAATACCTTCTGGAAATCTAAGTACAGTACATCCACCAGTTCCCCTTTATCCACAGCACGTTACTTCTTCAAAGAACTCCACACATACACACCCACCCCCCCCACACACACACCCACCCCCCCCATACATGCACCTACACACCCATCCCCCCTCACATACACTTACAAACCCACCCCCCCAATACAAACATACCTACACACCCACCACCTCCCCCCCCCCCGCCCCTTGACCACACACACCTGCATGCCCATGTATACACACAGGTGAATTTAATACCCTTGAGTTTTAAATGTTAATCCAATTCCCTCATTCAGTTAAATTCAGAAAATCATCCAACACAGAGGTATGATAGCATCAGCAAAACTCAATGTGCAGAAACTAAAAGCAGACAAATTCATCATATTCCTTTCCAATGGTTCGATGCTTAACAGGGAAGAAACTCCTAAGGGAGAAACTTGCTGCTTTGATTTTATGGAGCTTCAAAGCTCGATAACGGAGCTCCTTTCCAAATAGAAAATAGAACGCTTGTTTTCACATACACACACGCTTGCATCACTTAATTACCAGTATCTAACTTATCTTCACTTCTCCACCACTCTTTCAGTCAAACTCACGTCATGGACCTTGCCTTTTCTGTCCGAGGTTAGAATAAATCATTAATATGTTGACCTGTAGTTAGCAAAAAACTGGGAGTGGCCTATTTTTATAAGGGAACCCTATATTTCATGTTTGGACTCACTGAGGCTTTATCAAATAAGATTGAAGTTAGAATTGTTGCTTTCGTGTTGCAAGGAGCCATTTTACAAATTTAGCTGCACTAAATGCATGATGGGATGGGCAAGATGCCTAGAATCCTAATTCCAAAATGGAAGCACTGTGGAGTATAAGGGGAAAACTTAATGTCAATAAAACAGATTGATTTGTACAAAAAAAAAACTCTTTTTCAGGCAGGATCTGAGATTAAAGAAATTTCTTAGGTTTATTTTCTATGCTTTAAAACTTAGAGGCCTCAGTATGTATTCTTTAATTAATTTCTATAATTTTTTTTATTGAGTTTCCATCAAAAGAAGAGCAAAAAGATCAAAAACATAAAGGCGTAAAATAGATATCCAGAGAATGTGATAAGGGAAATGTCCATCATTTATTACAGGTTAGAAAAGTTTTTTCTTTCCACCAAGGTTTTTCTTGAGTTACCTTGCTGTGCTGTATCTTTCTTCTGCAATCTATAACCCATGCTACTCTTGAATGCTAATCATCCATGCATTCAGCCCTTGCCAAATCCTATCAGGAGTGCTGCATTCAATTTTGGACACAGCACCTCAGGAAGGGTGTATTGGCCTAGGTGAAGATGTAGCTCAAATTCACCTGTATGATATCAGTGCTTAGAGGGTTGAATTATGGGGACATGGTGCATAAACGTGCCTTGTATTCTCTTGAGGATGGATGATTGAAGAATGATCCGAGCGAGATCTTTAAAATGTTAAGCGTTTTTGTTACGGTAAATTCTAGTGGTGAAATCAAGAACAAGGGGACATAATTTTAGCTGTTAGACCATTCAGTAGTGACATCGAGAAGCACTTTTTTTGCAGAAATGGTGATAGAAATTTGGAACTCTCTCCTCAAAAAGCTCTGGATGCTAGGACAATTAGAGCTTTCAAGACTAGGATAGATACATTTTCATTCAGTAAGTGTATCAAGGGTTATGGAGCTATAGCGGGGAAATGGAATTGAGCTGCAGATCAACTATGATCTAATTTAATGGCTGAATGGCCTTCACCTATTCCTATGTTCATATCTGATACCCCAAGGGTAAATCAGGACTGGGGTTGGGGGAGAATAATGGGGGTGAGATTGGTATTTAGGGTGGCACAAAACGTGCAACAACAAATCAGAAGCCTGTTTTACACCCCGTCCTCATTTCTTGTCCACAGTGAAACTGCCATATTAGTTTGAGACAATGGTGCTTCTGAATACATTGTAATGACATTCACATGTACAATTGAGCCAAGACTGACACCTGACATTGTGATGCTATGATAGAGATGACTGGGCACCAAATACTGGCCATGATAAGTGTAAAAACAGTGAGAAAGCTGTGTCTCTCTCACCATTGGCCTGTAAACATTCTATAAGTTATGTTGAAGTGGGCAGCAGCTGCAGAACACCACAGGAGCTGACAGGGGGAGGAGCAAAGTAAAATGGCAAAAGCATTCAAGCAGGTTTAAAAAAAAAGATATAAATTCTATCTGTTGAATGATCTTTGCTGATTTTCAAAAACATTCATTGAAAAGCTTAGTCAGAACTGGTCCTATTCATGTTCTTGAAGGTATCTATATATAGGCCATGTTACACCATTAGCGACACAATGAATGACCCGAAAATGTCCCATCCAAGCCAATCTCATTAACAGTTAATTAAATCCCAATGAATAGCTCATTACAGCTCTTGAATTTACTTCACCTCAGTTGCAGTACTTAACTTTCCACAAGGCTTTGTGAAATCCTTGCACATTTATTGCTGAAAATAATTATATGTATTTGTTACTTCATGTAACTTTGCGAATGTTGTCTTTACTCCCAATTGGATATTTCTCTCATAGAGTGACTGATGCCAATAATTATGTGAAAGCACTATTGTGCGGCAGGAAGATTGCCTCATGAGTATAAGTATATTGATATTGAAGTGGTCAATCGTTTCCAACATAGTTAGATTTCCATGCTCACACAACAACAATTTACATTTATATAGTGCCTTGAACATAGTAAAACTCTCCAAGATGCCTAACAGGAGTGTTACCAAACAAGATTTACGACCAAGAAACATAAGGAGATATTAGGACAGATGAGGTTTTAAGGAGTATCCTAAAGGGGAAGACAAAAGAAAAGAGATGGAGAGGATTAGAAAAAAAATTCCAGAGCTTAAGGGCTATGCAGTTGAAGGCACAGCTGCCAATGGTGGAGCGATGGAAATCAACAATGTGTAGGAGGCCAGGTTTGGAGAAACGCAGAGATTTTGGAAGGTTGTAGGGCTGGGGAAAGTTACAGAGATAGGGAGGGGCGGGACCTTAGAGGGATTTGAAAACTAGAATGAGAATTTATTTCATTGAGGTCTAGCAATGCAAAACTGGGCATCCATGAGGCACTGTGGGCCATCAGCAGCAGCAGAATTGTACTCAACCACAATCTGTAACCTCATGGCCCGGCATATCCCCCACTCTACCATTACCATCAAGCCAGGAGACCTGGTTCAATGAAGAGTGCAGGAGGGCATGCCAGGAGCAGCACCAGACATACCTCAAAATGAGGTGTCAACCTGGTGAAGCTACAACACAGGACTACCTGCGTGCCAAACTGCGTAAGCACCATGCGATAGACAGAGCTAAGCGATCCCATAACGGATCAGATCTAAGCTCTGCAGTCCTGCCACATCCAGCCGTGAATGGTGGTGGACAATTAAACAACTAACTGGAGGAGGTGGCTCCACAAATATCCCCATCCTCAATGATGGGGGAGCCCAACACATCAGTGCAAAAGATAAGGCTGAAGCATTTGCACCAATCTTCAGCCAGAAGTGCCGAGTTGATGATCCATCTCGGCCTCCTCCTGAAGTCCCCAGCATTACAGATGCCAGACTTCAGCCAATTCGATTCACTCCGCGTGATATCAAGAAACGACTGAAGGCACTGGATACTGAAAAAGCTATGGGCTCTGACAATATTCCGGCAATAGTACTGAAGACCTGTGCTCCAGAACTTGCTGTGTCCCTAGCTAAGCTGTTCCAGTACAGCTACAACACTGGCATCTACCCTGCAATGTGGAGAATTGCCCAGGTATGTCCTGTACACAAAAAGCAGGACAAGTCCAACCCGGCCAATTACCGCCCCATCAGCCTACTCTCGATCATCAGTAAAGTGATGGAAGGTGTCATCAACTCTGCCATCAAGCGGCACTTGCTTAGTAATAACCTGCTCAGTGACGCTCAGTTTGGGTTCTGCCAGGGCCACTCAGCTCCTGACCTCATTACAGCCTTGGTTCAAATATGGACAAAAGAGCTGAATTCAAGAGGTGAGGTGAGAGTGACTGCCCTTGACATCAAGGCAGCATTTGACCGAGTATGGCACCAAGGAGCCCTAGCAAAACTGGAGTCAATGGGAATCGGGGGAAAACTCTCCACTGATTGGAGTCATACCTAGCACAAAGGAAGATGGTTGTGGTTGTTGGAGGTCAATCATCCGAGCTCCAGGACATCACTGCAGGAGTTCCTCAGGGTAGTGTCCTCGACCCAACCATCTTCAGATGCTTCATCAATGACCTTCCTTCAATCATAAGGTCAGAAGTGGGGATGTTCGCTGATGATTGCACAATGTTCAGCACCATTCGTGACTCCTCAGATACTGAAGCAGTCCGTGTAGAAATGCAGCAAGACTTGGACAATATCCAGGCTTGGGCTGATAAGTGGCAAATAACATTCATGCCACACAAGTGCCAGGCAATGACCATCTCCAACAAGAGAGAACCTAACCATCTCCCCTTGACATTTAGCAGCATTACCTTCGCTGAATCCCCCACTATCAACATCCTAGGGGCTACCATTGACCAGAAACTGAACTGGAGTAGCCATATAAATACCGTGGCTACAAGAGCAGGTCAGAGGCTAGGAATCCTGAGGCAAGTAACTCACCTCCTGACTCCCCAAAGCCTGTCCACCATCTACAAGGCACAAGTCAGGAGGGTGATGGAATACTCTCCACTTGCCTGGATGGGTGCAGCTCCAACAACACTCAAGAAGCTCGACACCATCCAGGACAAAGCAGCCGGCTTGATTGGCACCCCATCTACAAACATTCACTCCCTGCACCACCGACGCACAGTGGCAGCAGTGAGTACCATCTACAAGAAGCACTGCAGCAATGCAGCAAGGCTGCTTAGGCAGCACCTTCCAAACCCGTAGCCTCTACCAACTAGAAGGACAAGGGCAGCAAATGCATGGGAACACCACCACCTGCAAGTTCCCCTCCAAGTCACAAACTATCCTGCCTTGGAACTATATCGCCATTCCTTCAATGTCGCCAGGTCAAAATCCTGGAAATCCCTTGCTAACAGCACTGTGGGTGTACCTACCCCCAATGGACTGCAGTGGTTCAAGAAGGCAGCTCACCACCACCTTCTCAAGGGCAATTAGGGATGGGCAATAAATTCTGGCCTAGCCAGCGACGCCCACATCCCTGAATGAATTAAAAAAAAGGTGTTGCCAGACTGGGAGCCAATGTAGGACAGAAAGTGCAGGGCTGATGGGTAAGCAGGACTTAGTGCATTAGGATAAAGGCAACAGAGTTTTGGATGAGATGCGCTGATCTAACTACTACTGAAATTTCAAGCAATCATGAATTTTCTTTGCGGAAATTTCAACTGATAAAAGTGATGATTCAGTGGTAGAAATCATGGCTAATTTTAGCCTGGGGCACTGAGTTCAATTTTAATTAATCCAAATGGCCCACTGGCTCTTAACTAGGTAAGTAAGGTAAGGAATACTGTAGCTTAATTTTTTTTAAAATATATAATTTCACACAGTCTTCAGTTATCAGTGATGTGCTGTAGGATTTTGCTTTATGTAAGCATTTTCCAATAATTTGTAGCTCACCTATCATCCAAGTGGTCCTCCATTCCCAACAAGCAAGTATTTTGATCCTAATCCTATTTCTCCATGTATTGTTAGACAGCGGAGGGTTCGGCCAGGTTCTAGAGACAGGAATGGAGTAATAGAAAGAGGGAACTTGCATTTATATAGGGCCTTTCATGACCTTATCGCAAAGTGCTTTACAACCAATGCAGTACCTTTGTATTGTCGTCATTGCTGTAATTATCAGATTACTTGTCCAACATCCGGTACTGGATGAACAGAAACTTCCTCCAATTAAATATTGGGAAGACTGGAACCATTGTTTTCGGTCCCCGCTCCAAACTCTGTTCCCTAGCTTCTGACTCCATCCCTCTCCCTGACAATAGTCTGTGATTAAGCCAGTCTGTTCACAACCTTCCTGTCACATTTGACCCTGAGATGAGCTTCTGACTTTATGTTCGTGCCATCACTAAGATTGCCTATTTCCACCTCCGTAACATCACCCGATTCGCTCCTGTCTCAGCTCATCTGCTGGTGAAACTCTCATTCAAGCCTTCATTACCTCTGGACTTGACTATTCCAATGCACTGCTAGCTGGTCTCCCACATTCTACTCTCCATAAATTTGAGGTCATCCAAAACTCTGCTGCCCATGTCGTAACTCGCACCAAATCCCGTTCCCCTATCAGCCCTGTGCTCACTGACCTACATTGGCTCCTGGTCAAATAACATCATGATTTTAAAATTCTTGCCCTTGTTTTTAAATCCCTTCATGGCCTTGCCCCTCCCTATCTCTGTTATCTCATCCACTCCTACAACCTTCCTTGATATCTGCACTCCTCTAATTCTGGTCTCTTGTGCATCCCTGATTTTAATCGCTCCACCATTTGATGGCCGCACCTTCAATTGCCTCGGCCCCAAGCTCTGCAATACACTCCCTGTACCTCTCTGCCTCTCCACCTCACTTTCCTCCTTTAAGACACTGTTTAAAACCTATCTCTTTAATCAAGTCTTTGGCCATCTGACCTAATATGTCCTTTTGTGACTCGGTGTCATGCTTTGTTTTATAATGCTCCTGTGAAGTGCCTGGGGACATTTTGTTCCATTAAAAGCACTATATGAATATAAGTTGTTGTTGTAATGTGGGAAATACAGCAACCAGTTTACAGAGAGCAAGCTTAAGAGAAAGCAATGATCAGATAATCTGTTTCAGTGATGTTGGTTGAGAGATAAATATTGGCCAAGACGCTGGGGAGAACTCACTGCTCTTCTTCAAATAGTGCCATGGGATCTCTTATGCCCACCTGAGAAAGCAGATGGAGCTTCTGCTTAATGTCTCATTTGAAAGTTGGCATCTTCAACAGTCTGGTACTCCCTCAGTCGTACTCTGGAATGTCAGCTTAGATTAGCTCGAGCCTCTGGAATAGGATTTGAACACAAGACTTCCCGACTCCGAGGGAAGCGTGCTACCAGAATGCTGCTCGCAATTAGAAGTTTAAACTCAGAGGTCCTAAAACTCTGAATCTGGCATTAACTTCACCAGATTGTCTTCATTGCTCCTTGCCACTGGATGCATAGCAAATCAGTCAGGCAAGGTTGTGCCTCAATTTTCCAACCACACCTGTTGCTGGTTAGGCTGCTTACGAAATTGTATTTTTAACATATATGGGGAAATTCAGTGATCCAGCACTCCCCCATTGGAAGCTGCCCTTTGCGGATGCAGGACCTACGATGTCCTGACCTACATTTCCTGTATTCCCTGCTGAAAATGCTATGTGATCCCAAATATCCCAATGAGAAACTTCACTGACATTTGAATCCAGATCACACAGGAACAAAGTGAATTACAAGAATGGACAAGGCTTTGCAGTTCATCCCAACATCAATACCACTCAATCCCTCAAATTCCTATCCAATTCCTCATTCAAACTTTCCGCAGGCAGTTCCTTCTTGTTGCTCCCATCATGCCTATGCTCATGCGAGCTCTTTAAACAGAGCCAACTCCTCGAATCTCATTTCTTTACCATCTCCACTCTAACCTTTCGCATATTCTTCCTTTCAAGCGCATCTCCAATTTCTGTTTAAATGATATTACAGTCTCTGTCTCAATAGCTAGCCCGGGTAACGTTCTAATAGTCCTCTCTTTGAAATCATTTCTTCTCATTTCCCTCGGTGTTCCTGCAGTGCTAATGCTGCATCAAAGCAGCTTTATTACTGATCACATACAGGAGAGACAAATAGGTAAAGTTGTCAACTCTGGCTGGACATTTCCCTGTAGACGTCATCACGATTGCTCCTGAATCCAACTGCCCTGCTTGGTCAAACTCCCCTGTTATCCATCTCCAATATTTTTAAAACTGAACAAAAACATTCAAAGAAAATGAAAAACCTTAATGGCCCTATGACTTTTTTTTTCCTGGCTTGCTCACAACGAGATTAATCTTTAATTCCTGAAGATTCTGGTACAATCCTGGAGAGTTGGCAACTCTAGAAATGGATATCGTACAAGTAAGATTGCTGAAATAAAAATCGAAACCTCGGGCAGTTGGCAGCTGAAAGGGAAAGATTGGTTAACATCTTGGCCTACTGAGCAGCCTTGCTTTAGGCTGTTTAGTTGTCCTCATTGATTCAAGGTGGCTGTTTCATTGAGATTGTGAATGGCATCGCGTTACAGAATGGAAATTAAAAATCAATTGTGGCCAGTTCTTACTTGGTTAACATGACATACTAAGTAACCACATATTAGGTAACGCAATACTATTATAAGGTCCACTTAAACTGCTCTGTTACACGGGGCCCTGTAAATGACTCCATGTTCTTCATTATCTGGATCATCTTTACACAGTTGCTAAAAATAAGAACCCATTATACAAGATTTATTTTCATCGGTTAGGAAAATGCTGCCACTGGCCCTTATGCCTAGATCCTGAACTGGCACTTAAGTGCTTTTGTTGTTTCTTACTTGGTTCCGCTAATGGGCTGATGGTGAAATGATTTGATTTGCGGTCAGCAACAGCATCAATTTGAGCTGAGTATTTTCCTCTCTGCTACAACTGGCACAAGGTCAGTTCCATGAGCTTTAAATAGATGGTGATTAGACATCAAGAATCATGAAAATTATATCTGGTTTGTCCTTAGACTTGCACGAACCATGCTTTGCTTTATTTTTTACCTGCTTTCTTTCCTCCTTGTAGACTTAACTTATGCTACTATACTGTCGCCTAGGCATTATTCGGTACTTTGCCTAAATGTCTATTTTTTTTTAACTATTCTGCTCCAGTGCATAATCTAGGCCGATACTTCAGTGCAGTACCGAGGGAATGGTTGCATTGTCAGAGGTGCCATGTTTCAGATTTGACATTGAACCAAGGCCCAACTCTCCGTCCCTCTGCTGCTCTCTCTTCCATTAAGACACTGCTTAAACCTTAACTCTTTCATCAAGCTTTTGGTCACCTGTCCTAATATCGCCTTACTAGGCTTTTTGTCTAGTTATGCCCCTGAGAAGTGCCTTGGGAAGTTTTATTGTGCTAAACGTGCTATGTAAATTCAAAATGTTGTTGTTGTTGCCTTCGCAGGTGGACCTCAAAGATTCCCCAGCACTTTTTCAAACAAGAGCAAGGAATCCATCTCACAACCCAACATGACCAAAACAGATTAACTGGCTATAACTTGTTGTGTATTGTGGGAACAATATTGCGCACCACACTTTAGAAAGGATGTCAAGGTCTTAGAGAGGGTTCAGAGGAGATTTACTCAAATGGTAACAGGAATGCAAGACCTCAGTTATGTGGAGAAGCTGGGATTGTTCTCCTTCGAGTAGAGAAGGTTAAGAGGAGATTTAACAAGGATTCTCAAAAACATGATGTGTTTTCATTGAGTAGATCAGAAGAAAATGTTTTCAGTAGTAGGAGGGTCAGTAACCAGAGGACACAGTTTTAAAATAATTGGTATAAGAACCAAAGGGGAGATGAGCAGTTGTTATGATCTGGAATGCAATGCATTGCTTGAGAGGGTGGTGGAAGCTGATTCAATAGTAGCTTCAAAAGGAATTGGGATATATATTTGAAAAGAAGAAATTTGCAGGGCTCTGGTCAAAAAGCAGGTTGTGGAACTAATGGAACTAACTTTCAAAGAGCCAGCACAGGTATGATGGGCCAAATGGCCTTCTTCTGCATTGTAAGATTCTATGTATCCCTCAGGCTCTGCAGAACTAACCTATGTTGCTCAGAAGGACAAAAAATTTCAATACTTATTTTAGTATCTAATTCCTATTAGAAATGCATAATCCAATTTTGAGAAATTGCTTAATTCTACCAACTGGACTTGCACACACCTGTTATAATGATGCCAAATTGATGTCTTCATGGTGCCAAAGCAAAACTGTAAAAGTTGGTTTGTATCTATTAGTTTCAGAGCCGAGCTGTTCCTTGCACATAATCATTTATCAAATTAATGTGTCCTTTCTTATTGCATTAGCTCTTCATTGCAGTTAATTGAAGTCGCATAAGGGAGAAACCTCTAATGCAATAACAGCATCTTGTCGATACAAAAGTCATTCTAGGAGGAATTTGTAGAACCTTGCCACATTGAGAATGCTAGCATCCCATGCAAATGAAATGCGAGACTGATTTTATTAAAGAGCTTTGCAAAATTACAAGAGAAGAGTGCATTGTGATATGAAGTAGACACAGATTTATTAAATTTGTCTTTGGCATTACAATAGATATGGTGGCAGCTAATGAAATTTACAACCTCAGCAAAGCAAAGATAGAGATATTCTCCTGGTAAGGTTACAAATTCCACCACATCTTCACATTAACCCTTTTGCCTCTATTGTTCCATATATTGTGAAGTTTTGAACGCAGTCGCCTGGAATGGTTCACCCAAACAGATCTGGAAGAGGATAGGTTAATATTTTGTGACACATTACTGGTTCCTTAATGAGTCTTCACTCCCTCTTGGCTGCCATCTTGGTCTTTTGCCATCATTGGCTCCAGGCTGTACCTTTGGTGGAACAGACTCGAGGGGCTGAAAGGCTTGCCCCTGTTTCTTATCTTGTTCCTATGTCCCTTTGCTTCCTCTATTGACTACCTCAACGCACTTAATCCCCCTCAATACCATAACCTGCCCCACTTCTGCTGCCAGCCCAGCTGCTTCTCCACCTTAAGGCAATCTCGCTGATTTACTTACTGATTTCCAGCACTTGTTAAGCAGTGGAGTGGCTGTTATTGCGAAATTCTGTTCCTAGTTCTCTACCTACTCATCTGACAATGTTTCCTCTTCATAGAACATAACCGTCCTCCATTCTTCCCATCTCTTACTTAGAACCTTTGGTAAGCACCATCCTTCCAAGCCTCATGCTGTCTTTCTCATCAAGAGCTACTCCTTTAGCTTTTGCATTGACTGATTTTTCTCCTCAGGAACTTCAACCTACATTTACATCCCTTTAGCCCTCCGTCCTCCTACTTCTCTGCTTTCCTAAACATACTCAATGTTACTTCTCATATAATCTCCTCCAGCTATAACCCATGAACAGCTGCTCAGCCTTGCCATCTCTCACATCCTCTCCACTCCTGGAGTCTTTATCAGTAACAAGGTTATGATCAATTCCTCATCTACCTTATGCTCCATATGCTCCAAATCTATTACCTTCACCTTCAACCCATGGAAGAAACTTTACCTCTACTCCCTCACAAATTCACTTCTCTTCTTGCATTCCACTCATCATGATCCCTCTGCTACCAATGATTTGTTATACTGCTCCCTCTCCTCTGCCTTTGATGCTCTGATTTACACCAAGTAATTTGCCATTTCTAATCCTTCTCCTTCCTTGGCTATAATTTATATCTTTGCTACTTGGAGACTGTGGGCCACAAAATTGAGTGCATCTGGTGGACAATTAGTCTAGACCTGCATTCCATCTAAGCCATTGATCTAGACATTCTTCACCAGATCTAGACCCAACACTTAACCTGTTGGCAGCCAAAGCATGGATCTACTCTAGCATAACCAAGGACAACCCATCGCTCCCTTTCCCCATGAATAAATGCCTCTCAAATTCCTCTTGTTAAATGCCAAGTAGTAAAAGCTCATGGATATCTTTATCCCTAAGTTCCAAATAGTGCCTGTTCACACAGTGTCATCAGTACCTGTTTAGATGTTGCCTTGATACTTATTCACAAAATCTGCATTGCTGCCTGTTCACCCTTCAGTACCAACTCATTATTTCGAATTGATGAAGTTTATATCACAAGTTTTCTGTTCTCTCTGGGGATGGGGGTGGGGGGTGACAGGGATCCCAGATCACATTTACTAATTTCAACTTCTTGTCCACAGGAGTGTTTTGCCCATAGCATTAGGAATCCGTCGCTTGTGAAGTACATTGCATCACGAATGCTGAAGAACTAATACGAAAAGCAACAAATATTGAAAATATTCAGCAGTTAAATCAGTTAATGCATTGGATAGCTCATTAATCAGAACCCTGAAACTTTCATCACTAACATTGATGTTGTCCTATCACTAACGTGAACCTTCCGTTCGCTTTCAAGTGCTCTAGTGTTACCCTGTCTAAATCCTGAATATGAAGGTAGGAAAGGCGCTGCTCAATGAATACTCTACTCAGTCAGTCCCAGCACTGTGCAATACCCAGGGGAATGAACTTAACTGCACCCATCACAAAATTAATCTCTTATTTTTTAAAGTGTACCCATTTACAGTTGTTTTGCACATCCTAGTTTGCATCTTCCATTTCCGTAACTAAGACAATAGAAAATGAGATGATGAAAGTCAAATGAAAGCAAAGGGAATGCCAATGAGACTTGCTGTAGAATAAAGTTCAAGAGACAATTCCATGGACGTGCCCCTCCCTGTAACCTGTAACTAATAGAATAGATAAGGGAGAACCAGTGGATGAGGTGTATTTGGACTTTCAGAAGGCTTTCGATAAGGTCCCACATAAGAGATTAGCATGGAAATTAAAGCACATGGGATTGGGGGTAAGGTACTATCATGGATAGAGAACTGGTTGGCAGACAGGAAACAAAGAGTAGGAATAAACGGGTCTTTTTCCGAGTGGCAGGCTGTGACTAGTGGGGTACCGCAGGGATCAGTGCTTGGACCCCAGCTATTTACAATATATATTTATGATATAGATGAGGGAATTAAATGTAATATATCTAAGTTTGCAGATGACACAAAGCTGGGTGGGAGTGTGAGCTGTGAAGAAGGTGCAGAGAAGCTCCAGTGTGATTTGGACAGGTTGAGTGGGCAAAAACATGCCAAATGCAGTATAAGGTAGATAAATGTGAGGTTATCCACTTTGGTGGCAAAAACAGAAAGGCTGATTATTATCTGAATGGCGATAGATTGGGAAAGGGGGAGGTGCAGCGAGACCTGGGTGTCCTTGTGCACCAGTCACTGAAAGTAAGCATGCAGGTGCAGCAGGCAGTTAAGAAGATAGATGTTATGTTAGCCTTCATAGCGAGAGGATTTGAGTACAGGAGCAAGGATGTCTTGCAATTATACAAGGCCTTGGTGAGACCACATCTGGAGCATTGCGTGCAGTTTTGGTCTCCTTATCTGAGGAAGGATATTCTTGCTATGGAGGGAGTGCGGCGAAGGTTCACCAGATTGATTCCTGGGATGGCAGGACTAACGAATGAAGAGAAATTGGGTCGATTAGACTGTATTCGCTAGTGTTTAGAAGAATAAGAGGGGATTGCATAGAAACCTACAAAATTCTAACAGGACTGGACAGACTAGATGCAGGAATGGTGGGGCAGTCCAGGACCAGGGGTCACAATCTAGGGATAAGGGGTAAGCCATTTAGGACTGAGATGAGGAGTGATTTCTTCACCCAGAGAGTGGTGAACCTGTGGAATTCTCTACCACAGAAAGCAGTTGAGGGCAAATCCTTAAATATATTCAAGAAAGAGTTAGATATTGTTCTTAGGGCTAAAGCAATCAAGGGATATGGGGAGAAAGTGAGAATAGGGTGCTGAATTTGGATGATCAGCCATGATCTTATTAAATGGCGGTGCAGGCTTGAAGGGCTGAATGGCCTACTCCTGCTTCTATTTTCTATGTTTCTATGTTTCTAACCTCCTCTATCCTTAAACATGCCAAGAGATCTGCATTCCTCAATTCTGGCCTTTTGTGCTTTCCCTGAACTTCCTTCATCTCACCATAGCATCTGTATCTTTAGCTGCCTCGGCTCTAAGCTCTGGAATTGCCTCCCTAAACTTCTCCACCTCTCTACCTCTCTCTCTTTCTTCCTGTAGGACACTCCTTAAAACCTGCCTCTTGAATCAAGTGCTTGAGCACCTGTCCTAATGAACCTTTACAAGGCATGGTGTCAAATTTTCTTTGATAATGCTCCTGTGAAGTGCCTTGGGATATTTTACTACATTAAAGGAGCTATATAAATGCAATTGTGATTGGGTTGGTCTCAGTTGGTAGTACTCTTACCTCATAGTCAGAAGGTTGTGTGTTCTATTCCAGACATGTGAGCACAGAATACTGAGGGTGTGCTGCACAGACAGAGGTGCCACCTTTTGGCGAGATGTGAAACCAAGGTTCTGTTTGCTCTCTCAGGTGGATGTAAAAGATTACACAGCACTATTTTGAAGAAGAGCAGGAGGGTTATCCCCGGTGTCCTGGCCAATATATTTTCCTTCAATCAGCATCACCAAAAATAAAAGATTATCTGGTCACTATCACATTGCTGTTTATGGGAGCTTGCTGTGCACAAATTGCCTGTCGTGTTTCCAGTACAACAGTGATGACACTTCTAAAGTACTTTATCGGCTGTGAAGGGCTTTGGGACATACAGAGGTTTTGAAAAGCGCTATGTAAATGCAAGTCTTTCTTTTTGTTGCTGCTGGAATGAGAAAGGACTGAGGGATATAGTGAGATGGTGGGTAGCTGGGTGATAAAACGTCTTTCACTATATTGATACCTGGAGAAATGAGTTTTTTCTTCATGGTGACATCAATGCAGCTGTTGTCCTACCCATGAGGGTTTCAAATGCTATGGAAAAAAAGTAATTCACAAAAGTTCTGTCTGAGATTTTGCCTTATTTTCTGCCAAGCCATGTGTATGATTCAGCAAATACTCAGTAGACAGAAGTGCAACCCCAAAACACATGACTACTGAATAAATTTCATAATTTATTTTTGATTCATCCCAATTATCCTTCCCTCCTCTCCTGAAGTAACTTGGTCCCTGGCGACATGTGGTTCAGGGTGTGGCAGTTGTCCTCCAATATGTCAACCAGTGGTCACTCTCCTCTTCTTATCCTGTGTTAGTTTAGTTGATGTATAGTTACACAAGTACTTTTGCCTTTGTGGAGCCATCTGAATAATCTTGTGGTTGCAGATGGATGTTAGAACAACACAACACATCACCAATGTCAAATCTGAATCAATAAATCATAAATAAATAACTAAATGGATATTACATATTTTTAATACATCGCCTGGGGTCATTCAAATGAAATTCTAACAAAAACAAATCTGATTATGTTGGTAGTCTGCATCCCACAGCATTTGAATCGCTGATACGGGGTGAACAGAATATTCTGTTGTGCAATTTGTGGAACTGTTTAAGCTATAATGGAATATTTTTCACAATATAAACTCTTTGATGCAGTTCTTTTTACTTGCTTTTTATCTGTGTTTCCTCCCTCCTTTTACCTGAAGGCGCTAATTCCTCGACAGGGCACATTCCATGAACATTGGGAGCTCTTTTGGACACTGCTCAAAAAAAAAATTGCATCTATATTGGACTGTTCACATCATTGGGATCCCCAAAGTGCGTCAAAGGTTACAAAGTACTTTTTGTTTAGAAGTGTAGTTACTGTTGTTACAAAGTTAAATGTGGTAGGCAATTTATGCATAGCAAGATCCCACAAAAGCAAATGCATAAATATCCAGATAATCTGCCTTTGGTGGTGTTAGATGAGGGATATGATGTGACGGCAGGTAGGACACTGGAAGCGCTCATCTGTTTTCTTCATGGGATATTCTACATCCACTCACTCGACAGACAGGGCCTTAGTTTAAAGTTTCATATGCCTCTAACAATGCAGCATACTCTCAGTACTGCACTGCAGTGTCAACCTAGATTATGCGATGAAGTCATAGAGTGGAGCTTGAATTCAGAACCTTGTGACACAGAGGTGAGAGTGCCACCATTGACGCAAGGTAACACTTCAGACCTGATTCATCATGTCTGAGTGTTGGCAGGTACAAATGGAAATATGTATTTCTAAAGTAGGAGTAAACATTAGGTGTGAAAGTAAACTGTGAGGAGGACACAAGGAGGGTGCAAAGGGACATAATTGAGTGAGTGGGAAAGAAAATGACAGAAGGACAATAATGTGGGGAGGTATGAAGTTATCCACTTTGGCAGGAAAAATAGAAGTAACATATTTTTAAATGGTGAAAGACTTGAAAATGTTGGTATACTTGGGTGTCCCTGTACATGAATCACAGAAAGTTAACACATACATGTACAGCAAGCAATTAGGAAGGAAAATGGTATGTTAGCCTTTATTACAAAGGAATCGGAGTATAAGAGTAAAGAAGGCTTTCAGCAATTAAATAGGGTCTTGCTGAGACCACATCTGGAATACTGTGTACATCTTTGGTCTCTTTATCTGAGGAAGAATATACTTACCTCAGAGGGGCTGCAACGAAGGTTCAACTGATTGCTGGGATGAGAGGATTGTCCTATGAGGCGATATTGAGTAGACAAAGCCCATATTCCCTAGCATTTAGGAGAATGAGCAGTGATCTAATTGCAACATATAAAATTCTTAAGGGGATTGATATGGTAGATGCTGGGAGGAAGTTTCCTCAGGCTGAGCAGCCTAGAACAAGGGGTCACTATCTCAGAATAAGGGTGGGCCATTTAGGACTGAGCGGAGGAGAGATTTCTTCACTAAAGGGCTTGTGAATCTTTGGAATTCTGTCTGCCAGAGAGCTGTGAATGCTCATTCATTGAGTATATTCAAGACAGAGATCGCTAGATTTTTGGATATTAAGGGGCGTAAGGGATATGGGGATAATGCGGGAAGATGGAGTTGAGGTAGGAGATCAGCCATGATCTCATTGAATGACAAAGCAAACTCAAAGGGTTGAATGTCTTACTCCTGCTGCTATTTCTTCTACTCTTATGTATAATCTCTCTCTTTAATAATCAACCGGCCTTCAACTATTGGAGCCAACACAAGTCTTCCTACACCCCAGTATGTTAGCAATGGCAAAGCTTAACACGCAGATCTGCAGAATACTGCAGGTAATGCATCCAATCCAGGATACAATGCAGATAAACTCTGATTAGCAAACAAAGCACATATCTGCATTAAACAAGGTAGCAACGTTCTTCCTGCACGATTTATCAAACTCAGTGAAGCATTGGTTCGACCACACTTGGAATATTGTGTTCAGTTCTGGTCTCCTCATTATAGGAAGGATGTGGAAGCTTTAGAGAGGGTGCAGAGGAGATTTACCAGGGTGCTGCCTGGACTGGAGGGCATATCCTACGAAGAAAGATTGAGGGAGCTAGGGCTTTTCTCATTGGAGCGAAGAAGGATGAGAGGTGACTTGATAGAGGGGTACAAAATGATGAGAGGCATAGATAGAGTGGATAGTCAGAGACTTTTTCCCAGGGTGGAAAGGGCTATCACCAGGGGGCATAATTTTAAGGTGATTGGAGGAAGGTTTCGGGGAGATGTCAGAGGTAGGTTCTTTACACAGAGAGTGGTGGGTGCGTGGAATGCGCTGCCAGCGGTGGTAGTGGAAACAGATACATTAGGGGCATTTAAGCGACTCTTGGATAGGTACATGGATGATAGTAGAATGAAGGGTAGGTAGTTAGTTTGATCTTAGAGTAGGTTAAAGGTTTGGCACAACATCGTGGGCTGAAGGGCCGGTACTGTGCTGTACTGTTCTATGTTCTATGTTCTATTGTGAAGGACAGGACAGAGTCTGTCAGTTACTTTTATCTGATTAGCATTTGTTTACAGTCTTTCAAAGAGTCAGAACTCACCACACCAGCCTGATCCCATCTGATATAAACAGAAACACCCAACGGACTTTCCAGATTTAAACACGTTCCCTTTCACTGATGTAACGACCAAGTGAGAAAGGAGTCTAGGGGTTCCCTCTCAGGGTTTAATTTTTAAAAACACCGTGTTTTAGCTCCCCCTCAGTGAATCCTTGCTCACTGCTCTCCAATTGTAAGGCAAATAAATCAACCAGACAGGTTTTCTTAGATTTAAACAAGAAAGGTGGAAGTTTATTGACCTTAAACACTAGAACAAAGAACAGTACAGCACAGGAACAGGCCATTCGGCCCTCCAAGCCTGCGCCAATCTTGATGCGTGCCTAAACTAAAACCTTCTGCACTTCCGGGCCCATATCCCTCTAATCCCATCCTATTCATGTATTTGTCAAGATGTCTCTTAAACGTTGCTATCGTATCTGCTTCCACCACCTCCCCTGGCAGCAAGTTCCAGGCACTCACCACCCTCTGTGTAAAAAACTTGCCTCGCACATCCCCTCTAAACTTTGCCCCTCGCACCTTAAACCTATGTCCCCTAGTAACTGACTCTTCCACCCTGGGAAAAAGCTTCTGACTATCCACTCTGTCCATGCCGCTCATAACTTTGTAAACCTCTATCATGTCGCCCCTCCACCTCCGTCGTTCCAGTAAAAACAATCTGAGTTTTTCCAACCTCTCCTCATAGCTAATGCCCTCAGACCAGGAAACATCCTGGTAAACCTCCTCTGTACCCTCTCCAAAGCCTCCACGTCCTTCTGGTAGTGTGGCGACCAGAATTGCAAGCAATATTCTAAGTGTGGCCTAACTAAGGTTCTGTACAGCTGCAACATGACTCGCCAATTTTTATACTCTGTGCCCCAACCGATGAAGGCAAGCATGCCGTATGCCTTCTTGACTACCTTATCCACCTGCGTTGCCACTTTCAGTGACCTGTGGACCTGTACGCCCAGATCTCTCTGCCTGTCAATACTCCTAAGGGTTCTGCCATTTACTGTATACTTCCCACCTGTATTAGATCTTCCAAAATGCATTATGTCACATTTGTCCGAATTAAACGCCATCTGCCATTTCTCCGCCCAAGTCTCCAACCGATCTATATCCTGCTGTATCCTCTGACAATCCTCATCATTATCCACAACTCCACCAACCTTTGTGTCGTCCGCAAACTTACTAATCAGACCAGCTACATTTTCCTCCAAATCATTTATATATACTACAAACAGCAAAGGTCCCAGCACTGATCCCTGCGGAACACCAATAGTCACATTCCTCCATTCAGAAAAACACCCATCCACTGTTACCCTCTGTCTTCTGTGATCGAGCCAGTTCTGTTTCCATCTTGCCAGCTCACCTCTGATCCCGTGTGACTTCACCTTTTGCACCAGTCTGCCATGCGGGACCTTGTCAAAGGCTTTACTAAAGTCCATATAGACAACATCCACCGCCCTTCCCTCAATCATCTTCGTCACTTCCTCAAAAAACTCAATCAAATTAGGAAGACACGACCTCCCTTTCACAAAACCATGCTGTCTCTCGCTAATAAGTTCATTTGTTTCCAAATGGGAGTAAATCCTGTCCCGAAGAATCCTCTCTAATAATTTCCCTACCACTGACGTAAGGCTCACCGGCCTATAATTTCCTGGATTATCCTTATCACCCTTCTTAAACAAAGGAACAACATTGGCTATTCTCCAGTCCTCTGGGACCTCACCTGTAGCCAATGAGGATGCAAAGATTTCTGTCAAGGCCCCAGCAATTTCTTCCCTTGCCTCCCTCAGTATTCTAGGGTAGATCCCATCAGGCCCTGGGGACTTATCTACCTTAATGCTTTGCAAGACACCCAACACCTCCTCCTTTTTGATAATGAGATGACTGAGACTATCTGCACTCCCTTCCCTAGGCTCATCATCCACCAAGTCCTTCTTCTTGGTGAATACTGATGCAAAGTACTCATTTAGCACCTCACCCATTTCCTCTGGCTCCACGCATGTCCTTGAGTGGGCCAACCCTTTCCCTGGTTACCCTCTTGCTCTTTATATATGTATAAAAAGCCTTGGGGTTTTCCTTAATCCTGTTTGCCAATGACTTTTCATGACCCCTTTTAGCCCTCCTAACTCCTTGCTTAAGTTCCTTCCTACTGTCTTTATATTCCTCAAGTGCTAATTCGGTTACTGACTACGAATATGCGACGCGACCACGCTGGCATGCATATGTAAGCCTGGCTAACTCACTAACCAACACTCGTGTTGGCTGACTGGTGAAGGAGCAAGGGCATGACAGCTGAGCCTGATCCTGTCCACATCCAGGTCCGCACCAACCACACTTTACATCCAGGGTTGTTGCATATTAGGCGGGTTTTCCCAGCGAGCAGGAAACCTCTGGAATATGCTTCTGGCTGGTGTGGTGTTTGCTCACTTTTTGCATCACCTTCTAGAGGGAGCTGGACCAGTACCTCACTGGGGCAGAGATCTCATTGGCTTTAAATATAACACTTGGTCTTTGTGATCTCCTGGACTGATTTCAATCATCTGAGGAGTTCAGAGAGGAATTTCCCTGAGTATTTCTTATTTGTCTTGGGTTTTATTTTCCATTTTTTTGCCTCTCCCAGGAGATTAAATCACTGTGGTGGGAGGGTAGAAGGTTTTGTCATGATGCCTTGGCTCTCCTGGAGTTGGAGCAGCTGTTTTTTTCGTGTCCATCAATTTTGTATGAAAATATGTTCGTAATCATGCATGGGAACTGATCGAGTTTTCCCTTTTTTTATTCGTTCCTGAGATGTGGGCATCGCTGGTTAGGCCAGCATTTATTGCCCATCCCTAATTGCCTTGAGAAGCTGGTGGTGAGCTGCCTTCTTGGCCGCTGCAGTCCATGTGGGGTATGTACACCTATAGAACTGTTAGGAAGGGAGTTCTAGGATTATGACCCAGCGACAGTGAAGGAATGGTGAGATAGTTCCAAGTCAGGATGATGTGTGGCTTGGAGGGGAACTTGCAAGCGGTAGTGTTCCCATGTATCTGCTGCCCTTGTCCTTCTAGGTGGTAGAGTTCACGGGTTTGAAAGGTGCTGTCTAAGGAACCTTGGTGCATTGCTGCAGTGCATCTTGTAGTTGGTACACATTGCTGCCACTGTATGTCGGTGGTGGAGGGAGTGAATGTTTGTGGATGCCTTCTCCTGGATGGTGTCAAGCTTCTTGAGTGTTGTTGGAACTGCATCCATCCAGGCAAGTGGCGAGTATTCCATCATACTCCTGACTTTTGCCTTGTAGATGGTGGACAGACCTTCGGGAGTCAGGTGGTGAGTTCCTTGCCCAGGTGTATAAATGCGATTTATAGCAGCCCCACCACTGCCCTTTCTGGAAACTACTGACTCAGAAACAAGACATGACCCCTCTTAAAGGGGCTTATTGCTTCGTCAAGCATTTTACATTCTGCTTCAGTTGTGAGTCAAGACTAGGGTGCTCTTAATGCTCTATCTTGAAGACATTATTGGCCATTGGAAAAGTTTACACCGTGACAATATTTGGATGGTGTCATTTGTGTTGTATCTATGCAAATGCTCATGATGTGGTTTACCAATCTTCAATAGCGGTAATCCTCCTTTAAGCAGCTAAAAGAGAAACATTGTTTTTTAAAACTCTGTCAACAAGTCGATTTGCAATAGAAAATGTTACATAAATGCACAAACAGGTCTGTCTAGGTTCCGATTGTTTCTTAGCCCAAAACATTTTCCCCTTTTCTTTTATCAAATGCAAATGGACCAAGAATCAGATTACAGCATAGAGGGTGGCTATTGGGCCCATTGGTCTTGAACTCCCACCTGAAAGAGCATTCTCTGAGTCCCCTTACCCTGTCTTTCCCCAGCCCCTTTTTAAAAAAATATTTCCCAAATTTTCTGCTTTGATTTCATAAATTCAGTATTTGTATTTTAGTTTTCATTCTGTTCATCCTTATTATTCAGTAGCTATTCACTCAACTGCCCAAATACACACAAAAGTGCCTCTCACATTCATGTCTATCCAGCCTGGGTAGGAAGGGGCAAGAATCCAACTTGTTTCTCTTTTTTTGTTGTTTATCAAGATGTGGATGTTTTTGTTCCAGGGACAAGCACCCTTCCCATTTCAGGCACCCAAATACATTGCCTTCACCCATTAAATGTGAGACAAGTCATTACTTTCATCATGTTAACAAATAAGCTGGAGAAATATTCATCAAATGTAATTCAGGAAATGAAAACCTTTCCAGAAACATGTTCTGGAACAATGCCAATCATTATATTGAGCTTAGCTACCAATAGGTGTGACAATACTGAAAACAGACACGACTTAATCTTCTATTCCACTATAAAATGGGGAGTTAGAAGTACTTCAATAATCTTGACTATATTTTGGTTTGTGTAATGTTTCATCATGAGAGATGCTTCTCTGTCCCTGAACAGGAGCCCCACCGAACAGTATTTAATTAGCCATGTAATGCATGTAGTGTCAGGAAAATTAAACATTACTATTTGTGATGAGCTAGAATAGGCACAGTAAAAGATTCATGGTTGCATCCAAGGAGCTTGCACAAGCCGAGGCAGCCTTTATTCACACTAGATTGCATTTACTGGCAGCCTATGAACTCATTCACTCTCTGTGAGGACCAATGCCCCATCTAGGGACTCAACTGAAATAAAAATCAAACAAAATAAAGAGGTTTTACTTCATCCCGAGAGTACATTAGGATATGAAATGTTCTTTGTCCCCATGAGTTTCTATGTGATCCTGGTAGATTATTTTTTACAGGAAGTGATTTTTTACAATCAAAGTTGTCTCCTATATGTTTAAAGTGATGGATGGATGTCATTAATGCAAGTGACTTATTAGGTTTCTGTGCATGTCCACTTTAACTTCTACTCCGCTGTCAGGCTAGCTTAGTGGTAGTGCTCCAGCCTTTAAACCCAAACATTATGGGCTCAAGTCCCACTCTAGAGGCTGAAGCACAAAATCTAAGCTAAGGCTTCAATGCAGTTCTAAGTGAGTGCTGCACTTTTGGATGTGATATCTTATGAATGAGACATTAAATCAAGGCATGATTTGCCATCTCAGGTGAATACAAAATATCCCATGGTTCTATTTTCAGAGAAGAACAAACAAATCCTCTCCAGTGTCCTAGCCAATATTTATCCCTTAACTAACATCAATAAAACACAGATTATAATTATCACATTGTTATTTGTGGGAGGTTGCCATGTGCAAATTGGATGCCACATTTTCTACATTACAACAGTGAGTACACTTCAAAAACTACTTCATTGCCTGTGAAGGGTTTTGCGATTTCCTGAGGTTGTGAAAGGCACTATATAAAGGCAAATATTTTCTGTCGTTACTAGCCTCAGCACCCTGGGTTAGGGAGGTAAAATAAATCAGCCAGAGTTTCTACTCCTGATCTCTTTCTTGCAATCCCTGTTGGACATGTGCGATGGGCCAAATGGCCTCCTTCTGTGCCGTATTATCCAATGATTCTATCTGTGTGGGAATTGGGTGAGGATAGGATTGCAGATCAGCTGAGAGACACCCAAACCAGCACACCCCTTGGTTCTAGTATAGACTTCTATCGCTCTGAAGAGTGAGCATGCAGTTACTGTATCTAAGGGTGTTTGGCATTTGTGGAACCATCAGTCAACACACAAGGGAGAAAATAGTTGTAGTATTAAAACACATTCTACAAGTCCACAGTCATTGCCCTCTAACAAAGAGATAAGATTATGGAAGAACAATGCCGAACTAAATAGAAGAATTCAACAAATAAAAGGCTAGCTCCCAGGATGTCTCTGACATGGTTTAGTTTTACAAAGGAGGCAAAGGAAGACAGCAGAAATTGCACAGTTTACTTGCAGTGTAGCATTTAGGATTAGGTAGCAATTCAAGTGAGCACACTTCCTCTTCGAGCTTGCTGTCTTTGGGAGGAAAGCAGGGCAAAGGGCAAAAGATCAACACCAATATTAATTGAACAAATTATAATCCAGTCCACATCATCTGCTATTTGTTGTATTTGCATAGTGATGATGACAGCTTATCAAATTATTTTGTATGTATTATCTTTGAATTGTAGCATGAGCTGCTCTCTGTTTAACTATCCATACCCACCATCATGTTCCTGGTGCAGTCTCAGCTTTTCCCTCCATTTCCCCATCTCTTGCCCTGAAGGTAATGACTTACATTTCTACACATGTTAAAAGCTAATCCTTGTGAGGATAATTCCAACATGGTCAAGGTTGGGGGAGCTCCCAGCTGTGAAATGTTCAGTTTGATGCCTCCTCAGGTCAACAACATCTGCATCTTTCACACATGTCAAGCTTTGTTCTTTAGTTCCCTACATCACCCATCCCTCTCTCTGTAACTTCCTGCAGCCATACAACATTCCGCACTCCTCCAATTTTGGCCTTTTGTGCATCCCCAATTTTAATTGTTCCATCATTGGTGGCCATGCTTTCAGCTATCTGGGCCCTAAGCTCTGGTATTCCCTCCCTAAACCTCTCCACCTCTCTCTCCTCCTTTAAGATGCTCCTTAAAACCTACCTCTTTAGCTATGCTTTTAATCACCTGTCCTAATATCTCCATATGAATCTCAGTGACAAATTTTGTTTGATAATGCTGCTCTGAAACACCTTGGGATATTTTACAGGTGCTGCATAGATACGACTTGTTCTTGTTTAGTTCAATCAAAGGAGAAGGTGTGGCTGATGCCAATGATGTTCATCAGTTGGGACATTGATGCGTCTTCAGGCAACAATAGAATTAAGTATTTTCAGCCAAGCGGTCTTCACACATCTGATAGGATGGTCATTGGTTTCTGTGTAAGAGCAGCTGATGTAAAAACAAAGGTTGACTTCTAAGTTAAAGAAAGAAAAAAAAGACTTGCATTTATGTAGCACCTTACATGGCCTCAGGACATCAAACTCAATGAAGTACTTTTCAAATGTAGTCGCTGTAGAAGGAAGGGGGCAGCCAATTTGAGTACAGCAAACTACTACAAACAGCAATAAAATAACTTCCCGCAAATCTGTTGAAGTGATTTTGGTTGAAGGCTACAGATTGACCAGGACAACAGGAACAGCTCCCCGCTTCTTTGAAATACTGCCGAAGGATATTTTACATCCACCTGAGAAGGCAGACAGGGGGCTGGATTTTGTTCTCAGCCTGGCCTTGGGTTGCATGGCGGGGGCGTGGGGCGGGGGGGCAGAGAATTGGGGCAGCAGCGGCAGCCACAGAGCCCGACTCCAGGATTGCCGGGCCGGATCTTTCTGGGGACAGGGAAGCTCTGTGGCGGTACCTCTGCTGTCCTGCAACTGGCCCCTAGTTTAAATATTTAAATTACTTCTCTGCATAAAGTTAAAAGTAATTCACCACGATCTTACCTTCAGTTTCCAATCTTGAGCTCATCATGCGGCACTCACATCTTCATTGTCCCATCCATGAGAAGCTGGCACAACCGAGGTGGGGAAAGGGGTCAACTCTGCATGATTTAGTGTATGGGGGGCAGGGGGAGTGGTCAGTTCTGCATTACAGAGACATGGCCGCAGGATGACATAGGTTGGGACCTGAATATTGAAGCTTACGTGGCATTTTGGAAAGACAGGAAGCAAGAAAAAGGTGGAGGGGTGACTCTGTTAATTAAGGGTGGTATTAGCACATTAATGATGGATGACCAGATTCAGGTAACCAGAATGTAGAAGCAGTTCGGGTCGAGATGAGAAATGATAAAGGCAAGAAGTCACTTGTGGGAGTGGTGTACTGGCCACATAACTGTACACAACGATAGGACGGAGTATAAAGGAATAAATAATGGCAGCTTGTCAGAAAGGTATGGTGATAATCATGGGGGATTTTAATCTGCATATAGATTGGAAAAATCAGATGGGCAAAGGTAGCCTAAATGAGTAGTTCCTAGTTTGTTTTCAGGATAGATTCTTAGATCAGCACATTCTGGAGCCAAGCAGAGAGCAGGCTATACTTGACCTGCTGTTGTGCAAGGAGATTGGATTAATTGATGACTTCATAGTGAAGGCGCCCCTAGGTAGCAGCAATCACAATATGATGGATTTTTACATTTATTTTGAGGGAGAGAAGAATGGGTCCAAGACTAGTATTTTAAACTTAAGGGAAATTATGAGGTTAAGAAAGGAGAGCTAGCTAAAGTGAACTGGCAAATTATGTGAAAGGATACGTCACTAGAGATGCAGTGGCAAACATTTAACGGGATATTTCAGAGTACACAGAATAGTTACACTCCAATGAGGGAGGACTCCAAGGGGAGGAGCCACTATCTGTGGCTAACTAAAAAAGTTAAAGAGAAAGCATATAATTGCACAAAGATGGGTGGCAGGTCAGAAGATTGGACAGACTATATAAAACAACAAAGAATGACTAATAGATTAATAAGGAGGGAAAAATTAGAGTACGAGAGAAAGCTAGCTAGAAATATAAAAACAGACAGTAAGAGTTTCTATATATTTAAAAAAGAAAAGAGTTAACAAAGTGAGTGTTGGTCCTGTCGAAAGTAAGTTTGGGGAATTAACAAGGGAAAATAAGGAAATAGCAGATGAATTGAACAGGTATTTTGCACTGGTCTTCACTATAGAAGATGCAAGTAACATACCAGAAATCAGGAAATGGAAGGGAGGGAAGAACTCAAGAAAATTACAATCACCAGGGATGTCATACTGAGCAAATCTTTGCAGCTGTGGGCTGACAAGACCCCGGGTCCTGATGGACTTCATCCTAGGGTCGTAAAAGAAGTGGCTAGTGCAATAGTTGATGCGTTTTAATTTTCCAAAATTTCCTAGACTTGGGGAAAGTTCCATTAGATTGGAAAATAGCGAATGTAACTCCTTTATTCAAAACGGGAGGGAGACAGAAAGCAGGAAACTACAGACCTGTTAGCTTAACATCTGTCAAAGTGAAAATGTTAGAGGCTATTATTAAAGACGTTATAGCAGGTCACTTAGAAAAATTCAAGGTAATCAGGCAGAGTCAACATGGTTTTGTGAAAGGGAAATCATGTTTAACCAATTTATTGCAGTTCTTTGATGAAGTAACATGTGCTGTGGATAAAGGGATGTACTGTATTTAGATTTCCAGAAGGCATTTGATAAGGTGCCATATCAAAGGTTATTGTGGAAAATAAAAGCTGATGGTGTAGGGGGTAACATATTGGCATGAATAGAAAATTGGCTAGCTAACAGGAAACAGCGAATGGGTCATTTTCTGGTTGCCAAGATGTAACAAGTGGTGTGCTGCAGGGATCAGTGCTGGGGCTGCAACTTTTTACAATTTATATAAATGACTTGGATGACGGGACTGAAGGTATGGTTGCTAAATTTTCTGATGACACCAAGAAGGTAGGAAAGTAAGTTGTGAAGAGGACATAAGAAGGCTAGGAAGGGATATAGATAGGTTAAGTGAGTGTGCAAAGATCTGGCAAATGGAGTATGATGTGGGAAAATGTGAAATTATCCATTTTCGCAGGAAGAATAAAAAAGAATCATATTATCTAAATGGTAAGAGATTGCAGAGCTCTGAGACGCAGAGGGATCTGAATGTCCTAGTGCATGAATTGCAAAGGGCTAGTATGCAGGTACAGCAAGCAATTAGGAAAGCTAATAGAATATTGTTGTTTATTGCGAGGGCAATTGAAAACAAAAGTAGGGAGGTTATGCTTCTGTTATATAGGACAATGGTGAGACTACATCTGGAGTACTGTGTACAGTATTGCTCTCCTTATTTAAGGAAGGATGTAAATGCATTGGAAGTAGTTCAGAGAAGGTTTACTAGAATAATACCTGGAATGGGCGGGTTGTCTTATGAGGAAAGGTTGGACAGGCTAGGATTGTATCCGCTGGAATTTACGAGGGTGAGAGGCGACTTGATTGAAACATATAAGATCCTGAGGGGTCTTGACAGGTAGATGTGGATATGGAAAGGATGTTTCCCTTGTGGAAGCATCTAGAACTAGGGATTACTATTTTAAAATAAGGGGTCACATTTAAGACAGAGATGAGGAGAATTTTTTTCTCTGAGGGTTGTGAGTCTTTGGAACTCTCTTCCTCAAAAGGCAGTGGAAGCAGTGTCTTTAAATATTTTTAAGGCGGGGTAGATAGATTTTTGATAAGCAAGGGGGTGAAAGGTTATTGGGAGTAGGCGGGAATGTGGAGTTGAGGTTACAATCAGATCAGCCAGAACTTATTGAATGGTGGAGCAGGCTTGAGGGGCCGAGTGGCCTACTCCTGCTCCTTATTCGTATGCTCGTATGAGTTAGTGCATGGCAGGGGGACGGGATTGACTCTGTGTGATATAGTGTATGGGGGGGAAGGGTCACCTCTGCATTATGTTGAACTGTTTGCAGGCTGGCAGCCTTTTAAAAATGGTGCCAACACTTGCTTTTGCATCAGATGATGCTGTGAACGGCCTCCCCGTCACATGATTGGGGACGGCTGTCATCAATATATCAAGTGACCGCCTGACACGTAATCGAGGCAGTGCGGGTCTTGTGTGGGACAGCTGCCTTGTTCCGTGCCTACCACGACAAAATCCAGCCCAAGGTCTCATCTGAAAGGACTGCACCTTCCTCAGAGACAGACTTGCATTTATTTAGCACCTCTTACAACATCCTAAACCATTTAACAACCACTGAAGTATTTTCGAAGTGTAGTCACTGCTGTAATGTATGAAATGCAGCATTCAATTTGTGCACAGCAAGCGCCCACAAACAGCAATATGATAACGACCAGATAATCTGTTTTTTTTTCCAGTGATGTTGATTGAGGGATAAATAGCCAGGAGACAGGGAGAACTCCCCTACTCTTAGTTAAAATAGTGCCCCTCAATACTGTACTCGATGTCAGCCTTGGTTTTTCTGCTCAAGTCTTGGAGTGGAATTTGCACACACAACTTTCCAACTCAGAAACCTGCAAACTGAGCCACTGCTTCTTTCACGCTCTATATTGCAGAGAGCTGTGGATGCTCACTTGTTGAGTCTATTTAAGTCAAAGATCGACAGACTTTTGGAAAAGAAGGGAATCAAGATATATCGTGACAGTGTGAGAAGGTGGAGCTGAGGTAGAAGATTAGCTATGATCTTATTGAATGGTGAAACAGGTTCGAAGGGTCAAATGATCTTATTGAATGGTGAAACAGGTTCGAAGGGTCAAATGGCCTGCTACTGCTCCTACTTTGTCCATTCTTATCTTAACTTATGATGTTCTGACTCAGAGGTGAGACAGCTGCTCACCGAGACAAGGCTGCCACCAAAATATGTTCTGAAATTCCTCACAAGCCATCCAGCTGTGAGTGCAAGTGCCACTATCATTATAGTGTCACTGTGGTGATGTATCCCAGCAGTTACTGCAGCAACAGAACCCTCTGTGTTCGAATAGCATGGCCTACATACTTCAGCATCCAATATACTTGTCAAATGCAGGAGAGTTGTTCATCACTCAGTAGTCATTTTGCATGTCCCTTGTTCCCCAATTGCTTAGTAATCCAGAGAGTAATAATATAAATCTTTTACCTTGGAACCAAATTTACTGATCCCACAATCCCATCGAGAATGGGGAAAGTGTGTTCTCAAAGAGAGTAGAAGCAGAGAATTGGTTACACTGTGTTCCCTGTGAGACTGGCTCCCCGCTGGGACCATGGGATCAATGAATATACTCCATACTGTGTCATCGCAATATAGGTTGCTATGAAGCAATCATTCATTTTCAATTTTATCAATTGCTCTGTATGGTGGCGGATTAATGCTGTGTGAGACAGGACATGCTGCATTTCTGGTTTAATAAAAATGAGAAGAATGGGCCACAGGGAAAGGACAGGGGCTTGGGGCTAGCAGAGTTGCTCTTGTAGAGAACCGGCATGGACAGGACGGACTAAATGGCCTCCTTCTGAGATGTAACCATTCTACAGTTCTATGAAAAAAGAATATTATTTTAAACTCTCTCTCTCTCCACCCCAAATAACCCTGCGGAACAGAATGTGTGCTGCCAGCTGACAGAACCTCACTAGTTTGGGCTCACCATATTGTGGCTTTGTTGCTTGCAATGAATTACTCAAGCCAGCTTCACTTGGGGAAAATTTAAATATATTCAATGGCAATGTGGAAATGTCCACTGTTTGTATCACAATTTCTATACAGGCTGCAGTCCAGATGCTGCAGTAATATTCACTAGCCTTCTGCTTCCTCTTGCTCCCCGATCTCCATTCAGTCTTGCTCAGGCAAGTACAATATATCGTTATTATAATTAAAAGGAGAGATCCTACCTCTGGGGCTCCAATGTGAACACAAAACCAGGCGGCGAAAATATAGATCTCTTTCTTCTGATAACTAAAGGTCACAGACAGAATGAGTCCTGGGAGTCTTGACCCAGTTTCTAGAGAATGATTATGTGGGAAAGACAAAGGAAACCTGCCTAGAACTGAGAACTAATTGGCCTTAACTCAACAGCCTTGTCGAGTCAGAGAGGCAATGTAAGTGCCAGACTGCAGACCTAGATGACGACTAATGCCTTTCCCTGTGAAACTGTGTTCCAAGAGGTCGACATCTGAGTAGGAATGTAGTGTTGCAGGCCCGCTGAGACATCTATTCAGAGAGATGAGTTGACGGGAGCATATGTTCTGTGGGACGTGCATTGAGGGAAATGCATGTTCTCAGTAGCTGGATGCATTCACGCTGCATTCTCTGAGTTACAGTTTTGTACTTGAATAGGAAGGAGCAAAGGGCAATCACTGGCAAATGGCTTCAGCACTAACAGAAGTTAGTGCAATGAAACTATCTCGCAGAGGATGCTGCTAGTAGTTAGGAGTCCCCAAATATAATTAAGAGATAGTGGAGAGACATTCACAACAATCTTTAACATGAAAGAAGGAAGAAAGAAAGAAAGAGCATAGCCACTAGCCAAGCTGTTCCAGTATAGCTACAGCATGGGTATCTACCTAACAATGTGAAAAATTGCCCAGGTATGTCCTGTTCACAAAAAACAGATCAAATCTAATCCAACCACTTACCATTCCATTACTCTATTCCCGATCATCAGTAAAGTGAAGGTGCCATCAGCAGTGCCATCAAGTGGCACTTAAACAGCAACAACTTGTTCATTGATGATTTGGGTTCCGCCAGGGCCATTCAGCTCCTTACCTCATTACAGCCTTGGTCCAAACATGGACAAAAGAGCTGAATTCAAGAGAGGAGGTGAGAATGACTGCCCTTGACATCAAGGCAGCATTTGGCTGACTGTGGCTTAAGGAGCCCTAGCAAAATTATGGTCAATGGGAATCATGGGTAAAATGCACCACTGATTGGAGGCATACCTGGCACAAAGGAAGATGGTTGTTGTTGTTGCAGGCCAATCATCTCAGTCCCAGGTCATCACTGTAGGAGTTCCTCAGGGTAGTGTCCTCGGCCCAACCATCTTCAGCTGCTTCATCAATGGTCTTCTCTCTATCATAAGGACAGAAATAGAGATGTTCGTTGATGATTGTACAATGTTCAGCACCAATCCAGACAATTACTCCCCCATTAGTCGACTCCCGATCATCAGTAGGGTGATGGAATGTGTCATTGACTGTGCTATCAAATGGCACTTAAATAGCAACAAGCAGCTCTTTGATGCTCAGTTCGAGTTGCGCCAGGGCCACCCAGCTCCTGTCCTCATTACAGACATCGTCCAAACATGGACAAAAGAGCTGAACTCAAGAGGTGAGGTGAGAGTGATTGCCCTCGATATCAAGGCAGTATTTGACTGAGTGGCAACATGGAGTCCGAGCAAAATTGAAGTCAATGGGAATCATGGGGAAAACTTTCCACTGGTTCAAGTCATACCTAGGAGAAAAGAAGATGATTGTGGTTGTTGCAGGACAATCATCTCAGTCCCAGGATATTGCTGCATGAGTTCCTCAGGGTAGTGTCTGAGGCCCAATCATCTTCAGCTGCTTCATCAATGACCTTCCCTCTATCATAAGGTCAGAAGTAGAGAAGTTTGCGGACTATGGTATGATGTTCAGTACCATTTGTGTCTCCCCAGATACTGAAGCAGTCCGTGTCCATTTATGTTTTTTTAATCATTCATGGGATGTGAGCATTGCTGGCATGGACAGCATTTATTGCGCATCCCTATTTGACCTTGAGAAGGTGGTGGTGAGCTGCCTTCTTGAACCGCTGTAGTCCATGTAGGGTAGGTACACCCACAGTTCTGTTAGGAAGGGAGTTCCAGGATTTTGACCCAGCGACAGTGAAGGAATGGCGAGATAATTCCAAGTCAGGATGTTATGTGGCTTGGAGGGGAACTTGCAGGTGGTGGTGTTCCCATGCATCTGCTACCCTTGTCCTTCTTGGTGGTAGAGGTCACATGTTTGGAAGTTGTTGTCTAACGAGCCTTGGTGCATTGCTGCAGTGCATCTTGTAGATGGTACACACTGCTGCCAGTGTGCGTCGGTGGTGGAAGGAGTGAATGTTTGTGGACAGGGTGCCAATCAAGCGGGCTGCTTTGTCCTGGATGATGTCGAGCTTCTTGAGTGTTGTTGGAGCTGCACCCACCCAGGCAAGTGGAGAGTGTTCCGTCACATGCCTGACTTGTGTCTTGTAGATCTGGACAGGCTTTGGGAGTCAGGAGGTGAGTTACTCGCCTCAAGGTTTGTAGCCTCTACTCTGCTCTTGTAGCCACAATATTTATATGGCTACTCCAGTTCATTTCTGGTCAATAGTAACCCCCCACGATGTTGACAAAGGAGGATTCAGCGATGGTAATACCATTGAATGTCAAGGGGAGATGGTGAGATTCTCTCTTGTTGGAGATAGTCATTGCCTGGCACTTGTGTGGTGTGAATGTTACTTGCCATTTATCAGCCCAAGCCTGGATATTGTCCAGGTTTGCTGCATTTCTACACGGACTGCTTCAGTATCTGAGGAGTCACGAATGGTGCTGAACATTGTGCAATCATCAACGAGCATCCCCACTTCTGACCTTATGATTGAAGGAAGGTCATTGGTGAAGCAGCTGAAGATGGTTGGGCCCAGGACACAGTGAGACCTGGACAACATTCAGGCTTGGCCTGATAAGCGGCAAGTAATATTCGTGCCACACTAGTGTCAAACAATGATAATCACGGACAAGAGAGAAGCTAACCATCTGACATGCAATAGCATCACCATTGCTGAATTCCCCACTATCAACATCCTTGGGGTTACCATTGACCAGAAACTGAACTGGAACAGCCACATAAACACTGTGGCTACAAGAGTAGGTCAGAGACTGGGAATTCTGTGGCGAGTAATCCACCTCCTGAATCCCCAAAGCCTGTCCACCATCTACAAGGCATGAGTCAGGTGACTGATGGAATACTCTCCACTTGCCTGGATGGGTGCAGCTCCAACAACACTCAGGAAGCTCAACACCATCCAGGGCAAAGCAGCCAACTTGATCGACACCCCATTCACCATTCAACATTCACTCCCTGCACCACCGATACCCAGTGGCCACAGTGTGTACCATCTACAAGAGACACTGCAGCAATTCACTACCTCCGTCGACAGTACCTTCCAAACCCATGACCTCTACCACCTAGAAGGACAAGGGCAGCAGACGCATGGGAACACCACCATCTGCAGGTTCCCCTCCAAACCATACACCATTCTGACTTGGCAATATATCACCGTTCCTTCACTGTTAATGAATCAAAATCTTGGAACTCCCTCCCTAACCGCACTGTGGATGTTCCCACACCAGATGAAATGAAGGGGTTCAAGAAGGCTGCTCACCACTACCTTCTCAAGGGCAAGTAGGGATGGGCAATCAACGCTGGCCTTACAGTGACGCCCACATCCCATAAACGAATAAACAAAAACTGCTTTTCACAACATGAGGACATCCCAAAGCACTTAATAGCCAATGAAATACTTTTGAAGGATATACCTTGGCATGTGAGAGTAGGAGGGGTCACTATAATACTAATGGTAGCAGAACCAGGGACAATACAAGTGGTTGTGTTTTTTATCTCCTGTTAACATCAGAAAATAAGAAACATCAAAATGTGAAAAAAAGATCAGATGTCGACCATACTACCCCTTAAGCCTGCTCTGCCATTCAATAAGATTATGGCTTATGATCTAGGCCTCAATTCCACTTTCCTGCTTGTGCCTCCTAACCCATGATTCCCCGTATAGTTCAAGAATCTGTCTCCATCAGCCTGGAATGTATTCAGTGACTCAGCCTCACAGCTTTCCAGAGAATTCCAAAAATTCACAGCCCTCTGAGGGAAGAAATTCCTCCTCATCTCCATCTTAAATGGGTGACCCCTTATTCTGAAACTATGCCCTACGGTCTAACACTGCCACTGTTCAGAGGTAGACATCAATAACAATCAATAAATGGTTTGTTGGTGATGTTCTTGTATTACGGTGAAGCAGCACTGCAAGTTCTCTACTACATTTGGAAAGCTCACTCTCCATTGTAGAGATGCCGCATCTTATGGAGGTAGCTTAGCACATACTATGTAGGATGGCCAGCTACAATAGAAGTTGCAGTCAATCTCGGAAACAATTGAAGAATGAAGACAAAAGCAAACTATTTCAGAAGTTAAAACCCCTCACATTGAGAAGGAGACCCTCCCATAGAAGAACAATTCAGAACTCCTTGCAAGGGGACATGGGGAGAGAAGGACAGTTGTGTGAAAAAAAGAAAGATTTTCATTTACACCATGCCTTACATGACCTCAGGAAATCCACAGCCAATGAAGTACTTTTGGAGTCTTATTATTGTTGTAATGCAAGAAACAGGACTGCGAATTTGTGCAGAGCAAGCTCCCACAAACAGCAATATGACCAGATAATCTGCTTTTTGGTGATTTTGCTTGAGCGATAAATATTGGCCGATGGGCCCGGGGATGTACTCTGCACTTTTCAAAATAGTGCCATGGGATCTTTTACATTCACCAGTTTTGACAGACGAGGCCTTGGCTTAAGGTTCCATCCAAAAGAACACGTCTGACAGTATAGTACTCCCACGGTACTGAACTGGGATTGTCAGCCATGATTTTGTCGCTGGAGTGAGGCTTGAACCCATGACCTGAGTCAAGCCCCTGATAAGCATTTTCAAAGGGATCTCGTGTCTGTTTTTGGCTGGCACTGTGGGCACTCGGAAGTTCGTGGCTGTCAACATCACTGAAAACAGATTAACTGATCATCCACTTTGCCTACATAAAACAGTTACTGCATTTTGAGAAAGGTTTTCCATCGCAAGAAGTGCTGGGAGATGTTTTGATCCTAAAGGCACTTTATAAATGCAAGTAATCTTTTATATTGCACAGGTTGAAAATCAGTTTAGTACATTTTGTATGGATTTATTTTATTGCTCCCTTAATTTATTTAAACTCTTTAAAACTTTATCCGTTACACAGTTCTGCAATCTAATTTGCAGCTTAACTTTTTTTGACCAGTTTCTATGAATCTTTCATTGGAACAATAACACTGTAAAGGCAGTAATGGAGTTAGAGCTAATTAAATGGGAACAGAATACGCTGGATTATTTGATTACAAGTTTTCCCCACCTTACCAGAAAAATATGATGTAAATTGATTACATCTGCCTGCTCCACACAATCCAGGACAACAAATTGACATCCTTTGGAGAGTAACGCTCAATTGGGTTTGCTGTGAGATTGAGTTGAAAGAAAGTCTTGCATTTATATAACAGTAGACTTGCACATTTACGGGGATTAAGCGTAGGAATGGGTCTGACTGAATAGCTCTGTGGAGAGCTGGCATGGATTTGATGGGCCAAATAGCCTCCTTCTGTGCTGTAAATGATTCTATGGGCTGAATTTTACAGATCCCCAATGTCAGGATTCATGGCGGGGGAGGGCCAGAAAAATGCCTCCGGGAGAGGACAGCCACACACCCCGACGCTGGGAGGGCCCAGCCCGGTACTGCCGGTGGAGGCAAGGCCTCATGGCAGCTGTTGCTCAGCGATGGGACCTCCATTTAAATATTTAAATAGGTTAAAATTAATAAATTCATTGTACTTACGCCTCTACCCTCTGTCCCGCTGAGATAGTCCTGCCGCTGGCCGAGACTTCCGCGCCTTCGGATCTCTGACCTGGAAAACGAGGTGGAATACTTGTGGGGAGCGGGGAGGAGGTAATTTTCTCAGTGAGGTTGTGGGGGGGTGGGATTGGGTTCAAAGGAACATGATTGGTATAGGGGATGGTGGGAAAGGTTATAGGTTAAAGTTTATGCACTTTTAGGGGGAAGGTCAGGTGGACAAGGTAAGTGTTTTGGGGGAAGAGGGCAAGTAATTAATTTTATGGTTACTGGGGGGTGGGAGAGGAGCAAAATAAATGTATTTAATATTTTTTTCACTGTTCCTTTAAATATTTACATATATCAGTAGGGCTCAAAGTCCTTTAAAAATGGAGTCAGTGCCTGCACACAGGCAGCTGACACCATTGCCGGGGATGACCAGCCCACCCCCTCCAGATGATCGGATGGTGAGGGGGACCGGGCCACCCCCACTATTTAAATGAGCCACCGGGCTTTGGATCGCAGCGGCTCCGCGACATCCAGTCCTTTGTGGTGGGAGCATAACTTTCAGCCTTATGACTCTTTTCATAACCAACAGGCATATCAAAGCACTTTACTGCCAATAAAGTACTGTTGAAGTGCAATCATTGTTGTAATGAAGGAAACGCAGTAGCCAATTTGTGCACAGCAAGCTCTCACAAACAGCAACGTGATAAAGACCAGATAATCTGTTTTATTTTCAGATGTTGATTGAGGGATAAATATTGGTCACAACAGGAGGGATAACTCCCCTGCTCTTATTTGAAATAGTGTCATGAGATCTTTTACAGGGCAAACGGGACCTCAGTTTAACAGGTTATCCGAAGCTGTCACCTCCAACAGTGCAGCACTCCCTCACTCCTATCTGGTGTGGCTTTGACTGAAAGTAGTGTCACAGCCTGAGGAACTTGTGGAGGGCCATCTACTTGGACTACTGCAGTCCCTGTGTGGATGGTACTCGGACCATGGTGTTAGGTAGCAAATTCCAGTGAACTTCTTTTGGATGCAACTTTAAAACAAGGCCCTGTCTGCCCTTTCAGGTGGACGTAAAAGATCCCAAGGCACAAGTTTGAAGGAGAACGGGGTGGCGGGGTGGCGGGGTGGGGTGGGTGGGTGGGAGAGTTCTCCCTGCTTTCCTGGTCAATATTTATCCCTCAACCAACATTACTAAAACAAATTATTTGGTCTGTATCACATTGCTCTATGTGAGACCTTGCTGTGCACAGTTTAGCTGTCGTTTTCCCTACATTACAACAGTGACTACATTTTAAAAGTATTTCATTGGCTGTAAAGCACTTTGAGATGACCTGAGGTCATGAAAGGCACTATATAAAAGCAAATCTTTCATTGTATCTTCTCTGTCCTGGGTGATGTCGAGCTTCTCAAGTATTTTTGCAGCTGGCTGCATTTAAACCAATTGAGTGGTGAGGATTCCGTCACACTCCTGATTTGAGACTTCTAGATGGTAGCCAGCCTTTGAAGGGTCAGAGGTGAGCCACTCATTTTGCGTACCCAGCCTCTAAGCTGTTCAAGTGATCACAGTGTTGATGTGACTGGTCAATGGTAACCCCAAAGATGTTGATGGTGTGGGATTTAGCAATAGTGCTACCACCATAGATGTGAGGGAGATGTATGGTAATTACTTGACACTTAAGTGGCATGAATGTTCCACTCAGCTCAAACCTGAATCTCATTCAGGCCTGGACTGCTTCATATTTCAGAATTTGTGAATGGAAATGAAGACTGTGAATCTTCAGTGGACAATCTGGCTCCTGACACTATATTTGAAGGAGGATGATTGATGAAGCAACCATAGATGGTTGGGCTGACAATGCTGTACTGAGCATCCCCTGCAGGGATGTCCTAGGGTTCTGATGTCTAGTCATCCAACAACCACAGACATCTTTCTCTGTGTCAGCGATGACTCCAATGAGAGGAGATTGTTCCCCTTGACCCTCATTGACCTAAGTTCTGTTTGTTCTCCCTGGTACCATATTTGTTGCCTTGATGTTGAAGGCAACTAATCTCGTCTCTCCTCTTAAACATATGAAAGTATTTTGAGTTCAATGAGTTGGAGGGCGTTGCTGTTGGAAATGTAAGACTGTTTTTTTTTCCAATTTTACCATCCACTATTAACATCACGCACTGCCATATTAGATAAAGCACAGCTCACCCATCACCGTTGTGCTTGCCGACCTACATTAGCTCCCGGTATAGAAACATTTTAAATTTAAAATTCTCATCCTGTTCAAATCCCTCCATGGCCTCACTCCTCCATGGCTCTGTAACCTCCACCAGCCCAAAACCCCCTGAGAACTCTGCACTCCTCCAATTCTAAACTCTTGCATTTCCATGATTTCCTTTGCCCTACCGTCAGCAGCCCATGCCTTCAGCCATTTAGGCCCCAAGTCTGTAATTTCCTCTTCCAACCTCTTTGCCTCTCTTTTTATCTCTCCTCCTTTAAGACACTCCTTAAAACCTACCTCATTGGCTAAGCTTTTGGTCACCTGCCCTAGTATCCTCTTACATGGCTTGGTGGCAAATTTTGTCTGATAATGCTCCTGGAATATTTTACTTCATTAAAGGTGCTATATAAATGCAAGTTATTGTTGTTGTAAAGCTCCCTTTATCTTCCAAACTGTGTACTCTCACTCTGACCTCAAAAGATTCCTCCTTAACAATATTTTACCAATTAATACTAAATTGGAAGCACTGAGAACTGAGTTGAGACTTTTCAAACTCATTTCATATCAGATGCCTACAAGCACCAAGTTGGCAGGGACAATGCAGTAATCCACAAGAACACTCCATTCCAACTATTGACAGTTTTTTCAAAAAAATATTTTTGATTGAACAGCAAGTCTTCGTAAGATCGTTAAGAAACAGTCTGAGAGGTGTCATTAAACCTGAGAGGTGGAAATGATTCCGCCCTCTTCACCTGCAGTGAAATCAGAAACACACTTCTAATGAACATATTTATTCTTTTGTTACATAGAATAGAACCAGAAATTTACAGCACAACAGGAGTCCACTCATTCCATCCTGCCTGTGTCTGTTCTCTACGTGATCCAACAGTTCACAAAGTCCTGCTGTTTTTTATACCCTTTTAAAATTTCCTTCCTCAAATATTTATCAATTTCACAATCAAATCCACTATGGCTTCTTCTTCCATCATTGTTTCTGTCTGAACAAATCTCTGCATATATAAAAGAAGTTCCTAGCCTCTCCCTTTGTTGTTTTGATGATGATCTTTATTTTATGCCTGCTAATTGCTAACTCACTGAGCAGAAGAGATAGCTTTCTCCTATTTACCTCATAATTTCAAACACTCCTATTCGATCTCTAAGACGATCCCTATTGGCACTGAGGAACTCTTCGCTCCTTGTGAGTGGCCAGAATTAACTCCTACAGAAAAGCGACAGAAGGTGCTACTGGGTGCATGTTACTGGCTTAATTTATAAAGGGGCTCAAGTTCATCTTTGGGCGGTAATGCAAATGGGCAGTGTTACATCAGTCTCCCATTCTATGGCCTGCCCAATATTCATGTCCATTGACTTCAATATGTTCTAATCCTGAAAGTCAGCTGTTGAAGAACGGAACCAGAGTCAATCTTTACTCAATCTTACATTTATTCACAGAGTGGAAGATTCCAAACATATAGCTCCTAACTCACAACCCCACTTAGTTTCAGTATAGGTATCCTTATTTGTGCTCAAGTAAAACCCCAATTAATGCCCTCCACATGCATATAATTAGACACAATTAATATACAATTAACACTATAGATGGATTTATAACCTAAAAGATCCCAAGGGACTATTTAAAAGAAAAGCGGGGAATTTTTTCCCAGTGTCCTGACCAATATCTATCATTCAAGCAACGTTACAATAAAACAGGTTATCCATCTATTGCTATTTATGGGAGCTTGCTACATTTGTGTGGAAATTGGCTACATTTCCAGCATTACAACAGTGACTACACTTCAAAAAAGTATATCATTGGCTGTAAAGCACTTTGGGATGTCTTGAGGTCATGAAAGGTGTTATATAAATGCAACTTCATTTCTTAAATATGTGTAAACACAGAGTATGCAGATGCATCAGGGTAAGGCGGATTTACAGTTCTGTTATCCGAGTAAGAGAAGTCACATTGAGCTCACACTCTGATCTCCTGCAACAACAATTCATTGGCTCAATCTGAGTACTAGAAGCAAATGAATTTAATACTAAAGGGTCACTGCCTCCATGAAAATGTGTCTGACGATCCTTTCCTCTTGTTTATATTTTTGACAGCTCAACACGCACGGTTTTCTGCCATTGTCCCAGAATCTAAATGAGGCAAATTGAATAGTCAGCCCTATAACAGAACTACTTCCAGATACTGATATTGTGATGCAACTAGATGCCAATTATGGTGCAGATTTCCAAATATTTGGATATATGGGCTGAGAAGTGACTGCAGAGAATTAGTTCCAATGTATTCGTATGACATTCCTTGACTTCCCGTTAGCTGTGGTTCAGTTGGTAGTTCTCTCACCTGAGTCAGAAAGTTGTGGGCTTGGGTCTGACACCAAAGATGCTCAATACTGTGCCAAGGGAATGCTGCAGTGTAGCAGGTGCCATCTTTTAGATTAGGGCCGGAATTATATGTTGACAACGGGGGTCTCGAAGTGCAGGAAAAGCAACGCCGAGAACCCCGCGTTGCCTTTTCTCCGGAAGACCCACCGAATCCAGTGGCAATTAGGCACTTACGTGGACAGCAGTGGGCCTTCCACAGGATCAAGGGCCCCATCACCGGAAGTCCTGTCCTGAAAGAGTTGATGCCAATCAGAGGCTGGCAGCTCTTGCACTGAGCAGCACCACCGTGGCTGCTGGCAAAGCAGCACATACAGGAGGTGCAGGAGTGGCGCTAGACCCAGGCCACAGATATGTCAGGGTGAGTGGGGTTTACAGAGTGGTCGTTATGGAGGATGGGGATTTAGGGGTTTTGCTAGCAAGGGCAGGGGGTGGCTCTCAGCAAGCCCACCGCCACCCCCCCCACCCCCCTTCCCGATGCTGGGTCTCTCCTTCAGGCACAGTGCCCTTTAAAGAGGCCCCACCCCCAACCCCAGAGCCAGGAAGCAGCCCACATGATTTTTCTTGCCATGTTACCCGTGCGGGGACAGGGCCGCCTGCTGCATGGCTAATTGCGGCAGCAGAGGGATGAGACCCTTAATTGGGGATTAATTGCACAGTTAAGTTCCTCAATTGGCAGCAGGGCGGGAAGGCCATACACGGGCCTTCCCACCCTGGACTAAATTTTTGCAGAGGCAGGATGGTGGCGGGAACCACCCCTGCCACTATCTCACCCAATTCTATGCTCTACCTTCCTCCAAACCCACCACCGGGAAGAGCATAAAATTCCTCCCTAGATGTTAAACTGAGACTCTGGGCTGAATTTTATGTTGCCACCACCGTAATCGGCAGCGGCCTTAGAAAATGACAGCCCGCACGTGTGTGCTTTACTCCGCGGAGCCGTTGCGTTATTGAACGCGGCGGCTCATTTACATGGCAGGGGCGGACCGCTTCCCCCACGATGACCAGGAAGGGGGCGGGCTTTCTGTCCCCGCAATAGCGTCAGGTGCCACTCTGCAGGCTCCGAACCCATTTTAAAAGGGCTTCCAGCCCTCCATTGCAATTTAAATTTTTAAAGAAAAAAGCCTTGAAAAATCATACGAAGTTATCCTGACCGTCTCCCACACTCACCCCCATGACCATCAGCTTGATTACTTGCCCACTCCCCCTCAAACAAAGCTTAACTAGTCCTCCCAACCTTTCCCCCAACAAAGTTCAAAAACTTTAACCTTTACCCCTTCCCACCACCCCCTGGACCAATCAGATAGGATTGACCCCGTTCCCCACCCACCTCCCACCCTGAAATACTTACCTGCTCCGCATTCCCCACCAGTGTTCCGCATTAGATCTCCAGACAGAGATCCGAAGGCGCGGGAGTGCCGGCCACTGGCATGAACATCGCACCGAGACTGACAGCGGGAGGGGGTAAGTGATTAATTCACTACTTTTAATTCATTAGCATATTTAAATTTTGACCCAGCTGCTGAGCGGTGGGGGGAGGGTGGGGGTGCGCCACCGGCAATAGGGTCGGACCTTCCCGGCGTTGAGGCCTGTGGCGGGCCTTTCCCGGAGGCATTTTCCGCCCACCCTCACCACGACCCCCGACGTCAGGGGGTCTGTAAAATTCGCGCCCCCTCCCACCTTGCCCCAGCCCGGTTGCCCTCTCAGGTGTATGTTAAAATATCCCATGGCAATATTCTGTACAGAAGTTCTCCCTGGGCTCCTGTCTAGTATTTAACGCTCAATCATCACCACTAAAACAAATTATCTGGCCACATTTATGGGAGCTTTCTGTGCACAAATTGGCTGCCGCATTTTCTACATTACAACAATTACTACACTTCAAAAAGTACTTCATTGGCTGTAAAATGCAATGGGAAGTCTTGATGTTGTGGAGATGTAATATCTCCTCTCTCCTAGTGAAATGTTTAACCCATATATTTTAACAGCTCTGGTAAACAGCTTATGATCTGCAGACGTTACGTTGCCGGAGTTGAAATGTTCTGATTCAGAAATCATCAGATTTATAGATCTATAAAAATTACAGCACAGAAAGAGGCCATTTGAGCCATTTAGACCTACACTTCAACAGGAGCCACTCCAATCTTATTTCCATATCCTTTCTCTCCATGTTTTTAACTCCTAACTTTTTAAAAAATACAAATTCTCACTGCCTCTCAGACTTTTTATGCAAAAATTGCAAGAGAAAATTGTTCCACACGTATAGAAATTTGCAGGATTCTTTCAGCAACACCAAGGGATCTAGAGCTGAACTCAGTAAAAGGAGCCAAGATACAGGAAAAAAGTTGCAGGAAAATAGGGAAAGAACCCACGGGAGTGTGGGACTATTTGGATAGCACCTGCAAAGAGCCAGCACAGGCACAATGGGCTGAATGGCCTACTCCTGTACCAAATCTAAGCTGCTCCAAATCTCTCGCACTATTTATCTAGCAATTCAACATAGTGCCTTTCCCCTTTAAGGAAGGCCCCTGGACTGCATCAGTAAAGCCAATTTGCCGTCTGAACATAAACAGCATACACAGAGAACCATCTTACACCCTCAATATAAAATCTGCAGTGTAGATTACAAGGCAATTGATTTAAACTTCCCTTGCTGTATATTAATGTCAGGTAACGGTATACTTTCCCAATTCCAATGCTTAAATTATTCACGAGAAGCCTGCCTGAATAAAATTGGTGAGACTGGTTGTCTGGGGAGGGTCACAGGGAGAGGGATTGGAGCATAGGTTGGACAGAAGCTCAAATTTAATTTTCCAATTGTGCACTCAGTGCTGCCACTTAACTTGCTGTTGCGCACAATTTATGAAGACGCCGCTTTTAAAAATGAGACGGATCTTTGACTTTCCTTTCCTGTCATTTGCCTTTTACTGAACTAGATGTAACGCTGACTGGAGATTTTGAGGGGATGAATTTCAACATCATTGTTCCTGTTTATTGTTCCTGGTAGTGCACTGGTGAGAAGTTGGTAGCCAGCATCCAAGCATCATAGGAACAGGAGTAGGTCATTCAGCCCTTCAAGTCTGTTCTGCCATTCCATTACAACTTGGCTGATCTGTATTTTATTTGTCTCCCCAAGATATGGAAAACACCGACCAAAATTGGTCAGCAAATGAGTGGAGTCTTGTGCTGCGCATGTTCAGAAACAGTGGTTCTTAAATGGACCATTGTAGGCCCCTCAGAAAAAGGCACAGAAACTTTTTAATAACTAAGAGTTCAGTGGAGCCGGGAGCTTTGTGGAAATAGCGCCTTTTCCGTTCATCAGTCAGGGCAGACAAGACGTCAGCCTAGATTTTGTCAAGTCTCTGGAATGGAACTATGATCCCACATCCTTGTCACTTGGAGGTAAGAGTTTTAGCAACGGAGCCATGTTTGACAACTAGAATGCTAGAGTTTTAGCAGTTCTAGATATTAGTTCATTGCCCCCCATCACTGGATTGACACTGCTCAAACTAAATCCATATAGGAACCTCACAGACAGTGTCTGAATCCCAGGCCTAAGGGGTAGCAAACTACTTCGATTGAAATATCTTTTCTTGTAGCTTTTCTGTAGCTAAAAGAAAGAAGGAGCTGCTTACAACCGATTCATCACTTACAGAACCCGACTGTAATAGAAATAGGCCTGAGTATATATTTCACAAAATGCTCTTAACATGAAGTACTGGTCTTTTCCTATTATTCACGTAAAATGGTGCAACAGCCATTAAGTGCATAATGTGATATTGCAAGAAATTACTTTGTGACCCTGAAGTTTTATTTCATAGAGGAGAGTGTTGCTGGTTGAGGCTGTTAAACATAAACCTTCTGACACATGTGCGATTAGAATTTCAGACTGGCTGGTATAATTAAACTGAATAATATATTGCATTTTGCCTGATCATTTATATCGAATGCAAAAGTAAATTCTTTTTCTCATGCCACAGCCCGGCTCCTGCAGAGGTACATCAGCTTTGCCTGCCCCAGAGCCTGATTACGTTGACCCGTCCTTGATTCTCAACAGAACCACCGCATCAATCGATCAAATGTGAGGGGCTCCCATGTGAAAATGATTGGACATTTACTGCCAATGATGAAAGCTGTCTATCTAAGGACGGAGAGGCAGGAAGATAAACTACAGGTCTGGCAAGTTCCAGCTCTTCCCATCGCAGTGAAAGTCAAACCCGTTGAGGGACTGATAGGAGCTGTTCTAAGATTGCTGCCTATAGGGACAGGATTTCTCACTCCTTCAGAGGGCTGTGAGGAAACAAAGCCATTTCACAGGTCTGCACTTCCATCTTATCGGAGTTCAGCTGTTCTGTGGAAATTTGTGAGACAAAATTGCCTACCATTAAAATAAAATGCAAATAGAAAAATCATCAAAGCAGGGGGAAACATTTGCTGGGCCATAAGGAAAGGGCAGGGAAGGGGCTAATTGGATAGTTCTTTCAAAGAGCTGGCACAGGCACCATGGGCAGAATGGCCTCCTACGTCATTCGATGATCCTGTGATTTCTCAAGATATCATCCTCAGGGATTAAGGAAAGAAATATTTGCATTTATATAGCACCTTTAATGCTCTCAGGATGCCCTAGAGTGCTTTACAGCCAATTATGCACTTTTGAAGAGCAGTCACCGTTGTAATGTAGGGAGATGTAGTATACAAGTCCCCACAAACAGCAACATGACAATGACCAGATGAACTGATCTGTTATTACCTTGCCTTACAGAGATTTGCCACTGCTTTTCCCCCACCCTGCACCCCCCTCAGCAGCCCTCACCCCCCCCCCCCCCCCCCCACCACTCCCACCTATGTTTGGACTCATGAAGAGAAAAGAAAGAACATATTTATATCACACCTTTTATGTTCTCCAGATGTCCCAAAGAGCTTCCAAGCCAATTCTTTACTTTTAAAGTGTAGTCACTGTTGTAATGTCGGGAAATGCGGCAGCCAAATTATGCACAGCAAGCTCCCACAAACAGCAATTGGATAGATATGTATATAATTGGATACATGACCAGATAACCTGTTTTTGTTGGTATTGGCTGAGGAACAAATATAATCATAGAATCATATCAAATGGTTAGAGCAGAGAACGAGGTCATTTGGCTAGTCATGTCAGTGCTGGCTCTCTGTAAGAGCTACTCAGCTAGTTCCACTCTCCCTACCTTTTCCCCGTGGCCCTGTAAAATATTTTCTCATCAGATAATTATCCAAGTCCTTTTTGAAAGCCACGATTGAACCTGCCTCTACCACATTCTCAGGCAGTGCATTCTAGATCCTAAGTACTCACTGCGTAAAAAAGATTTTCCTCCTGGAACCTCTAGTTATTTTGCCATTCACCTTAAATTGGTGCCCTTTGGTTTTCAACTCTTCCACCAATGGGAACAGTTTCTCTCTATCTACTATATCCACTCCACTCATGATTTTGAACACTTGTATCAAATCTCCCCTCAACCTTCTCTTGTTGAAGGGGAACAGCCCCAGCTTCACCAAACTATCCATGTAACTGAGGTGTCTCATCCCAGAATCATTCTTGTAAATCTTTTCTGCACCCTCTACAATGCCTTCACATCCTTCCTAAAGTGTAGTGCCTAGAATTGGACACAATACTCCAGTTCAGGCTGAACTAATATTTTATAAAGGTTCATCATAGCTTCCTTACTTTTGGAATCTATTTGTAAAGTCCAGGATCCCGTAAGTCCTATTAACTACTTTCTCAACTTGCCCTGTGTCCTTCAACAATCTGTGCAGATATACCCCCAGGTCCCTCTGCTGCTGCACTCCCTTTAAAATTGTGTCTTTTATTTTATATTGCCTTTCCTTGTTCTTCTGACCAAAATGTGTCACTTCACGCTTCTCTGCATTAAATATCATCTGCCACATGTCCGGCCATTCCGCCAGTCCTTTTGAAGTTTATCACTATCCTCCTCACAGTTCACAATACTTTCAAGTTTTCAGCAAATCCCTGCACATCCAAGTTTAGATCATTAATATAGATCAAGAAAGGCAGTGGTCCTAATACCAACTCCTGGGGAACCCCAGTGTATACCTTCCTCCAGTCCAAAAAAACAACCAGTCACCACTACTCTCTGTTTCCTGTCATCAGTCAACTTCATATTGATGCTACCACTGTCCCTTTTATTATATGGGCTTCAACTTTGCTGAGAAACCTATTATGTAGTACTTTGGAAGTCCATGCATATTAACTTCATTACCCTCATCAATCCTCTCTGTTACCTCATCGAAAAACTCAATCAAACTAATTAAACACAATTTACCCATGCTGGCTTTCCTTAAATAATCCACATTTGCTCAAGAGACTGTTAATTTTGTAATGGATTATTGTTTCTAGAAGCTTTCCCACCACTGAGGTTAAACTGACTGGCCTGTTGTTTCTGAGTTTATCCTTGCACCCTTTTTTAAACAAGTGCATTACATTTTCAATTTTCCAGTCCTCTGGCACCAGCCCCGTATCTAAGGAGGATCGGAAGATTATGACCAATGCATCTGCAATTTTCACCCTTACTTCCCTCAGTAGCCTCGGATCTGGTGCTGGTGACTTATCAACTTATCAAGTACAGACAGCCTAATACCACCTCTTTATCAATTTTTGGCCCCTCCTCTTTCACTATGACTAAGTGCAGCATCTTCTTCCTTGGTAAAGACAGATACAAAGTAGTTATTTTGTACATCAGCCATGCCTTCTGCCTCCAAGTGTAAATCCTCTTTTTGGTCCCAAATCAGCCCGACTCCTCCTTTTGCAACCGTTTTACTATTTCTATGCCAATAGAAGACTTTTGGATTCCCTTTATGTTGGCTGCCAGTCTCTTCTCAGATTCCATCTTTGCTGCTCTTATTTCTTTTTTCACTTCTCCTCTATATGCATCCTGGTTCTCACTTGTATTATCAGACTGACATCTGCCATATGCAGCCCTTTTTTGCTTCATCTACTCTCTATGAGCTGGATTTTAAGGAGCCCTCGACATCGGGATCCATGACAGGGTTGAGGTGCCTGAAGATGGCCCTGGATGAGGCGCTCCACGGACCTCGACGCCAGCAGGGCCTGGCCCAATATTGCCAGCGGCGGCGAGGCCTCATGGCACCACCCCCGCTGTTTGGCGACAGGACCGCAATTTAAATATTTAAGTAAATTAAAATAAGTGAATTAATTAATCTCACGTTGCCTCCTGATGTCAGGCCACAATCTTTGACCCAGTGGCCGGCACTCCCGCGCCTTCGGATCCAGTCCGGAGAAACGAGGCACAACATTTGTGGGGAGGGGTGGGAGGTAAGTTTATCAGTACGGTGAGGGGGGGTGGGAAATGGGGTCAAATTAGCGTCATGGGTATAGGGAATGGTGGGAAGGGTTGAAGTTGAAAGTTTGTGCAGTTTTGGGGGGGGTGCGGAAGGTCAGAGGGTAAAGGTAAATGTTTTGTGGGGAAGGACAGATAATTAATTTAATTGCTATTGGAGGGATGGGAGAGGTGCAAAAGAGATACATTTATTTATTTTAATTCAATTTCTCTTTAAATATTTAAATGTCCCGGTCGGGCTGACGGCCTTTTAAAAACGGCGTCAGCGCCTGTGCACAGGCAATTGGCGCTATTGCCGAGATGGACAGCTCGACCCCGCCATGTGATCGGGGGTGGCCCACCCCTGCTACTTAAATGAGCCGCCGCGCTTGGAATTGGCGTGCGACTCGTGCCGGCAGCAGGCTAATAAAATTCACCAATCACTTACCTTCCGGGAGAGCAGCGGAGAGCAGTCCAGGCGCACCGGAGTCTGAAAACAAAGTGAGCAGTGACGTCACAAGAAAGCTGCAAGGTGATTGGTTGTTGAGTAACTGCTGTCAGGGAATAACTCTAAATAGCTGGGTAAGTAACTAAAAGTAAAGGAAATGGTCTACAGTTTTTTTTTAATATAGTAGGTAGTGTTTTTTTTAGGGAATCAAGATCCTTAGTGTAAATAATCTAATTTTTGGGTAATTTCAGGAGATAAATTAAGGGTCAGTCATGGCAGGGCAGCTTGGTAACGTGGAATGCTCTTCCTGTGCAATGTGGGAAGTCAGGGAACACTTCCAGTGTCCGGGGCGAACACATATGCAGGAAGTATCTCCAGCTGCAGCTACTCAAAATCCACGTTTCGGATCTGGAGCGGTGGCTGGAGACACTGTGGAGGATCCACAACGCTGAGATCATCATGGATAGCACGTGCAGGGAGGTGGTCACACCACAGGTAAAGACTGCTCAGGCAGAAAGGGAATGGGTGATTGCCAGGCTGAGTAGAAGAACTAAGCAGGTAATGCAGGAGTCCCCTGGGTCCATCTCCCTATCTAACAGATTTTCCACTTTGAATACTGTTGGGAGAGATAGCTTCTCAGGGGATTGCAGCAACAGCCAAGTCTGTGGCACCACGGGTGGCTCAGCTGTGCAGGAGGGGAGGGAAAGGAGTGGAAGAGCTATAGTGATAGGGGATTCTATCGTAAGGAGTACTGATAGGTATTTCTGTGGCCGCAAACGTGACTCCAGGATGGTATGTTGCCTCCCTGGTGCTAGGGTCAAGGATGTCACGGTGCAGCTGCAGGACAGTCTGAAGGGGGAGGGTGAACAGTCAGAGGTCGTGGTACACATTGGAACCAATGACATAGGTAGAAAGAGGGATGAAGTCCTGCAACAAGAATTTAGGGAGCTAGGTAGCAGATTAAAAAGCAGGACCTCAAAGGTTGTAATCTCTGGATTACTCTCGGTGCCACGTGCTAGTGAGTATAGGAATAGGAGGATAGAGCAGATGAATGTGTGACTGAGGAGATGGTGCAGGAGGGAGGGCTTTAGTTTCCTGGATCACTGGGTCTGTTTCTGGTCGAGGTGGGACCTGTACAAGTTGGACGGGTTGCACTTGAACAGGAATGGGACCAACATCCTTGCTGGGAGGTTTGCTCAGGCTGTTGCGAGGGGTTTAAATTAATTTGGCAGGGGGATGGGAGACAGAATGGAGGTATTGTAGGGGGTGATGCACAGTCAAATATAGAAGAGAAACTGAGTCAATCTGGAAGGCAGAGCAAATATAGATCTGCTAAGGCACAAATGAAAATTGCAAGGCTGGATTGCATCTATTTTAATGCAAGGAGTCTTACTAATAAGCAGATGAATTGAGAGCATTGATTAGCACATGGGATTATAATATTATTGCTATCACAGAGACATGGTTGAGGGGTAGGACTGGCAGCTCAATATTCCGGGGTATCGAATCTTCGGGCGTGACAGGGGAGGGAGTAAAAGAGGAGGTGGCATTGCTCTGTTGATCAAGGAGTCAATTAGTGCAGTAAGGAGGGATGATATCTTAGAAGGTTCCTCAAGTGAGGCCATATGGGTAGAACGTAAAAACAAAAAAGGGGCAATCACTTGGCTGGGAGCGTACTACAGGCAGTCAGGGAGAGATAGAGGAACAGATATGTAGGCAATTCTCAGAGAGGTGTAAAAATAATAGGGTAATAATAGGAGGGGATTTCAACTTCCCCAATATCAACTGGGATAGTCTTAGTGCAAAAGGCTTAAAGGGAGGAGATAACAGATGCTCTGACACAAATTTTCAAATCCTCTCTGGCCACAGGAGAGGTACCAGGGGATTGGAGGACAGCGAATGTGGTACCATTACTCAGGAAGGGTAGCAGGGATCAATCACAGGCCAGCGAGTCTAACATCAGTGGTTGGGAAACTATTGGAAAACATTCTGAGGGACAGGATTAATCTCCACTTGGAGAGGCAGGGATTATCAGGGAGAGTCCGCATGGCTTTGTCATGGGGAGACCATGTCTAACTAACTTGATTGAATTTTTTGAGGCGGTGACTAGATGTGTAGATGAGGGTAAAGCAGTTGATGTAGTCTACATGGACTTCAGTAAGGCCTTTGTTAACGTCCCACATGGGAGATTGGTGAAGAAGGTGAGAGCCCATGGGATCCAGGGCAATTTGGCAAATTGGATCCAAAATTGGCTTAGTGGCAGGACGCAGAGGGTGATGGTCGAGAGTTGTTTATGCGAGTGGAAGTCTGTGACCAGTGGTTTACCACAGGGATAGGTGCTGGGACCCTTGCTGTTTGTAGTGTACATTAATGATTTAGATGTGAATGTAGGAGGTATGATCAGTAAGTTCGCGGATGACATGAAAATTGGTGGTGTTGTAAATAGTGAGGAGGAAAGCCTTAGACTACAGGACAATACAGATGGGCTGGGAAGATGGGCGGAGCAGTGGCAAATGGAATTTAATCCCGAGAAGTGTGAGGTGATGCATTTTGGGAGGACTAACAAGGCAAGGGAATATACAATTTATGGTTGGATCCTAGGACGTACAGAGGGTCAGAGGGACCTTGGTGTACTTGTCCATAGATCACTGAAGGCAGCAGCACAGGTAGATAAGGTGGTTAGGAAAGCATATGGAATACTTGCCTTTATTAGCCGAGACATAGAATATAAGGGTAGGGAGGTTATGATGGAGCTGTATAAAACGCTAGTTAGGTCACAGCTGGAGTACTGTGTACAGTTCTGGGCACCACACAATAGGAAGGATGTGATTGTACTGGAGAGGGTGCAGAGGAGATTCACCAGGATGTTGCCTGGGCTGGAGAATTTTGGATATGAAGAGAGACTGAAAAAGCTAGGGTTTTTTTCCTTAGAGCAGAGAAGGCTGAGGGGGGACCTGTTTAAGTTATACAAAATTATGAGGGGCATTGATAGGTTAGCTAGGAAGAAACTTTTTCCCTTAGTGGAGGGGTCAATAACTAGGGGGCATAGATTTAAGGAAAAGGGCAGGAGGTTTAGAGGGGATTTGAGGAACAAATTGTTTCACCCAGAAGGTGGTTGGAATCTGGAACGCACTGCCTGAAGGGGTGGTAGAGGCAGGAACCTCACAACATTTAAGAAGTATTTCGATGAGCACTTGAAACACCATAGCATACAAGGCTATGGGACAAGTGCTGGAAAATGGGATTCGAATAGTTAAGTGCTTGATGGCCGGCACAGACAAGATGGGCCGAAGGGCCTGTTTCTGTGCTGTCTAACTCTATGACCATATGACCATCCAGCGAACTCTGGATCTGTTTGCCCTGTCTTTCACCCTCGTGGGAATGCACCTCGACTTTACCTATACTATTTCCTCTTTAAATGCAACCCATTGTTCAATTACAGTATTGCCTGCCAATCTCTCATTCCAATTTACTGTGGCCAGATCTGTTATCACCCATTGAAATTTCCCCTCTTCCAATTAATTATTAATTAATTATTTTTACTTTGTATTGCTCCTTGTCCTTTTCCATAGCTAACCTAAACCTTATGATACTATGATCACTGTCCCCTAAATGTTCCCCTCCTGACTTGATCCACTTGTCCCACCTCATTCCCCCAAACCAGTTCCAGCAGTGCCTCCTTTCTCATTGGACTGGAAACATAGTGATGTAGAAAATGCTCCTGAACATACTTTAGAAATTCTTCCCCCTCTCTGCCCTCTACAATATTACCATCCCTGTCTATATTAGCATAATTAAAGTCCCCCATTATAACTACTCGATACTTTTTGCACCCCTTTGTAATTTCCTTGCAAATGTCTTGCTTTATATTTTTCCCATTAGTTGGTGGCCTATAGAATACACTTAGTAGTATAATACTACATCTATTTTTTTTTGGCTTTAACTAAATAGATTCTGTCCTTGACCCTTCTCAAAAATCCACTCTGTCTCTTATTAATTTAGAGATACAGCACTGAAACAGGCCCTTTAGCCCACCCATTTATACAAACCCCACAGTAATCCCATATTCCCTACCTATACTAGGTGCAATTTATAATGGCCAATTTACCTATTATCTGCAAGTTTTTGGCTGTGGGAGGAAACTGGAGCACCCAGCGAAAACCCACACAGTCACAGGGAGAACTTGCAAACTGCACACAGACAGTACCCAGAATTGAACCCAGATCCCTGGAGCTGTGAGGCTGCGGTGCTAACCACTGCGCCACTTTGCCGCCCTGTATAGCACTGTAATATTATCTTTTAATCAATACTACCACCCCTCCTCCTTTCTTTCCTTCCCTATCTTTCTTGAATGTTGACCAGAACATCAACCAAACTTCCCTTGCTCTTCTTAAAGCAAGCTTTACTCTTCTACCTGATCCGGAGGTGCTTGAAGTGAGCATTGGGCATCCAAAACCAAAACAAACTGGCTCATTATCTTCATGCCATCTCTACTCATCCTGAGACCTATAAACAAATAAAGCATAAGCTGGATGTAAATATGGCAGGATTTATTATAGAGCAAAACTCAATTTATTTGCAGTGGCACTGCCCTGAAATCATTAACCGTGAGAGCAAAAATAAAACCAAACTTGTACTGATTTAGTGATCTCTAAACAGCATACATTAATTATTAACAGAGATGTAACCTAGTTGACATAAAGGATATCCATCTGTTAATTCAATGACTTTTGTAATTCCACCATTGGGAATTTGTATCAAAGATTGGTTGAGCATTGATGGATGAATACTGCGATGGGACTATACATTTTTCATGGACTTTCCAGAACGTTTCATAATCGCTTTGGCTCGTGACAGTCACTGACGGTTCGCAGGTACTTGTAATTGAACGCTTGGGAATTTGCATTTATTGGAATCTTGCCATTTTCGTTGCTAATGGTCGTGAATGTCAATGAACCAAGAGGTGCTGCTTTTACATTCAAGGATATTGCAGTGCACATGCTTCTTAACTTTGATGGATGTTGTTGCGAAGGAGTACAGAGGCATGCAAATTCTTCAAGAACAGTTCATAATTATTTCAGCAAGGTCAGTTTCCTTGACAGAACAGCCCATTAATATCTATTATGAATATTTATAATAATTTTATTTTTCTTCCTTGCGGTTCTAGAGATGTGATATGAGGAATCCCAAATATCATTTGCTAACGGGTTGCTTCATTCACGACAGACCTTGCGGCATGTGCTTTGATTTCATTCTCCCCCATCCTCCCCAACATCCCCAGCTCCAATCCTGAAGGTGCTGTTATGATCAGGTAAGAAAGGGGTCTGGGGTTCGCTCTCTGTCTTTTCCTAGTTTGGCTGTAACAGAGTTTAGTTTTTAAAACACCGTGTTTTAGCTTCACTCTCAGTGAGTCATTGCTCACTGCTCTCTAATTGTAATGGCAAAAAAATCAACTAGACAGGTTTTCTCAGATTTAAACAAGAAAGGTGTAAGTTTATTAACCTTAAAACTCGAATTCAGTGAAAACTACTAGTTGGGGGACGAGGTGGAATGCTGGATTTTACACATTCAATGTCTCTAGATCAAAATCCATCTGGCTAATTGAATCAGGGAGGCACTCCCATTATCTTCTCCAGGCACTGTCTTTCAGAATGCAAATGTGCAGCCATGTTTTCAGCCACTGTTGTGGTCTTTTTAAACAGTTATTTCAAGTCCAGTAACAGTTTGAAAAATAATGTTCTATATGATGAAATTACTGTGTCTCATTTTGGTAGGTGTGGTTTTCATCACAGTGCTGAATCACGCTGGAGTGTTGTTCAGCTTCCCCCAGATACCTCACTAAGTGGCCATTTCTTCAGGTATGAGTACTGACAGACGTGGAAGAATTACAGTTGAGTCCAATCCTGTCCATGCCCATCTCCCACAAATAATGGGAGCCTGCCTTTGGTTCACCAATGTTCACATCACTGAGTTAGCGAAAGTGAACTGGCAAATCAGCTTAAGGGATAGGTCAATAGAGATGCATTGGCAGACATTTAAGGGGATATTTCAGAATACACAGAATAGCTACATTTCACTGAGAAAGAAAAATTCCAAGGGAGGGGACCCGCCATCCGTGGTTAACTAAAACAGTTAAAGATAGTATTGAACTTAAAGAAAAAGCCTACAATTGCACAAAGATGGGAGGCAGGTCAGAAGATTGGACAGAATATAAAAAACAGCAAAGAATGACTAACAGATTGATCAGGAAGTTAAAAGTAGAGTGCGAGAGAAAGCTAACTAAAAATATAAAGACAGCTAGTAAGAGTTTCTATAGATAATTTGAAAAAAAAGATTGAACAAAGTGAGCGTTGGTCCTATAGAAAGTGAGTCTGGAAATTAATAATAGATAATAAGGTGATGGCAGATGAATTGAACAGATATTTTTCATCGGTCTTCACTATTGAGGATACAAGTAACATCCCAGAATTAGCTGTAAGTCAGGAAATGGAAGGGAGGGAGGAACTCAGGAAAATTACAATCACCAGGGAAGTGGTACTGCACAAATTGTTGGAGCTGCGGGCTGACAAGTCCCCGGGTCCTGATGGACTTCATCCTAGGGTGTTCAAAGAAGTGGCTAGTGAGATAGTTTATGTGTTAGTTTTAATTTTTCAAAATTCCCTAGATTCAGGAAAGGTTCCGTTAGATGGGAAAATAGTGAATGTAACTCCTCTATTCAAAAATGGAGAAAGATAGAAAGCAGGAAACTACAGGTCAGTTAGCTTAATCTCTGTTTTAGGGAAAATTTTAGAAGCCATTATTAAAGATGTTATAGCAAGACATTTAGAAAGAAAACAAGGTAATCAGACAGAGTCAACATGGTTTTGTGAAAGTGAAATCACATTTAACCAATTTATTGGAGTTCTTTGAGGGAGTTACATGTGCTGTGGATAAAGGGGAACCAGTGGATATATTGTACTTAGATTTCCAGAAGGCATTTGATAAGATGCCACATCAAAGCTTATTGCAGAAAATAAAAGCTCATGTGTAGGGGGTAACATATTGGCATAGATGGAAGATTGGCTAGCTAACAGGAAACAGAGAGTAGGAATAAATGGGTCATTTTCTGGTTGGCAAGATGTAACAAGTGGTATGCCATAGGGATCTGTGCTGGGGTCTCAACTTTTTACCATTTATATAAATGACTTAGATGAAGGGACCGAAGGTATGGTTGCTGAATTTGCTGATGACACAAAGATAGGTAGGAAAGTAACTTGTGAAGAGGACATAGGGGGACTACAAAGGGATATAGAAAGGTTAAGTGAGTAGACAAAGACCTTGAAAATGGAATATAATGTGGGAAAGTGTGAAATTGTCCACTTTGGCAGGAAGAATAAAAAAGAAGCATGTTATCTAAATGTTGAGAGATTGCAGAGCTCTGAGATGCAGAGGGAGCTGGGCATCCTAGTGCATGAATCGCAAAAGGTTCGTATGCAGGTACAGCACATAATTAGGAAAGCTAACAGAATGTTATCGTATATTGCGAGGGGAATTGAATACATAAGTAGGGCGGTTATGCTTCAGCTATACAGGGCAAAGGTGAGACCACATCTGGAGTACTGTGTACAGTACTGGTCTCTTTATTTAAGGAAGGATGTAAATGCACTGGAGGTGGTACAGAGAAGGTTTACTAGACTAATGCCTGGAATGGGTGGGCTGTCTTAGGAGGAAAGATTGGACAGGCTAGGCTTGTATCCGCTGGAATTTAGAAGAGTAAGACGCGACCTGATTGAAACATATAAGATCCTAAGGGGTCTTGACAGGGTGGATGTGGAAAGGATGTTTCCCCTTGTGGGAGAATCTAGAACTAGGGGTCACTGTTTAAAAATAAGGGGTCGCCCATTTAAAACAGAGATGAGGAGAATTTTTTTCTCTCAGAGGGTCATGAGTCTTTGGAACTCTCTTCCTTGAAAGGCGGTGGAAGCAGAGTCTTTGAATATTTTTAAGGCAAAGGTAGATAGATTCTTGATAAGCAAGGGGGTGAAAGGTTATCAGGGGTAGGTGGAAATGTGGAGTAATCAGTTCTTGAACTTACTGAATGGTGGAGCAAGCTCGAACGGCCGAGTGGCCTACTCCTGCTCCTAATTCATATGTTAGTATGTACAAATGTTCATATCGGGTTTCATGGTTCCGGCAGCAGCCAGCAAACAGACATGGAGCCTGACGCCAGGGGGACTGGGCCCAATCCTCCTGGTGGTGGCAAGGCAGGCAACGGGAACTCGGTTAAAATATTCAAATTAGCAGAATGCATACATTTAAATAAAATTGACTCCAATCTTACCATCAGACAATGATCTTCTGAGCGGCAGCCAACACTCACGCGCCTTCAATTCCCCATTTGGGGAAAGCAGGTACCACAGTGGTGGGGAAGGGAGGAACTTAAGATTTTTAGTTTTTGGGGGTTGGGGTGCGGGTAGACTGGTCAAATTTACATCATTAGTGTAGGGGATGGTGGGAAGAGGTGACCTGTGCACTTTGTTCAGTTTGGTGCGAGGGTCAGGGGTGGGTGGGTAAGGTCAGTGTAGAGGTATGTACTTTGTGGGGGGAGAGGGATTTGGGGTTGGGAAAGGGGCGGCACATTTTTAATTAGTACAGTAGGGGTGGGGTATAACGTTGAAAATTTAAATTAGCCGGCAGGGCTTTAAAAATGGTGCCAGCGCCTGCACACAGGCAGCTGACACCATTGCTGAAGTGGGAAAGCCCGCCCCCTCCACGTGAATGTTGGGGGCTGCCTGACCGGCATATTATTGTGGACCACCGCAAGGAATATCGTGGCGGCGTGGCGGCGCATGCGGGCCGCCATTTTATCGCCCACCGCCACTCCCGCCGGCGCTGCATAAAATCCACCCCTGTGTGTGTAGAAGTATTTCCTAATTTCACTCCTGAAAGGCCTGGCTCTAATTTGTAGGCCACGTCTCCAAATTATAGATTCATCAACCAGTAGCAATAGTTTCCTCCTATGTACCCTCTCAGTTCTCCTTAATATCTTGAAAATTTCAATCAAATAACTCCTTCACCTTCTAATTTTCAAGAACTACAACCCCAGTTTGTGTAATCTTGCTTTGTATTTTAACCCTTGGAGTGGTTCTATCAAACAAGAGATTCTACCTTTTGGAAAACCAAGGGCCTTCATCTCTGACTCCTCCTCTTCCTTCCAGATTCTTGTTTGGCTTGTTGTTCCCTTGGGTCTCTTCATCCTTCAGTTGCATGCGCTTCCCTCCTCGAATTGCAAAATAATGCATCCTACAGCCGGTTTTGCATGGTCTCAACAGCAGCAATTTGCCCAATTGGTCCATACAATGGCATCATTGCTTCAGCATCCCAATGCTGTGCTTCTCAGTGACTCAAGTGGGAGTGGTGTGGGCCTCTGCTGCTGTATGAGAGGGAAGTGGGGATTCCTACTGGGGCCAGGGGTCATGGTTGCAGATGGTAACCCTAGTTTTACAAGTGCGCTCACTGTACACTTGCAGGTAATGCAGACACGGTGGGCTGCTGTGGACACAAACAAAATGGCTGCTTTGCAAATAGAAAAAGAACGCAAATTTTATTTAAAAATAAATAGATGTTATTTTATACATGTAAAATAGTCACTACTAAATCCAATAAGAAATTCAGGAGGAACTTCTTCACTTCGGAAGTGCTGAGAATGTGGAACTCACTTCCATATGGATGAAATAGTAAATAGCATAGATGCATTTAAAGGGAAGCTAGATAAGTACATGAGGGAAAAGAAATCGAAGGATATGCTGATAGGGTGAGATGAAGTTGATTGGAGAGTAGAGATGTAGGGTGGGCGGAGTCTTGTATAGAGCCTAAACATCGCCATGGACCAGTTGGATTGAATGATCTGTTTCTGCACTGTAAGTTCCATGTAATTCTATGTAAAAGGGAAATTAAATATATCAGTTTTGCTCTTCAATGTTACTTGCATTTCCATAGTGACTTTCACTCAGGATACCTGAAAGTGCTTTATAGGCAATTAAATGGTTTTGAAAGTGTAATCACTGTTGTAAAGTAGGAAATATGGCAGCCAATTAGCACACAGCAAGGTCCCACAAACGGAAAAATGTGTGCATTGCAGGCAGGAGCTTACAAAACCATGATGGATGCAGATACAGAGTAAAGCTCTGACTACTTTGTCTCAACAATGTATACTTTCCCAACATTTGCATCAGTGGGCATTCTAATCCTCCCAAAAAGGCCTTGATGCCTTTCAGAATGAAATGGCCAATTTATTGATGTACAGTTCTGAGACATATTAATTTACTGATTTAATCACATTATCCCAGCATGGATCTGCACTCAGATCCCAGGGATTAGATGAGACATGCATGATGCATCATTTGCACAGGAGTGAAACACTATTTATAAGATTGCCAAACTTGAGAGAGAATGAAAATATATCAAAATCCCTCCAATATTTGCTCCACTTCTAAATATCATCTTTTCTATGAATTATTTTTCATTTCTTGAAGGGAGTGCAGGGACAGAGTTTATGTACACAAATCTTTGAAGGAGACAGGACAAATTGACAAGTTGTCAATTTAACTTCGGTGGTGGGGAAGGTTCTAGAAAGAATAATTCGGGACAAAATTAATAGTCACATGGATAAATGTGGGTTAATTAAAGAAAGCCAGCATGGATTTCTTAAGGAAAATCATATTTAGCTAACTTGCTGGAATTTTTTGAAGAAGTAACAGAGATGGTTGATGTGGTGTACATGGACTTCCAAAAGTTTGATACAGTGCTACACAACAGACTTTGTTTATGATCGTCTTAAGAGTGATGTCCCTTTAAGAACTCAGTATGCTAATATAGTCATGTGACTAGAAGCCATAGTCGCATTGCAACTGTAACACCCTGGACAAAGGTTCTTTAAATAGTTTGCTTTCTATTGTATGTGCTAGTTTAGCTGTTAATAAAACTTCTGGAGATCTTCAACGAACTGGAATCCACGCACCTCATTGTGTTGCTGAAGGTAACACAATGAAACCCATGACATGGTGGCAGCTGTGGTGAAAAGGCAAGATCTAAGCTTGAAGACCATGGGTAAACCAGCTGTGAAAGCAACCCTTCCTATAACCAAAAGAGAGAAAGCTCAAAAGAAATACTGGTCCAAATAGTGGAAAGAAGAAACAACTTATTTCCAGCTGTGGGAGACAGAGCACTGAACGACAGGCTCCAAATCAATTTTTGTGATCGGGTGAGTCCTTGTGCCAACAATCAAGGAATTCTTGTTTAAAAAAAAGCTTTGAATTGATTAGATAATTGATTCTTTTGAAAGGCTGCATGGGAGGGAGAAAAAAATGGAGAAAACCCAATTCCTCTCTCAGGCTGATCGACGTCGTGCCATTACAGGAGGCATCTGAAAAGTTAAAGTTCATGAAACCCCCGAACGCAACAGAGTCTCCATTCACGCAGCCAAAGCTGAAGAAAATCATTAAACCAGTCAAGCGTGAAGAACATAAATAAACTCTAGCTAAAAAAGGAAAGGGGAAACCCCTTGAACTGCCTATCGAACAGCTGTGTAACCATAAAAGCTGAAGTCTGAAAGCAAAATAAACAGAGAACACTGTCAAGCACCTGTTACTCTCCATCAAAGCAGCTAGTCTAAATAAAAGAGAATTTTTTAAAGGGGGAACAGCGCAGAGTTAATAGAACAAGTTTTAAAACCAGTTTCAAATCACAAATAGAACAGTAATAACAAGTGCAGTGCTGAAGGCACACACAGAGCTGAATAAATTTAAATATACAGCTGAAAGCAAAAGAATAGCAGAAAGATGGATATCAAATTTCCCAGCATGAACCGGAAGGCCATTGATATCCGAGTTTAAAATTTTTAAACAAAAAATGCAGTTATGCTTCACAGATCAAGCACTTGTAGAACCCGAGAAGCAAGCTCTAAAAATATTGATAGCAGTTGGAAATGAGGGCTTACACAGAACCAATACCTCTGGCTTATCTAATGAGGACCAAAAAGATCCCGTAAAGATATGGAACGTGCTTGAAGATCAGCTCCAGTTAAGACTGAATTTTAAAATTCATTGCCTGGAATTGATGTCCGACAGGCAACAGCCACAGGAATCAATAAATTAGTTCATCAGTAGATGCCATAGTAAGGACAACTAATGTGATTTTTCGGAAACTGAGCTGTTGGAGCAAATAATGGAGCTGGTGTTAGTCTCAACATCTATTCAAGGATTTCAGAAAGACCTCTTGAGGAAAAGGAACCATCACAGCATTGATGTGCGGCTAGAAAATGGCAGGAAATACAAAGCCATTGCAGCTGAACAACAGCGTGTGCAAGCACTAGATGTAGCCAACAGTATTGGCATGATAACCAGGTCACAAAAAGCAAGCAAGCTGTGTGGTAAATGTGGTTTGTCCCACTTACCGTGAAGTTGTCCTGCATTTCAGGTTCTGTGCAATGTGTGCAGTGCAAAAGGACACTTGGCCCTCCTATACAAGAAATCTGGCTCCAAAGATGCAGCCAGAAGTCACAATACAATACAAACAAATAGAAGAAGGTGCAGCAACACGACAACAGCAGCAAGGAGAGCACTCGAGACCTTCGTAAATGTAAGCCGATATACGAATTCCACAGTGAAATAGACCCGAGACAAGGCTCAGAGTGGAGCGATTCTCGACCAGAAGATGAGCAGGTGTTTCACATTGTGAAGCTAACACAGTGGCTGGAATTTTACACCACCCCAACGAGCCAAATGTTGGCGGGGTTTTGGCGTAAAATGGAGCGGGAGGCTCCAGGAGGCCTTTCCTGCCCATTCCCGCCTCGACCCCACTTTACGTGGGCCATGGGGTGGGGGGGGGGGGGGCAAGAAATGGGCCGCCCGCCCCAGGCCAATGGAGGCCCTTAAGTGGCCACTTATCGGCTACTTAAGGGCCTTTGCCTGCCTCCACGGGTATTTTACTGTACCAAGCGGATGTCTGGCAGACGTGAAAGGCCACCCAGTGATACCTGGCAGCCTTCCAGTGCACCGGGAGGGGGGGGGGGACAATCGGCCACAGAGTGCCCAATTGAAGGCTGCCCACGCTTCCCCACCCATCCCCAGGACCCGAGATGCCCCCCACTTCCCCCCAAAGGACCACCCATGCCTCGCTGGGCCGTGAGGCAGACCAAACCTACCTCCGTCCTGGCTCCATGTCCTCAGCTGGGCTGCAGTCCCAGCAGTGGCCACCACTCCCAGTTGCGCTGCTGGGACTAAGAGCTGCTGGCCTGATGATTGACCGGCAGCTCAATGAGGCAGAACTTCCTCTCTCAAGTGGGTGGAAGTCCCGCTTCTGAACAGTCAAAGCCCAGCGACCCGTAAAATGCAGGTCAGATCCCTGGGCTGGGCGGATGCGGGTTCGCTACTGACTTTTACGTCGGTGATCAGCTCCCATCTGCCTGTCATAAAATCCATTGTGGATGAAGTCAAACAACTGGAAGTTTTTGCAACTACTAACCTTATTTGTCCAAAGAAAGTTGGCAAACACAAGCTGTTACGACTAGGTGAGAAAGGTGTCTAGGGGTCTTTTACTATCTTCACCTGCTCTTATTGTAACAGGGTTTAATTTTAAAACTTTTGTTTTAATTTTTTGTTTAATTTTAAAACTGTTTTGAGCTCCCCCTTGGTGAATCCTTATTCACTGCTTTCCAATTATAAGGCAAAGAAATGAGCACAACCAGGTTTTCTTAGGTTTAAAAGAAGAAAAGTGAAATTTATGAAAACTTAATTAAACTTTCATTCGGTTAAAGTCCTCGGATATAAGATGTGCCCATGCTAGCATGCACACGTGATACACACATGCAAATAGGGACAGAAAAGAGCTGAAGAAAAATAAAGTAGAAAAGTTTGAGGCATTCTCTGAAGGGAATTTCTTGTTACTGTTTCTGTGTTTCCAGCTCGCTGTAGAGTCTTTGATTGTAGACAGCTCTTACTTTTCGTTGGGGCCCAGTATTCTTCTTTAACCTTGTTCACATAGGAGACTTTTCTCTCTTTAAGTTTGCGTGTCTTCAATGGTTTGCGAAGCTGGTGAGAATGAGATGAGAGCACACAGGAGAGAGGTCTTTTCCAGTCCAGGAGCGAATAGCTTTCTGAGTTTCTTTCTCTCAGCAAGTTCAAATTCAAGAAATTCCAACAGTTAGTTAGTTATGTAACTAAAACTGGTCTGACCACTTCTTCTGTGTACTGGGGAAGCAAGGACTGGGTCCCTTGTTCCAACACTGTCTGCTAGCATGCAAATGTCTTTCCAGTGAGAGGCTTGGCAGTTCCTTGTGATAGGCCCTCTTCCCACCACAATTTTAAGTTTTAATGTTCATGTGGCGAAATAATGTGTGCCTCAGTCTTGGTCGGTGGGGGCTTGCATGACAAAGCTCAGGATTAAGATTCACAGTGGAGTGAGTGCAAATATCTTACCAGTCCGACTCCTGAAGGATATGTACCAGGGTCATTGGAAATTAATGATACAATCGACAACTGCAAAGTTAACTGCATACAATGGGTCACCCATCCCTTGCAATGCAATGCAGCTATGGCAAGTCAGCATGGAAACCACAAATATTTACCTGGTAGACAAGAGCTGACCAACAGTGGCAGGACTACCAGTGTGTAAAGATCTCAAAATTATAACTATCCACAAAGTCACCAAAGTACCCTTTACAGCTGAAGAGACTAAGGGTACCTGCATTGAGTCAGTCCACGACCTACAACAAATGTACCCAGACAGGATTGACGCCATATGAGATTTCAAAGGCGATGCCATACTGCACCTCAGAAAGGATGTAATTCCATCGATCGACCCTCCCAGAAAGTGCAGTGTGCACATACAAAACAGCTCAAGCTTGAGTTAGATGACATGGAATGCCACAGCATCATCCATTGTGTGCATCATCACACAGACAGGTGCAGCTCAATCACATGCATGCTAAAGAAGGATGGAACAAACAGGGTATGTCTAGATCCGAGGATTCTAAACCTCTCCTTAAAGAGATGCCCCCACAAGATTCCAACACTAAAGGAATTGAATCCCAAGTTCACAGGATCCAAATTCTTCTCCAAGTTGGATCCTAAACATGGATATTGATCGGTACACCTAGCAAAGGAATCTCAGGAAGTCACCATCTACAGAACATCATTTGGAAGATACTGCTTCCAGAGACTACTCTTCAGCTTATCTGTCAGTCAAGACTTGTTTCAGCAGCATATGGACAGAATTATAGAAAATGTGCTGGGATGTATGTGCTTTTCTGATGATAATGGGCAAAAAGAAGAGCATGATCAAAGCCTTCACTCACTGATGGCAGTAGCTCGTCATGAAGGGCTCATTTTTAACCGCAAGAAGTGCCAGGTGAATGTAAGTCAGATCAATTTCTTTGCTCCATCTATTCATGTTGAGGAATCCATCCTGACCCAGGCAAAGTAGAAGATGTAAGGCGTATGTCTATGCCACAAGACAAAGAAGATCTACAGAGATGTCTTGGATTTTTCAACTTCTTGGCACCATACATTCCACATTTTTCTGACAAAGCATCATCAGTGAGAGAGCTCTTAAAGAAAGACATACCATATGTACAACAGGAGGACAATTAGTATATATTTGAGTCTATCAAACAAGAATTGTCAGCAGAAACCTGTACTCCGCAGTACTACGACCCAAGGAAGAAGACAATCCTGCAAGTCGATGCCTCACAGAAAGGGCCAGGATGGCAAACCAATTTCATTCAGAACCAAATGTTTATCCTCAGCATAATCCAATTACTCAAACATAGAGCATGAAACACTTGCTCTGGTGTTCCACAGTTCACTGTGAAAACTGACCACAAACCATTGGAGATGATCTGGCGCAAACCATTGACAAGCGCACCACTTCGACTACGAGTCTTAGTGAAAGTACAGGGGTACAACTTTGACGTCTGTTACAAACCAGGTACCAAAATGGTAATTTCGAATACGCTGAGCAGATTGCCCACTCGAGCAAGATTGAAGAAGTCCCACTGGATGTGCAAGTGGACAGCATGGACATCGAGGTGGAAGATGTGCTCAAAATCGATTTATTGCATTTTGGTCAGCACAAACGTGACCAACTACAATCAGAAACAGCCAATGACCCACCACTGAAGGTACTGTGGAAAGTCAACATGGAAGGTTGACCTGATATGATAAAAGAAGTGCCAGAAACCCTCAGATGCTTTTGGCCTTATGGGGATGAACTCGGTATCTTGAGAGGCATCACCTTCAAGGGAAAACAAGTGATTGTGCCCAATGCTCTCCAACAGGACATCTTGGCACAACGTCACCAAGGCCATATGGGTATAGAGCAAACAAGACAACTGAAACGAGACACTATTTACTGGCCAGGGATCAACAGTGACATCAAAAGTTAATGAAGATGTGTGAGGCATGCCAGAGTCACTAACCACAACAACGTAAAGAACTTCTACACCCTCACGAGATTCCATCAGTTCCTTGATCCAAAATTGCCATTGACCTATTTTCCGTTAATGGAAATAATCTGTGTCACCGATTATTTCTGCAAATTTCCCATTGTCAAACAAGTAAAAGACACATCAAGTGCAGTCGTCACAGACACATTGAGCTGGATTTTGTTCTGCCCCAGGCGTTGGGTTCTGTGGCATGGGTGGGGCCTGAAAATGGCTCTGGATGAGGCCCGCCAAGGACCTTGATGCTGGCAGGGCCTGGTCCAATCCTCCCAGCGGTGGCGAGGCTCCATGATGATGAACCCATTGCTGAGCAACAGGACAACAATTTAAATATGCAAATCAATAAAATCAATAAATTTAAATATACTTACCTGCAATCTCGAGGGCTCGCTGTGATCTTCGGCACGTCAACCACCACTCCTGCGCATTTAGGTCCCTGTCCGGGGAAACGCGGCGCCATACTGGTGGTGGGGGGGGGGGGGGAATTGGAGGAGGTAATTTTATCAGTGCAGGGGTGGACGGGGGGCAAATACATGTAATGGGTGTAGGGGATGTTGGGAAGCGTTGAACCTTAAACTTTGTGCAGTCTGGGGGGGAAGGTCAGATGTAAAATGTAAGTGTTTTGGGGGGAAAGGGCAAATAGTTATTGTAATTGTTATGGGGGGGGTGGGAAAGGGGCATAATAAATACATGTATTTAATTTTGGGGGGATATTTCATTAAAAATTTAAATATGCCAACAGGGCTTTAAAAATTGCGCCAGTGCCTGCGTGCAGGCAGCTGACGCCATTGCCGGGGACGGACAGCCAGTTCCCTCCATGTGACTGGGGGGGGGTGGCGGGGCAGGGGTGGCAGGCCGCCCTGGCTATTTAAATGAGCCGTCACACTTGAGACTGCAGTGGCTGTTTGGCATGCGGCCCATAAAGGCCGGCTGCTATTTTCTGAGCTCACCGCTGAGATCAGCGGCGGGCTCTCAAAATTCAGCCCACAGAGTGCCATATTCAGTCTATTTGGTGCACCTGAAGAAACTATTTCTGATAATGAACCACAGTATATGGGCAGAATTTTCAGAGATCTGTGCGCCAAATGGAGCGTAAACCATGTGATGTCCTCACCATATTACCCTAGGTCGAATGGTCTTGCCGAGCAAATGGTTCCATAGTTAAATTGCTTGTCCTGAAGTGTAAGACAACGAAACAAGATTTCCGTGTGGCCATGCTTCACCTCAGAGCTACACCTATGGTTATGGGCTTACCTTTACCAGCAGAGACCATGTTTGGCAGACAAGTGCGAACAATTCTGCCAAGCCATCTTCCAAATTCTCCGAGACACTGCTCGAAAAACAAGGGAGAATGAAGACGGTGAATGACCGACATGCAGGGGCGGAACTACCTCAGCTACAGGTAGGACAAAAGGTCAAGGTCGTACACCCCACAAGGAGAACATGGTTACCCACAGTGATATCCAAAGTCTGCAGTGAGCCTAGGTCCTACGAGGTTACAACATCTGACGGAGCAGTGTTGAGGAGGAACTAAAGCCAATTAAGAGAAGTGTGCAATACTCCAATTGCGTACAGTGGACTCGAAAGAACAAACTCCGATGATGAGGGTGTGACGGAACAGCAGGACAATGACAGCATGTCTGCAAACAAAAAACAGTTCAGGATGAAATTCATATCCCCAGAAGTTTATACCATAACAAGATCTGGAAGAGTTGTCAAACCACTGAAACAATACATGGACTTTTAAGCTTCTGCACTCATAAATTTCACAATCCCTATCCTTACACCCATAATTTTTATAATCTCCATCCCGTATAACTAATTTTGATATTATCCAATTTTATGTTTTTTTCCTTGTAGCCTACAAGACTTATCTTTGGAAAGAAAAGGGATATCGTATGATCACCTTAAGAGTGATGTCCCTTTAAGAATTCAATATGTTAATGAGCTAAGTACCAGGATATGATCATGTGACTTGGAGTCAGAGTCACTCTGCAGCTGTAATACCCTGGACAAAGATTCTGTAAATAGAAATAGTTTGCTCTGTTTTGTATGTACTAGTTCAGCTGTTAATAAATCTTCTAGAGATCTTCAACAAACTGGAATCCACACACCTCATTGTGTTGCTTAAGATAACACAACAAAACCCATGACAGACTTGTGAGCAAAGTTATAACCCACGGAATAAAGGGGACAGTAGCAACATGGATATGGAATTGGTTGAGTGACAGGAAACAAAGAGTAGCAATTAATGAATATTTTTCAGGTCGGAAGAATGTTTGTAGTGGAGTTCCACAGGGGTCAGTGTTGGGACCCTTGCTTTTCCTGATATATATTAATGACCTAGACCTTGGTGTACAGGGCACAATTTCAAAGTTTGCGGATGATACGAAGCATTGTGAACTGTGCGGAGGATAGTGTAGAACTTCAAAAGGACATAGACAATTTGGTGAAATGGGTGGACAGATGGAAGATTCCTTAGACAGCACCTTCCAAACCCGCGACCTCTACCAACTAGAAGGACAAGGGCAGCAAGTACATGGGAACACCACCACCTGCAAGTTCCCCTCCAAGTCACACACTATCCTGACTTGGAACTATTTCGCCGTTCCTTCACTGTCGCTGGGTCAAAATCCTGGAACTCCCTTCCTAACAGCACTGTGGGTGTACCTACCCCAAATGGACTGCAGCAGTTCAAGAAGGCAGCTCACCACCACCTTCTCAAGGGCAATTAGGGATGGGCAATAAATGCTGGCCTGGCCAGTGACGCCCAGATCCCATGAATGAATAAAAAAAAAGATGAAGCTCAATGCGAAGAAATGTGAAGTGATACATTTTTGTAGGAAGAACATGGAGGAACAATATAGACTAAAGGGTGAAATTCTAAAGGGGGTGCAGGAGCAGGGGGAACTGGGTGTATATGTGCATGAGTCAATGAAGGTGGCATGAAAGGTTGACAGTGTAGTTAATAAAGCATACAGTATCCTGGGCTTTATTAATGGGGCATAGAGTACAAGGGCAAGGAGGTTATGTGGATCTTGTATAAGACACTAGTTTGGCCTCAGCTGGAGTATTGCATCTGGTTCTGGTTCTGCTTTAGAGAGGGTGCAGAAAAGATTCATGAGAATGATTCCAGGGATGAGGAACTTCAGTTATGAAGATGGATTGGAGAAGTTGAGATTGTTTTTCCTTGAAGAGAAGGGTGAGAGGAGATTTGACAGAGGTATTCAAAATCATGAGGAGCCTGGATAGATAGAGAGAAACTGTTCCCACTTGTGAAAGGATTGAAAATAAGAGGGCACAGATTTAAGGTAATTGAGAATAGAAGAAAAAGCGACATGAGAAAAAACTCTTTCACCTATTGAGTGGTTAAGGTTTGGAATGCACTGCCTGAGACGGTGGTGGAGGCAGGTTCAATTGATGCATTCAAAAGGGAATTAGATTGTTATATAAAAAGAAGAATGTGCAGGGTTACTGGGAGAAGGCAGGGAGTGGAACTCGGTGAAATGGTCATTAGGAGAGCAGGTGCAGACACAATGGGCTAAATGGCCTCCATCTGTGCTGTGTGATTCAATTAGCTGAATTTTACCAGCCACTCGACGCCATGGGTCGCGGTGGGTAGGGGCGGCGGTAAAATTCTGCGGGCAGGGGCCTGCCCAGACCCGCAACATCGAGAAGATCCCACCGCATATTACCAGCGGTGGGGGTACCGAGGTGCAACCCCCTGCCGCATGACGGCGGGCCCTTGATCTGTATATTCAAATGAACCTAAATGATATGCACTTAAACTTACCTAAAGGCAGCAGCCGTCCCACGCCAATTTTACAGCCGCCGTTCGTCCTTTGCACACCTTCGGAACTCCATTCGGAGATATAGGGATATAGATCGGTTGAGTGAGTGGGCAAAGATCTGGCAAATGGAGTATAATGTGGGAAAACGTGAAACTGTTCATTTTGGCAGGAAGGATAAAAAAGCATATTATCTAAATGGTGAGAGATTGCAAAGCTCTGAGATAAAGAGGGATCTGGGTATCCTAGTGCCTGAATCGCAATAGGTTAATATGCAGGAAACCTAATAGAATGTTATCATTTATTGCGAGGGGAATTGAATACAAAAGTAGGGAGGTTATGCTTTAGTTATACAAGGTATTGGTGAGACCTCATCTGGAGTACTGTGTACAGTATAGGTCTTCTTATTTAAGGAAGGATAGAAATACATTGGAAGCAGTTCAGAGAAGCTTTACTGGACTAATATTTGGAATGTTTGGCTTATGAGGAAAGGTTAGACAGACTAGGCTTGTATCCACTAGAGTTTAGAAGAGTAAGAGGTGACTTGATCGAAAAGATCCTGAGGGGTCTTGACAGGGTGGATGTGAAAAGGATGTGGATGTTCCTCTTGTGGGAGAATCAAGAACTAAGGATCACTATTTAAAAATAAGGGGTCGCCCATTTAAGACAGAGATAAGGAGAATTTTTTTCTCTCAGATTGTCTTGAGTCTTTGGAATTCTCTTCCTCAAAAGGTGGTGGGAGCAGAGTCTTTGAATATTTTTATGATAGAGGTAGATAGATTCTTGATAAGCAAGCAGGTGAAAGGTTATCAGGAATGTGGAGTTGAGGTTACAATCAGATCAACCATGATCTTGTTGAATAGCAGAGCAGGCTTGAGGGTCGAGTGGCCTGCTCCTGCTCCTAATTCGTATGTTTGTATGCAAGTATGTTTGCTTTTCTTTAAAATTCCACACAAGAGAATGTTAAGCAAAAATGAAAATGCATGGATTTTGATGTGGATTGGGAATTGGTTATGAGGTAGGAGGAGACAGGGAGTATGCTATGTACTCCAAATGGCAGGATGCGACCAGTGGTGCCCCCACGGATCATTTCATTATATTTATCAATGTTTAGATGAAGGAATAGAAAGACATATAAATAAGTTTGTTAACAATACTAACTTGGGGGCACAGTATATGTAAATGGGAGCAGAAAGTTGCAAAGGAACAGTGCTAGATTAAGTTAGTGGGCAAAACTACGGCAGATGGAGTTCAGTGTGGCGAAGTGCAAGGCCATCCACATTGGACCTAAGAAAGAAAGATCAGAGTATTGTGTAAATGGTGAGAAGTTTGGAACTGTGGAGGTGCAGAGAGATAGGCTGGAATACAAAGGGATGAAAGTTATGCTGCAGTTATATAAAGCTCTGGTTAAACCACAACTGAAATGCTGTGTTCAGTTCTGAGCACTGCAACTCTGGAAAGATATATTGGCCTTGGGGCAGGACCAGGCGCAGATTCGCCAGAATGAGACAGGGGTTAAAAGGGTTACGTTATAACAACAGCTTGTAGGAACATAAGGACATGGGAGCAGGAGTAGGCCATTCAGGCCATTGAGCCTGCTCCGCCATTCAATACGATCATGGCTGATAATGCGCTTCAATGTCTTTTCCCCACACTATCCCCATATCCCTTTATGTCATTGGTCTTTAAAAATCTGTCAATCCCTACTTTAAACATACTCAGTGACTGAACTTCCACAGCCCTCTGAGATAGAAACTTCCAAAGATTGACAACCCTCTGAGTAAAGAAGTTTTTCCTCATGGCAGCCCTAAGTGGCTTATTTCTATGATATCTTAGAAGGTTCCTCAAATGAGGCTATAGGGTAGAACTTAAAAACAAAAAGGGGGGAAATTACTTGGCTGGGAGTGCACTACAGGCCTCCAAACAGTCAGGGTGAGATAGAGGAGCAGATATGTAGGCAAATCTCAGAGAAGTCTTAGTGCAAAAGGATTAAAGGGGGCAGAATTCTTAAAGTGCATGCAGGAGAGCTTTTTGAGCCAGCACGTGGAAAGTCTTGCAAGGGGCAGTTCTGGACCTAATCCTAGGGAATGAAGCCGGACAAGTAGTAGAAGTGTCAGTGGGGGAACATTTTGGGGATAGTGACCATAACCCTGTAAGATTTAAGGTAGTTATGGAAAAGGTCAAAGAGGGACCGGAAATAAATGTACTGAATTGGGGGAACGCCGATTTGAATATGATAAAACAGGATCTGGCCAAAGTGGACTGGGAGCAGCTACTTGTAGGAAAGTCTACATCAGACCAATGGGAGTCATTCAAAAAGGAAATAGTGAGAGTTCAGGGCCAACATGTTCCCGTAAAGGTGAAGGGTAGGACCAACAAGTCCAGGGAACCCTGGATGTCAAGGAATATAGAGGATTGGATAAGGAAAAAAAAAGAGGCTTATGACAGATTCAGAGCGCTGAAAACAGCAGAGGCACTAGAGGAGTACAGAAAGTGTAGGGCGGTACTTAAGAAAGTAATTAGGAGAGCGAAGAGAGGACATGAAAAAACACTGGCAAGCAAGATAAAGGAAAATCCCAATGTGTTTTATAAGTATCTTAAGGGCAAGAGGATAACCAGGGAAAGAGTAAGGCCCATTAGGGACCAAAGTGACAATCTGTGTGTGAAGCCGGAGGACATAGGTGAGGTTTTAAATGACTACTTTTCATCTGTGTTCACTATGGAGAAGGACGACATAGGTGTAGAGATCAGGGAGGGGGAGTGTGATATACTTGAAAAAATTAGCATTGAAAGGGAGGAAGTATTAGCAGTTTTAGCGGGCTTAAAAGTGGATAAATCCCCAGTCCCAGAAGAGATGTCTCCCAGGCTGTTATGTGAGGCAAGGGAGGAGATAGCAACAGCTCTGAAACAAATTTTCAAATCCTCTCGGGCCACAGGAGAGATACCAGAGGATTGGAGGACAGCGAATGTGGTACCATTATTCAAGAAGGGTTGCAGGGATAAACTGGATAATTACAGGCCAATGAGTCTAACATCAGTGGTAGGGAAACTATTGGAAAAAATTCTGAGGGACAGGATTAATCTCCACTTGGAGAGGCAGGGATTAATCAAGGGTAGTCAGCATGGCTTTGTCAGGGGGAGTTCATGTCTAACTTGATTGAATTTTTCAAGAAGGTGACTAGATGTGTAGATGAGGTTAAAGCAGTTGATTTAGTCTACATGGACTTCAGTAAGGCTTTTGCATGGGAGATTGTTTAAGAAGGTAAGAGCCCATGGGATCCAGGGCAATTTGGCAAATTGGATCCAAAATTGGCTTAGTGGCAGGAGTCAGAGGGTGATGGTCGAGTGGAAGCCTGTGACCAGTAGTACACCGCAGGGATCTGTGCTGGGTCCCTTGCTGTTTGTCGTGTACATTAATGATTTAGACGTGAATGCAGGAGGCATGATCAGTAAGTTCGCAGATGACACGAGAATTGGTGGTGTCGTAAATAGTGAGGAGGAAAGCCTTAGATTACAGGACGATATAGATGGGCTGGTAAGATGGGCGGAGCTGTGGCAAATGGAATTTAATCCCGAGAAGTGTGAGGTGATGCATTTTGGGAAGACTAACAAGGCAAGGGAATATACAATGGATGGTAGGATCCCAGGAAGTACAGAGGGTCAGAGGGACCTTGGTGTACTTGTCCATAGATCACTGAAGGCAGCAGCACAGGCGGATTAGGTGGTTCGGAAGGCATATGGGATACTTGCCTTTATTAGCCGAGGAATAGAATATAAGAGCAGGGAGGTTATGATGGAGCTGTATTAAATGCTAGTTAGGCCACTGCTGGAGTACTGTGTACAGTTCTGGGCACCACACTATAAGAAGGATGTGATTGCACTGGAGAGGGTGAAGAGGAGATTCACCAGGATGTTGCCTGGGCTGGAGCATTTCAGCTATGAAGAGAGACTGGATAGGCTTGGGTTGTTTTCCTTACAGCAGAGAAGGCTGAGGGGGGAACCTGATTGAGGTATACAAAATTATGAGGGGCATTGATAGGTTAAATAGGAAGAAACATTTTCCCTTAGCGGAACGGTCAATAACCAGGGGGCATAGATTTAAGGTAAGGGGCAGGATGTTTAGAGGGGATTTGAGGAAAAAATATTTCACCCAGAGGGTGGTTGGAATCCGGAATGCACTGCCTGAAGGAGTGGTAGAGACAGGAACCCTCACAACATTTAAGAAGTATTTAGATGAGCACTTGAAATGCCATAGTCGTACAAGGCCATGGGCCATGTGCTGGAAAATGGGATTAGAATAGATAGGTGCTTGATGGCCAGCACAGAAACGATGGGCTGAAGGGCCTGTTTCTGTGCTGTATAACTCGATAACTCTATGACTCTAAACCAGCTTTAGAAATCATTCACAGTGTGATCGCCTTGTTTTGAAAGCAATGCTAATGGGAGGAATTATCTGTCTTCCCAAAGCCATCACTTCACCTAGATATACAAAATCAGTGTATAAATAAACAACCAAAACAAAAACATATCACAGTCATTTGCAGGAAGAGGGAGCAATTGATTAAAAAATAAGTGCCTTAAGCACAGAAGAAATGTTAAGTACACCCCCTCCTATTTTGGTGGGACAGCTAGCAAATCCTAAACAAGCGTTACAACAGGAATGACAGCCCTGAACTTACAAAATGGCTTTTCTGTGTAACTAACCTGCAAATCTCAAAATGCAGCAGCAAAATGTCAGGGGAATAGAACTAAGAAATAGAGGACTCCAGAATGTCAGCTCTTATTTTGATGCAGCACCTCTGACTGGGAAGAATGTTTTCACTTAATATGCCTTGAAATGTTATGAGCAGATTACAGGCAGGAATGCCACACCTGTCACTTACACAGGAGTACAGCTTGATCTGTCAAAGACGCAAAGCATTTCAGGAAGAGAACTGACTTATTTAATTTCCTTTTTACATAGAATGTACAGCACAGAAACAGGCCATTCGGCCCAACTGGTCCATGCTGGTGTTTATACTCCACACAAGTCTTCACCCACCCAAACTGTAGAATCACAGAATCTTACAGGCAGATGGTGAGCATTCAGCCCTTTGCACCTGTGCCAGTGCTTTGAAAGAGCTATCCATTCATCCTACTCTGTTGCGCATTCCCCATAACCTTGCAATTTTCTCCCCTTCATTTACCTTTTGAAAGTTACGATTGAATCTGCTCCACTACCCTTTCAGGCAATGCATTCCAGATCATAATAACTCATATTTTATCACTATATACTTCTATTCCTTGTTCCCTCATATGCTGATCTAGCTTCCCCTTAAATGCATTGCTTTTTTTGTGGGCTTCCTCATATTGTATTTTGCTGTTGTTAGTGGCAATGTTTGGATCAGTTTCATGCTCTGGATTCAAGCATGGCACAAACTGAAGTGATATTAGCAAAGTTATTAGAACTTCGCAGCAGTTAGCAACTTACACTTATAAAGTACCCTCCTTGCGACTGATGTCCTGGGGCACTTCTCAGGAGAAGCACTGGACACCAACCACAAAGTAAGGGAGACGTTCGACAAGGTGACCAAAATCTCAATGACTAGAATCATAGAAAGGTTACAGCACAGAAAGAGGTCATTCAGCCCATCGTGCCCATGCTGACTCGCTGCAAGAGCAACTCAGCTAATTCCAATCCCCCTGTAAATGTTTTCTATTCAGATAATTATCCAATTCCTTTTAAAAGCTGCAACTGGGTCTGCCTCCACCACACTCTCAGGCAGTGCATTCCAGATCCTAACCACTCACTTAAAAATGTTTTTCCTCATGTCACCTTTGGTTCTCTTGCCATTCACCTTAAATTGCACCTTCCACCAATGGGAAATGGTTCTCCCTATCTACTCTTCCCAGACCCCTCATGGTTTTGAACCTCCATCATTTTTTTTAAAAATTTATTTGTGGGACGTGGACATTGCTGGCTAGGCCAGCTTTTATTGGCCATTACTTATTGTCCTTGAGAAGGTGGTGGTGAGCTGCCTTCTTGAACCGCTGCAGTCCCTGGGTGTAGGTACACCCACAGTGCTGTTAGGAAAGAAGTTCCAGGATTTTGACCCAGCGACAGTGAAGGAACGGTGATATAGTTCTAAGTCAGGATGGTGTGTGGCTTGGAGGGGAACCTACAGGTACAGGCAGCTGCTGCCCTTTTCCTTCTAGGTGGTAGAGGTCATGGGTTTGGAAGGTGCTGTCGAAGGAACCAACCTGATTTGCTGCAATATATCCTGTAGATGGTACACACTGCTGCCAAGGTGCGTCAGTAGTGGAGGGAGTGAATGTTGAAGGTAGTGGATGGCGTGCCAGTCAAGTGGGTGGCTTTGTCCTGGATGGTGTCAAGAGCTTCTTGAGTGTTATTGGAGCTGCACTCATCCAGGCAAGTGGAGAGTATTCCATCACAATCCTGACTTGTGCCTTGTAGATGGTGGACAGGCATTTGAGAGACAGGCGATGAGTTACTCACTGCAGAATTCCTAGCCTCTGACCTTTTCTTGTAGCCACAGCATTTATGTGGCTGGTCCAGATCAGTTTCTGGTCAATGGTGACTCCCAGGATGTTGATAGTGGGGGATTCAGTGATGATAATACCATTGAACATCAAGGGGAGATGGTTAGATTCTCTCTTGCTGGAGATGGTCATTGCCTGGTACTTGTGTGGCACGAATGTTACTTGCCACTTATCAGTCTAAGCCTGGATGTTGTCCAGGTCTGGCTGCATATGGACACGAGCTGCTTCAGTATCTGAGGAGTCGCGAATGGTGCCGAACACTGTGCATTCATCAGCGAACATCCCCACCTCTTACCTTAAGATGGAGGGAAGGTCATTGATGAAGCAGCTGAAGATGATTGGGGCTAGGATTCTACCCTGAGGAACTCTGTAGTGATGTCCTGGGACTGAGATGATTGACCTCCAACAACCACAACCATCTTCCTTTGTTCCAGGTATGACTGCAACCAGCAGAGAGTTTCCCCCTGATTCCCATTGACTCCAGTTTTGCTCGGGCTCCTTGATGCCATACTCGGTCAAATGCTGCCTTGATGTCAAGGGCGGTCACTCTCACCTCACCTCACCTCTGTTTGGACAAAGGCTGTAATGAGGTCAGGTGCTGAATGGCCCTGGCGGAACCCAGTTATAGTTAAGACTATATCATGTAATTGCATCTGTAACCAGCAGATGGGGCCTCATCTTGGAAGCAATGCAAATCTCTTCAACAGTCCCTCGGGAATGAGGATGACGTTCCACTCCCTAGGTGACTGAATCGTCCAATTCTGGGTCCGCACACTTTGCCACAGGTGGGGCAGGTGGTGTTTGGTGAAGGGAGTGAATGGGATGCTTGAATTTCCGAGAGCTCTTTCCGCTGCTTGCACTTGGTCATTGCCTGGGCATGTCGACGTTGTTTGAACTGGCTGGCACCTTCATGGACGCTTCTTCTCCATTTTGGACGTTCTCGGGCAAGAGATTCCCATGAATCAGTGGAGATATTACAATCTTTCAGGGAGGCTTGTAGTGTTTCTTCTACCCTCTTGGTAACCTCTTGCCATGATGGAGCTCGGAGTAGAAAGCTTGTTTTGGGAGTCTCCTGTCAGACATGCAGACGATGTGGCCTGCCCAGGGTAACTGACTAGCCATGACCAGTGTCTCAATACTGGGGATGTTGGCCTGAGAGAGGATGCTGATATTGGAGCGCCTGTCCTGCCACTGAATTTGCAGAGGCACCGCTGGTGATATCACTCCAGGGCTTTGAGATGTCTGCTGTACAGTGTCCATGTTTCCGACACATACAGGAGGGCAGGTAACACTGCAGCCCCGTGGGCCATGAGCCTGGTGCCAGGTTTGAAGTCTTTGTCGTCAAAGACTCTTTTCCTCAGACAACTGAAGACTGTGCTGGCACACTGGAGGCGATGCTGAGTTTCATCGTCGATGTCTGTCCTTGCTGGGAGGAGGCTCCCAAGGTCTGGGAAGTGATCCACATTGTCCAGTGGTTCGCCGTGGATCTTGATAGTCGGGGGCAGTGTTGTGCTGTGAGAGGTGAGAGCAGGCTGGTCAAGGACCTTTGTCTTCCGGATTTTAGCTAAGGCCCATTCTTTCATACGCCTCCGTGAATCGACGGGCATTTGAAGCTCGGCCTCTGAATGTGAGCATCGCAAGTGTCGTCAGCATACTGTAGCTCGAAGACAGAGGTTAGAGTAGCCTTGGTACTGGACTGGAGGTGACGTAAGTTAAATAGTTTTCCGCTCGTCCTGTAGAGTAGATCTACTCCGGCAGGGAACCTCAAGTAGATGAGGGGGAGTGTTGCGGTGAGGAAGATGGGAAAAAAATGTTGGTGCAATGGCCCCATTTTGCACTCAGAGTGGGTCAGTGGCAGATCTGTTGGCAAGAATTACAGCTTGCATGTCATCGTGCAGCAGACGGAGGATGGTGACAAATTTCTCCGAGCAGCCAAATTTGTGGGGAATGTTCCATAATCCCTCCCAGTTGACAGAGTCAAAGGCCTTTGTGAGGTCAGAGAAGACCATGTATAAAGGTTGCTGCTGCTCCCTAAATTTTTCTTGGAGTTGTCTTGCTGTGAAGACCATGTCCACTGTGCCTCTTGATGGACGGAATCTACATTGTGATTCCGGTAGGAGCTCTTCAGCCATGGGGAGGAGGGGGTTGGGAAGGACTCTTGCGATGACCTTCCCTGTGGCAGACAGCAGGGATACCCCTCTGTAGTTACCACAGTCAGTCTTGTCACCTTTTTTGAAGATGATCACAATTACAGTGTTTCAGAAATCCCCTGGCATGCCCTCCTCCTTCCAGATAAGGGAGATGAGACCATGTATTTGTGTCAAAAGTGGTTCTTCGCTGTAATTTATGATTTTGGTGGGAATTCCATCTACGCCGGTGGCCTTATTACTTTTTAGCTGTCAGATGGCCTTTTCTAGCTCACGTTGGGCTGGGGTTGTGCTGAGGTCGTGGCGGGTAGCATGCTGTGGAATGTGGTCGAGGGCACTCGCATCAAGGACTGTCGCGATTGAGGAGATCTTCGAAGTGCTCCTTGCAGCGAGCACTGACTGCCTCTCTGTCCTTGATCAGCGCCACTTTGCTCTCAGTGGGGTAGCTCCTTGGGTACTTGGGCTGTAAATGGTCTTGCCAGCACTGAAGAATCAATGCATGTCGTGGCTGTCATAGACCTGCAACATGGCTCCTGGGCAGTCAGCTCCCTAGGGAGCTCCTCACTATTCATGTCTATCCGTGGCCATCTGCTGTTATCTATTGCTCTTTCCATTAAATCCTCCTTTCTGCTGTTTAAGTTCCCCTGATTCTAACAGTGGGCGCATTTTTAGCTTAAACTTCATGTTATCTGTTAGTTTAAACAGCCTCTGTCTGCTGGTACAAAGCCCATCCCTCGACCTTACCTTGTGAGCTCTGGTAAAGATCTGGATAAGACCTGGATGTGGTTTTTCTCTCAAATTTGGCTTCAAATTCCTGGCTTCACTGGACATCAAGATCATACTTCTGCACTGGACTACTTTGGGAAAATGTAAGACTCTGCTTCTGTCTATAATATGCTGCCTTTTTTTTTGTTTTTCTGATCCGTGAGCTGTGGAAAAGATCAGGAAAAGTCTTGATCTAGATCTTCTTTACAACTCAGCAATGCAAGTGTTGCACTCCTGGCTGACATGTAAAGGAACATCAGACTGAGTATTTGCTACTTAGACAAATTCTGAATAAAACTGATAATAGTGATCTTGTAAAGGGAGTGGTTTATCTTTGATGTTACTTCAAACCTTGTTCTATGCCTTGAATTTCCTTTCCTTCTTGCTTCTACATATTCTTCAGCCTTACTTTTCTTGGCACTTCAACACCTGAACTCTGACCTCTCAGTCATTTGGATCGCTCCTACAATTTACAAGCTCTTCAATCACAGGCTGTTGACATCTGTTAATTTACCCAATCGTTCTCCCCTAATCTTTTCAAACCCGATGGTTGTGCCATTGGAATTTGCCAAGTACATTATAGAGCTTCTACTATAAACCAGACATTGTGTATCAGTGCATGGCTCCCTCTGTAGGTCAGCCATTGGGTATTGTGTAAAGGTCCCACTAAATTACCTTGAAAATGCAGCAGTCACTTTCTGTTGAGCAGCACATTCTATCACATTAACCCAACTCTTGCATTTCCCAAGAAAATTTTCTCCAGTATATTTTTCTATGTCCACATTTATAAGCCTATGTAAACCTGTCATGCTGTAATTATACACTCCTGCCCCTGGAAATGCTGGAGGGCCACCACTGGAGGAGGGTATAGTGAGATTCTGATAACTTTTATGTCGGTATTATAAATGTGGCTTTGCAAATTTATAATGATGTGTAATTTTAAAAATGAGAGGTATGATTTTAAAATGAAGACTTAATTACATCCGAACACCTGGACCAATTATCCCTCAGTCTGTAACCCTACTTTACCTGAAGACGACACATGATCTTGACTCCTTTAGTGTGACACTACCAGAGATTAACTAGGATTGATCGCTCTTTGGGAATGGAGAGCACCCGATATCAGTTCTTAATTTGCAAATTTTAATTTTACTCTGTGTTCCCCTTATTCTACATGTCACAATTTTGTTTGAAACAATTATCCAATTTACCTCTTCCATACTTCTGATTATATTATTGATCTCTGATTGGTTTCCCCACTGGTCGACTCCTCCTGAGAATGTAAACCCCCAAGATTCTGCAGACTTTCCTTGAGCAAGATCATGCTTGTAAATGGCATTCCCACCCTCTCCCCATGGCCAAACAACCCTCCGACACTCACCAACTGGCCTGGCACATGAGGGGGTGAAAAGGTGTCAGAGGATCCATGGAATTACAGTTCAGAAAGAATAACAGGCCGGATCTTGGTGGAAAAATAATGGCATATTAATGAGAAAATTGCACCTCGCACTAAGCTTCCCTGTTATTATTAACAGCTTTCTGGATTTGCACATTAATTGCCCAATAAATGCTCCATAGAAAGTTAAGTCCGGTGATTAACAGCACAAGTACCTTTTTAAGAATATGATAATTGTGAATGCAAGGTTAATCAACTCGATGGCCCAGAAAGGGAACAATTTAAATTGATCCATCTCAGTTCTGTAGTTAATTGTTAGACATGTTTTAAAATTGGAAAGAAATTATTTTTTATCTTACTTTTCCATTCTGTCCCTTTTCTTTCTTTCTCCTAATCCAATCTTTATTTCCCTCTTTATTCTCTTTCTGTTCCTGATTTAACTCTAGTTTGCCCTATTTCCGTCTGCATCATTCCTCTATTTCTTTTTCAATCCTTAAATCTCATTGGTTAAGATGATTGACTGCTGGTCGCACTATGCACTGTTGCCCTCACCAAGACTTTATCAAATTATACTTCCAGCAAGTTAACTCCAGCATCCAGCACCTGGCCGAAAAGTCGGAGAGAACCCCGCCACTGCATTTTTTCAGCCGCCTGGAGCGATCCTCAGGTCTTTTGGGGTCAAAATTTATGGAGGCAGGATCCCTGTCCCTTTAAAGACTTTATAAGGACGGGGCTCCTGACCCCAACAACTGCTGGCCAATCACAGGGCCGGCAGTTAAGCAGTATCGCAGTGCCACCAGGAATGGTGGTCACTGTTGGTACTGCAGAGACTTCAGACCCAGGTCCAGCGGTGGAACACCGGAGAAGAGGGAGGTGAGGCAGGGTCACCGGAGCCAGCCTGGAAGGTCCCAGGGAGGTGGGGTGGGGATGTGGACATTTGTTCTGGGGTGGGGGGGGAGGGGGAGGGGGGGTGGTCCCATGGGATACAGTGGTTCCCAGGTGGGGGTGTGGTCCTTGTCGGTCGCAAATTTCCCATGAAGGAGAGACCCCCACAAAGCCCGCGGTGGGGAGGGGGAACGTACCTCATTTTACAAGACACCCTCTCCACCCAGCAGAGCCTGGCCGTGGCGGGAAGAGGCCCTTAACTGGCCATCAATAGGCCGCTTAAGGGCCTCAATTGATCTCTGAGAGGGAAGGTCATTATCGTCCTATCCTGCCCAGGGAATCAGAACTGGGAATCCCGGTATTGAGTTCCGTGGCGGACATTTCTGCCCCGATTCTCTGGCACCTCCCCCGCCACCACCCCCTCATCCCCCTGCCGCTACGAAACGCGCTGTCAGGATGAGAACAAGATCCATCCCATTACGTTCAAGCTGAAGGGCGCAGGAAAAAGTTTAATGCCGTACGTCGCGAGGTTCTTCACTCCAGCAAGAACTGGCCTTAGGGTCTTCAGGAGAGACTAAAAATAAGTCCGAATAAAACATCTCAACACTCTGGAAACCTTACAGGAAATGGCACTCATAAGGTTAACCTGACAACCAAACTTTATAGCTAGATTGGAGGAAAGGTCAGCATCATTTTTTATTACAGTTCTGTGACGTGAAACCATTAATAATTGTTCCTAAACTATCCCCTCTAAGCAGTCTTTCCTGTTATCAGACTGTCTCGCATAAGGAGAATTGTATTACGATGGCAGTACAATAAATTCTCTTGTATGGTTTTATTGATTTCAGCCCAAGAACAAGATTGTTCCAAAATAAAATGTCGCCCCACTGTAGGGTTGGTATCTTGATGTAATTCCACCCAGTCCTCCCACTCTCTTAGATTATTTCTTATAGATAAAGTCAAAAAGATTTGGAGCACTTTTAACAATTTACTTTGGATGTTATTGGATCCAGTCAGGTAATGCAAATCAATTGATTTGAATGAAAAAACTAACAGAACAAGATTAAAAGGGATTTCTTCGACCGAGTATTTTTGTGTTATTATACAGGCTGACTAAATAGGATAGTCACGGAGAAATAATGAATTTGCATTATTCTTCAGGAGATTTGACTTAAGAGCACGACTCGTTCTGACTAAAGCCAGGTACATTGATGCACTCAGTTTACATTAACCATTCATGGCATAAGTGCATCTTAAGTAAGAGTGGGAACTGAAAGGAATGTTTGCGTTCACATAGATAGTGGAATAAATTCCTCCAAAAGGTCTGATGATCGATGAATTACCATGAGGGGCATGAGAGCATATGTTCTTTTGATGGCATTTTTCTAGGGAATGTAGGCTTGGTTCACACAATCTCTCATCATAGGACATTTCCCTCATCCCAGGAATCAGTCAAGTGAACCTTTGTTGTGCTCCTTCTAAGGCAAGTATATCCTTCCTTAGGTAAGGAGACTGAAACAGTACACAGTATTCCAGGTATGATGTCACCAAATTTCTATATAATTACAGTAGGACTTCTTTACTGTTACACTTAACACTTGAGAACTCCAAAAGGTGACAAGTGAGATTCAGTGCTCACCTTCCTCATTATAACAGCAGAGAGGACCAAGGTTCAATGGGGTTGATACTCCAACTTCCATCCCTTATAGCAAGTCTTTACTAACACTAATTACTTTATGTTCCTCATTCTCACCAGAACTTTGGTTCCCCAGTAGTTCCAAAATATTTCTCTGATCTTTGCCTCAAAGGCACCCACATTTACCTTCACTAATCTCTTCCTTTTTACACATCTAGGCTGGGATTTTACTGAGCTCCCGACGTCATGCTCCATGGTGGGGTGGGGCCGGAAGATGGCTTCGGCAGCGGATTATCACGGATAATCCAGGAGTGCTGTGCCTGATCTTCCTGGCGGCAGTAAGGCTCCATGGCGGGCCCCCCCCTCCCCCCGCCGCTGGGCGACGGGACCCAGATTAACATAGTTAAATTAATGAAATGAATACAATTAAATAAAATCAACAGCGATCTTCCCTTCGGGCCGCGATCTTCCTATCGGCAGCTGGCACTCACACGCCTTCACTTTCCCGTCCAGGGAAAGCAGGGGCCACTGTGATGGGGAAGGGGGGATCTTATAATTTTTATTGGAGTGATAGGGAGAGGGAATGGGCTGTAATCCAAATTATTAGCGTAGGGGAGGATGGGAAGGGGAGACCTCGACACTTTGATTGGTTTGGGGTGGGGGGGTAGGTCAAGTATTGAAATTGTTATTGGGTGGTACATTGTGGGGGAGGGCGACTGACCCAGCAGGGCAGGCTGCCCTTTAAAAATGGTGCCAGCGCCTGCGCACAGGCAGTTGGTGCCATTGCCAGCATCGGAGAGCCTGCCCCCTCCACATGATTGGGTGGGGCGGGGAGCACAACCGGCTCGTTATCTTGGGCCACCGCAAGGAAGACCACGATGGAATGTGCGGGCTGCCATTTTATCGCCTGCCGCCGGGAATCCAGCCCATAGAGAAGCTTTTACAATCTGTTTTCATGTCTTTAGCGAGTTTACTCATATTCTATGTTCTCTTTATCAATTTTTTGATCATCCTTTGCTGAATTTTAAAATCCTTCTAATCCTCAGGCTTACTACTCTTTTTGACAACATTATAAACCTTTTCCTTTAATCTAATACTTGCAGTAACTTCTGTTTTTAGCCACAGTTGGACCATTTTACCCCTGGATTTTTTATTCTTTAAGAGCATATTTGTTGCAAACTATGCAATTTTTTGACCATTTAACAGTAACAGTCATACAATTGCGAGCAACACACAAAAGCAATTCCTGACACGTGCTTCCGGCAGGCAAGGCTTCCCGTCTGGAACGTTAAATTGGGAAATCAGCTGAAACATCTCTGCTGAATGACAATGCAGCATCCTCCCCTAGTGTAGCACTGGAGGGCATCCATAGACCATGTACTCAACTATAAAACAGAGCATGTTGGAAATACTCAGTCAGTCAGGCAGCATCTGTGGAGAGAGAAACAGAGTTAATCGGCTGAATTTTATTGCAGGCTTCGGGACTGCAATATCGGGCTGAAAAGCGGGTCCCAATCCAGCACTTAACAGCAGTGGGACAGGCTCAACACTTTTACCGCAGGTGACCTCCTAATTGGCCACCAGTGGGCCTGCCGTCCAATAAGAGGGCCAGCAGTTTTGAAGACTCAGAAGCACTTCAAAGAGATGTGGGCACTGCTGAAGAAGGCTGGAGACTGCAAGGGAGCCTCAAGTTGGAGGCACCTTCTGACAAGTATGTAAAAATTAAAATCTAGGAGGCCGAGGGCAAAAGATCCCATGGGATTGAGGGGAAAGCCTTTCCTGCCCGCGGTCCCCTCTTTGCATCATGGAGCCTCGCGCTTCGATGGCCGGCACAGGGAGCCTGTCTCCATGAAACTGGTGGCCACGCCACATGGCAGGGTGCTGCCCCACCATTGGCAAAATGCCAGTGGCTATGTAAAATTGCCACTAATTGGGGCCTTAATTATGCAAATCAGCTGCTTGTCTCCACAAAACTGCCTTGGCGGTGGGACGGCAAAGGGGAGCCATCCAAACGCAGCTCCCTGTTATTTTACCAGCACCCCCACCGCTGTTCTCACCACCCAGGGCTTGTAAAATTTAGCCTAATGTTCCAGAGAGATGACCTGTCATCATTGTTTCCTACATTACAACGTTGACTACACTTCAACTGAACGCAGAGTGGCTGCGATGAGCCACTGAGAGTGAGGCCTCGGCTGCCCTTCCGCCATCACAGCTGGGAGCCAGGAAAGAAGTTCCGCCATGAGCTGGATGGCGACCACGAGCGCAGCGTCAGCCTGGAGGACGCCGATATCGAGGAGGCCGTGCAGGCTGTGGGCTGACCCGCTCGCCAGGGTCGTGACCCCCACCGGATGCCTCCCCACATCCACCCCCTGCACCCCCGCACCCCCTTCCCCCCAAACCATCCCCCCCTCCCCTGCACTCCCTTCCCAGCTCCCACTCGCACCCCCTTCCCGCCCCTCCCCCACTCACCCCTCCCCCCTCGCACCCCCTTCCACGCACCCCCCCCAACCAACGCCCCCGGCATCCCCTTCCCCCTTCCCTCTCCCTCCATGAAACCATGTAGCTTCCTTGTTAGGGCCCAAGCTCAGGGATAGGAGCTAACCACCCCACTGCCTTGTGAACATCTCGGGAGAAACCAAGACTAAGGGCGTAAACCCTTACAGAAAATCCGGAGTGGAACCCCGAAGACGGTCATGTGTCACCTTTGCATGTTTCCAACAGTTCCTGCAGCCATACCGGTGCCAAACATCATGCTCTGCAATCCTTTGGTCCCCACTAGGAAGACCGAGAGGGGGGTTTTGACGCTTGGGCAACTCACAACCTCCAAACATCCGCCCAGGCATGCGCCATGGAGAGGTCACTCCATAGTTGCCTCACAGCGACCAAAACAACACGGAAGGCAGCAGTTACAGATTATAAGTCCAGCTCAACTGGCATAGAGATTGGGCACCACGGGTTGCCTTTGTCAGTGGGAATGGTCATCGCATCTCACTGGACAGCGACTGCCCGCCTCAAGCCGGGCAGCCCCTGGTCAGAAAGGTTCTGTCCCGCCACAGTCCACCTGCTTCAATGGGTGCTTGGAGCTCAGGGTCATTGCCTGACAAGTGGACTGCAACACTGCACCAAACAGCACGACAAAAAAAGGAAAGAAGGTACTAGTCCTTCGTTTTGCAAGCAGGAATGTCAGAACTATGTGTCCTGGCCTGTCGGAAGACCTTACACAAATCAATGATTCTCGGAAGACCACCATCATCAACAACGAGCTCAGTAGAGTCAATGTGGACATTGCAGCACTTCAGGAGACAAGCCTCCCTGCGAGCGGATCTCTAAGAGAGCAAGACTACACCTTCTTCTGGCAGGGTAGGGATCCTGAAGAACCAAGACAGCATGGAGTGGGCTTCGCCATCAAAAACTCTTTGCTCAGTATGATAGAGCCACCTTCAAATGGCTCGGAACGCATACTGTCCATCCGACTGCTCACTGCCTCTGGTCCAGTACATCTACTCAGCATCTATGCTCCAACACTCCGCTCCCCACCTGAAGTTAAAGGCCAGTTCTATGAGGAACTCCATAATATCATTAGTAGCATCCCCAATACTGAACATTTGTTCCTGCTGGGGGATTTTAATGCCAGGGTTGGGGCTGACCATGACTCATGGCCCTCCTGCCTTGGACACTATGGCATTGGAAGGATGAATGAGAATGGACAGAGACTGCTGGAGTTGTGTACCTATCACAACCTCTGCATCACCAACTCGTTCTTTCATACCAAACCCTGTCACCAGGTTTCATGGAGGCACCCAAGATCACATCGGTGGCACCAGCTGGACCTCATCGTCACAAGGGGAGCCTCTATAAACAGTGTCCAAATCACACGCAGCTTCCACAGTGTGGACTGGGACACCGACCACTCCCTGGTGTGCAGCAAAGTTAGACTCAAACCAAAGAAGCCATATCACTCCAAGCAGAAGGGCCACCCATGCATCAACACTAAGTTTCCAAATTCATTAGAAAAAGCTCTTCAAAACATTCCTACAGGGGATGCAGAGACCAAGTGGGCCCACATCAGAGATGCCATCTCTGACTCAGCAATGATCACCTGTGGCAAACGTGAGAAGCAGAATGCAGATTGGTTTGAATCTCATTCTGAAGAGCTGGAACCTTTCTTGGCCCCTAAGCGCATTGCACTGCTGAACTACAAGAAAGCCCCCAGCAAGTTAACATCCATAGCATTTAAAGTAGCCAGAAGCGCTGCACAAAGAACAGCCAGGCGCTGTGCAAATGATTACTGGCAACACCTACGCAGTGTATTCAGCTGGCCTCCGACAACGGTAACATCAGAAGAATGTATGATGGCATTGAGAGAGCTTTTGGGCCAACCATCAAGAGGATCGCCCCCCTCAAGTCTAAATCAGGGGACACGATCACTGACCAAGGCAAGCAAATGGACAATTGTGTGCAGCACTATCTAAAACTGTACTCCAGGGAGAATGTTGACACTGATACCGCCTTCAATGCAGCCCAGTGTCTGCCAGTCATGGATGAGCTGGACGAACAGCCAACAAAATCGGAACTCAGTGATGCCATTGATTCTCTAACCAGTGGAAAAGCCCCTGGGAAGGACGGCATTACCCCTAAAATAATCAAGAGTGCCAAGCCTGCTATACTCTCAGCACTCCATGAACTGCTTTGCCTGTGCTGGGATGAGGGAGCAGTACCACAGGACATGCGCGATGCCAATATCATCACCCTCTATAAGAACAAGCATGACCGCGGTGACTGCAACAACTACTGTGGAATCTCCCTTCTCAGCATAGTGGGGAAGGTCTTCGCTCGTGTCGCTTTAAACAGGCCCCAGAAGCTGGCTGAGTGTGTCTACCCTGAGGCACAGTGTGGCTTTCGAGCAAAGAGATCCACCATTGACATGCTGTTCTCCCTTCGCCAGCTACAGGAGAAATGCCGCGAACAACAGATGCCCCTCTACATTGCTTTCATAGATCTCACCAAAGCCTTTGACCTCATCAGCAGAAGTGATCTCTTCAGACTACTAGCAAAGATCGGATGTCCACCAAAGCAACTAAGTATCATCACCTGATTCCATGACAATATGAAAGGCATAATTCAGCATAGCGGTTTCTGCCTCCACCACCATTCCTAGCAGTGAATTCCAGACACCCACCACCCTCTGGATGAAAAAAGGTTTTCTTCATGTCCCCTCTAATCCTTCTACCAATCACCTTAAATCTGTGCTCCCTGGTAATTAACCTCTCTGCTAGGGGAAACAGATCCTTCCTGTCTATCTAGGCCCCTCGTAATTTTGTACACCTCAATTAATTCAGCCCTCAGCCTCCTCTGTTCTAAGGAAAACAACCCCAGCCAATCCAATTTTTACTCATCGCTGGAATTTTCCAGCCCTGGCAACGTTTTTGTAAATCTCCTCTCTACTCTCTCCAGAGCAATTATGTCCTTCCTGTAATGTGGTGACCAGAACTGTACGCAATACTCCAGCATGGCCGAACCAGCGTTTTATACAGTTCCAGCATCATATCCCTGCTTTTGTATTCTATACCTTGGCCAATAAAGGAAAGCATTCCATGTGCTTTCTGAACCAATTCATGTACCTGTCCTGCCACCTTCATGGACCTGTGGACATACACTCCAAGGTCTCTCACTTCCTCTATCCCTCTCAATATCATCCCGTTTATTATGTCTTCCCTTGCTGTGTTTGCCCTCCCCGAATGCATTACCTCACACTCCTCCAGATTGAATTCCATTTGCCACTTTTCCGCCCACTCAACCAAACTATTGATATCATTCTATCCTCTTCACTCTCAACTACATGGCCAATTTTTTGTGTCATCTATCTGCAAATTTCCCTGTCATGCCTCCTACATTTAAGTCTAAATCATTAATATATACCACAAACAGCAAGGGACCCAACACTGAGACCTGTGGAACGCCATTGGAAATCACCTTTTATTTGCAAAAAATCCGTCGACCATTACCGTTTGTTTCCTGTCACTGAGCCAGTTTTGGATCCAACTCATCACATTCCCCTGCATCCCAAGCTCTCACAAACAGCAAAGAGTTAATGACCATGTCATCCAACTTTTTCGTAATGACACTGGGGAGAACTCCCCAACTCTTCTTCAAAATCGTGCTGTGGGACCTTTAGGCCCATCTGACAGGGCAGACAGAGCCTTGATTTAATATCTCAGCTGAAAGATGGCACCTCCAACAGTGCAGCACTCCCTCAGTACTGTATTGGGAATGTTGGGCTATATTTTGTGAGCAAGTCTCTGGAGTAAGACGATAAACCTTGACCTTTGGGTTCAGAGGCGAGAGTGCGACTCTTATAACATTTATAAGACTGACTCTTAAGTCAGTCTTATAAATGTTACGTTATGGTAATAAAGTGATTTCTGATTTTGGGGATTTTTTTGACTACAATATTAATGTTTATTTCAGTGTAAGCTGGAAATGAACAAATTCCTGGGATCATGGGGTCTGAATCCACTAGTGGTGCATGAATCTAAAACCAACAGAGGTTCACAGCTTGATTCTGCTGCTAAATTCTGCCACTTTAAAGGTTTTTACAAAACTTCTTTGTACTTCCCATGCTGCATCCTTTTAAATGCTTCTTTCTACATTAGATGTGAAGTTTTTAATCATAAATTCTGTTGTATCTGCCCACTGCTTCTGGCCAGCTTCAGTCCTGTGTTGAGCAGAACATGATTTTTTAGATTTAGATTTAGAGATACAGCACTGAAACAGGCCCTTCAGCCCACCGAGTCTGTGCCGACCATTTATACTAATCCTACACTAATCCCATATTCCTACCACATCCTCACCTGTCCCTATATTCCCCTACCACCTACCTATACTAGGGGCAATTTATAATGGCCAATTTACCTATCAACCTGCAAGTCTTTTGGCTGTGGGAGGAAACCGGAGCACCCGGAGAAAACCCACGCAGACACAGGGAGAACTTGCAAACTCCACACAGGCAGTACCCAGAATTGAACCCGGGTCGCTGGAGCTGTGAGGCTGCGGTGCTAACCACTGCGCCACTGTGCCGCCCATATTGGACTAATACAGGAATTAAAAACAGGAAAATTGCTGCAGGTCAGTTAGCTTATGAAAGGGAGATTAGTGGGCAGGATTTTATTCTGCCCTTGGAAATGGGCACGGACGTGGGGGGGGGGGGGGTGCAAAAAAAATGGCATGGGGCACTGTCCCGATGGTGCCCGGGCACCCTGCCATTTTGTCTGGGGCGAGGAAGGCTGAGGACAGCCTTTTGTCCTCCTTTCTGGACAATCCAGAAGTCCTGGAAGGCTCCCCCCCACCCCTGGGAATGCCCCCCCGCCCTCACCAATCCCCCAACCCTGTCGCCAGGACCTGCCAGAATGGCTCCAGCAAACCCGGCCTCACTTAGGTCTCCCAGGGTTTCTCCATTCCTTGGTTCTGCAGGGCCTTCTGCAGTACTGGCAGTGGCCACCACTGCCGACGGTGCTGCCAGTACTGCAGAGGTGCTGGCTTTCTAATTGGCTGGCAATTCTGGAGGTGGGAGGTGGGAACTCGTCCCTTGAAAGAACAGTGTCCCCGATGGCAGGCATTTAATTGGATACCCACTGTGAAATGGCAAGGGAGGTCCGAAGGATGGGGTCTCCCCACCACCAGGACTCAGGACTCCCGTGACTGAAATAAAATCTGGCCCAGTGTTTCAGTAGGGGTCTAAAGTCAGAACTGATGGTAGGGAAGGGGTTAAGAGAACCCTTTTGTCTTGTGCCTCCCTGATTTGAAGGCCATTCCTTCAACTGCCTAGGTCCTCAGATCTGGAATTCCCTCCCTAAACTTCACTGCCTGTCTAACTTTCTCGCCTCCTTGAAGATGCTCCTTAAAACCTATCTCTTTGGCCTGTAACTAATATCTCCTTATGTAGCTCAGTGTCAAATCTTTTCTGAGAACGCTCCTGTGAAACACATTGGGACATTTTATTACATTAAAGGCACTATATAAATGCAAGTTGTTGCTGCTAGGTTCAATTGTAAGAAAAGTTGTGCCTGTCTTGCATGGCACCTATGATCAATTGTTGAAACCTTCAGGATGAATCACATTCAGCCAATCATGTGGATCCAATCACAATGCTGCAGGTACCAGGAGTAATTTTCTGAATGCAAACTCCCGATGCAGAGCCTCACCATTCAGGAGCCCGTGCAGATAAAATGTGGTCTGTTCAGGATGCAATAGTCCCACCCCTATAAAGGGGGCTTTTAAAGAGTGAAGTGGACCCTGTCATAGGCGTGGGCGGCGTCGAAACTTTGCAAATAAATCCCACCAATAGTTATGTCGCGTTTTTGTTCTCTTGAAGTTTCTGATAGCATACACATAAAAAAAAATGATGCCCAATGACACCATGAGCTTGAATCAATCAGATCTAAAAGATTATCCATCATAATTTCAGGTATTGGACATCAGACACTCATTTTTTTTTCTCAGCAAATCCAATTTACACTGAGACCAGGCTGACAGGACAACATGTTACCCTGGCCTTCAAGTTAACTACTTTTAGCAATCTCGTCCTTTATAAATAACTTTCAAATGATTCTGCCCCTTCCCCTCCACCCCTCCTTACACCAGTTCTGACAGAAGGTCCCATTTGAAACATTAACCTCTCTTTCAATGTTGACTGACACGTTCTGTCTTTCCAGCATTTGCTGTTTTATTTTTCTCTATCAGTCCAATATGTTCTGATGAGCACAGGGCTAAAACTGGCGAGAAACAGCTCAAACAGTGATTTACAAAAAAACACTTCACATCCTCGATGTGGAAAGAAATAAGTCAGTTAAAGGAATGTAGTGGGGGTAAGATCAAAGAAGTTTTATAAAATGCCTCCTTTCAATGCAATCGTTCCGTGACAAGCAATTATCAGAAACTGGACCTTCAATGAATGGTAGTGCAATGAGCACATGAGGGCGACCTCACCAAGATGGCCACTACCTTGCTGACCACAGGAAAAAGCAACCATGTATGGTATGGTCAGTGAAGAGCCCTTGTCTGACATATTAACCTGTCTCTTCTCTTACACCCAGGACCGAGATGTGAAATGATAGCACATTGTTCCTTCTGGGCAATTTTATTTCCACCTTAGTGTAGATATGTAACCACTTGCCTGGATGAGTGCAGCTCGAACAATACTCAAGAAGCTCGACACCATCCAGGACAAAGCAGCTGCATCCACCACCTTAAACAGTCACTCCCTCTACCACTGGCACACAGTGGCAACAGTGTGCACCATCTACAAGATGCACTGCAGCAACTCGCCAAGACTCCTTCAACACTGAATGCATAACCCAGAAGCTCAGGCAAATGCCCTGGGGACATGGGTTCAAATTCCACCACGGCATCTGGAGGAATTTAAATTCACCTAATAAATTTAATCAATATTTTAAAAATCTGGAATTGAACGCTCGTCTCAGTAATGATGCCATGAAATTATCAATGACTGTTGTTAAAAACCCATCTGGTTCACTCATGCCCTTTCGGGAATGAAATCTGCCATCCTTGCCTGGTCTGGCCTACATAGGATTCCAGACCCACAACAATGTGGTTGATTCGTAACTGCCCTCTGAAATGGCCTAGCAAGCCATTCAGTTGTCAAGGGGAATTAGGGATGGGCAAAAAATTCTGGCCTTGCCAGCGACACCCACATCCCATGAAAGAATAAACAAAAGTACCTCGCAAACCCGTGACCTCTACCACCTAGAAGAACAAGGATAGCAATTGCAAGGGAACACCACCACCTGCAAGTTCCCCTCCAAGCCACACATTTTCCTGACTTAGAAATATGCTGCCTTTCCTTCACTGGAACTCCCTTCCGAACAACACTGTGGATATACCTGCACCAGATGGAGACTGCAGCCGTTCGAGAAGGCAGCTCACCTTCTCAAGGACAATTAGGTATGAGCAACAAATGCTGGCCTTGCCAGTGATGCTCACATCCCAGTAATGAATAAAAGAAATATGCATGAGTGCAAAGACTTAACAATAGCTCACAAGTGCCTGCCCATTTGGGAAGAGTGGTGGCAGTTCTACAAACTGCGCTACAACACCAGTTGCATCATTCTGGTGACAGTGTCACAGTAGTTATACCAAATCCTCTGGCCAGAGATTGTTATCTGTGTGAGCACTGCTGAAGAAAGAAGGAACTTTCATTAATATAACCCCTTTAATGGCCTCAGGACATCCCAAAGTGCTTTACAATCAAAAGTATTTAATTGGCTGTAAAATGCTTTGGGACATTCTGAGGTAGTGAAAGGCGCTCTATAAATGCAAAATTATAGAACCATAGAATCATAGAATATTGCAGCACACAAGGAGACCATTCAGCCCATCGAGTCTGTGCCTGCTCTTTCAAACAGCAACCCTGCTCTTTCCCCATATCCCAGCAATTTTTACTCCTTCAAGTATTTATCCGATTACCTTTTGAAGGCTCTTTTTGAATTTACATCCACCATCCTTTCAGCTAGTGCATTCCAAATCCTAACCACTCATTTTTCTCCAGGACACTGCTGGTCCTTTTGTCAATCACTTTAAATCTTCTTTCTTTCTTATCTCATGTTCATTTACTGCTCTTTTCAATGTTAGTGGTGTCTAAACTTGATGAGTCTCTGACCCTTATTATGGTTTCTTTGCGATCAAAGTGCAAATGATTGAGAAACATGGATCCACAGATTCCAGCTGTACCCTGATCAGAATTTTTTTGCCATATTTCCCAATTTCAGGAGGGGAAAGGAAAATAGTTATTTTTGCATCTTTGTGACAGCATCAAATGATCTTCACTTCCATAAGCTACGGATCTTCACAGACGTATCTAGTGATTTCACGGAAGACAAGCCTCACCATCTTTGATCAAACCTTTTGAGTGGTATTAAATAAAGTGGAATTCAGTGTTCTATTTTACAAATTTCATGCATCTAGGGGGGAAAGAAACCCACAGCGCTAAAGTACTGGGAATTAACACAAAATTTGTCAAATGTTAGTTTTTAGGCTCTGTCTGGTGCATCATATCCTGATCTTTAATCCTTCCAGCATTTGTGACAAGATACATCTAACAATATATTACCAGGTGTACACCGAGCAGTGAAATATCAACAAGAAAAAAAAAATCAGTTACATTCCTGGGATGATGAAGAAAATCTCATCTAGTTTGAAATCGTATTTTATTCATTTATTATTTAGGATGTTTACTGCCTCACTGTTTTCCTCTGGCTGTTACAGATGATTCTTGCATTTAAATCCATATTGTATCAAAAACAACAAAAACAATTGATTTTATGCAGCACTGCATCACATTTCAAAGCCCTTCCTGTAATGAATTACTTGTGAAGTGCAGCCATTATTATCCAGTGGGGCAACCACTTTCGCACAAAGCAAGGTCCAGGAAACAGTGATGACTGATCACATAAGCCGTTTTTAGTAACATGGGCTGACGGAGAAACTTTGGCCAAGAGACCAGAAGAAACTCCTGCTCTTCTCCACCTGATTAGGCAACTGGGGCCTCGGGTTTATATCTCATTCAAAGGCCAGCACCTCAGGCAATGTAGCACTCCTATCAGCAGTGTAATGTCAGCCTAGATGAAGTGTTCAAGCCCTGGAAGGCCAGGGAGTCAAGATTGCTACAAACTGAGCTCAGCTGACATCTGTAATGCTACATACTGAGTTATGCAGAAAGCCTACTGACCCTTATTTCTACCACTGAGAAACTCAGGTGAAAGGTCAAGGCCCAAACTACACTTAGGTCAACGAGTAGGAGAGAAAATTGCCAAGCTTGTAGTCCACTTGAAAGGAAAACAGAGCCTCGTGTTAATGTCTCATCCAAAGGTCGGCACTATCCAACAGTGCAAACTGAACCAGAAGCATGCTGCCGTTTGCTTCATAACAATAGGTTATGGTTGTCAGTGGAATTATACTGTATTCATTTCCGCCCGTCACACTGGCATAATGAACAGAGACGCTGACTGTCAGATGATCAGTATAATTCCACCGACAAGAATTCTCTTTTATTAAATTATGAGCCTATTACAGGTAAGATACTGCAGCATAGTGATCTGCAGCCTCGACATGAATAATGGAATATATGTCACTTTAATGAAATTTATTTGGAACCTGATTAACCTGATACAATTATACGGATTCCATTTTAATTTACAGAATTATTTGCCTTTGTCAATATAAAATGACCGCATCATACACACATTAGGAACATTATTTAGAATCCATCAAATAATTTTTAATATATAAAGGGCAAGTATACCTGTCAACACTTAAGATCCAATGTTTAATCAAGAAGGCAGAGGACAGAGCAGCAATTTTGAACTTATAGGAACATAGGAAGATAGGAACAGGAGTCGGCCATTCAGCGCCTCGAGCCCCTCCCGCCATTCAATGAGATTATGGCTGATTCGTGGCCTAACTCCATATACCTGCCTTTGGCCCATATCCCTTAATATCTTTGCTTAACAAAAATCTATCTCAGATTTAAAATTAACAACTGTTCTAGCTTCAACTGCTGTTTGTGGGAGAGAGTTCCAAACCTCTACCATCCTTTGCGTGAAGAAGTGCTTCCTAACATCTCTCCTGAACGGTCTGGTCCTAATTATTCGACTATGCCCCCTAGTTTTAGAATCTCCAACCAGTGGAAATAGTTTATCTTTATCTAGCCTATCTTTTCCTGTTAATATCTCGAAGACTTCGATCAGATCAACCCTTAACCTTCTAAATTCTAGTGAAAACAGGCCAAATTTGTGTAATCTCTCCTCGTAACTTAACCCCTGTAGTTCAGGCATCATTCTTGTAAACCTACATTGCACTCCTTCCAAGGCCAATATATCCTTCCTAAGGTGTGGTGCCCAGAACTGCTCACAGTACTCCAAGTGGGGTCTAAACAGGGTTTTGTACAGCTGCAGCATAACCTCTGTGTCCTTATACTCCAATCCTCTCGATAGAAAGGCTAGCATTCCATTAGACTTTTTGATTATTTTCTGCACTTTCTCGTGGCATTTTAAAGATCTGTGCACCTGAACCCCCAAGTCTCTTTGGACATCCACTGTACTTAGCCTCTTCCCATTTAGAAAGTACCCTGCTCTATCCTTTTTTGGTCCAAAATGGATAATCTCACACTTGCCCGCATTGAAAACTATCTACCACAGTTTTGCCCACTCACCTTGTCTGTCAATATCTATTTGCAATTTTATGCTATCATCTAGACTTTCTACATTGCCGTCCAACTTTGTATCATCAGCAAATTTGGATATATGACTTACTATGCCATCATCCAAATTATTAATGAATAATGTGAATAATTGAGGCCCCAACACAGATTCCTGTGGGACACCATGAGTCACATCCTGCCAATCGGAGTACTTATCCATTATCCTCACTCTCTGTCGCCTACCACTCAATCAACTTCCTAACCATGTCAATAATTTGCCCTCAACTCCATGGGCTTCTACCTTAGTTAATTGTCTCTTATGTGGGACTTTATCAAATGCCTTCTGGAAATCCATATAAATAACATGCATAGACATTCCCCTGTCCACTACCTCAGTCACCTCTTCAAAGAATTCAATGAGATTTGTCAGGCATGACCTTCCTGTCATGAATACATGCTGGGTGTCCCTGATTAACTGAAATTTTTCTAGGTGTTCAGTCACCCTATCCTTGATTATAGACTCCAGCAACTTGCCCACCACAGATGTCAGGCGAACTGGTCTGTAATTTCCTTGGATCCCCCTTTCACCCTTCTTAAAAAGTGGAGTGACATGTGCAACTTTCCAATCCAGAGGGACCACTCCTGTATCTAGGGAACTCTGAAAGACTATAGTTAGGGCATCTACAATGTGCTCCCCTACTTCCTTTAACACCCTCGGATGGAAACCGTCAGGTCCTGGGGATTTGTCACTCTTTAGTTCCATTAATTTCCTTGTTACTGATGTTTTACTTCGTTAATTGTATTAAGTCCCCGTCCCCTAAAGGCTATTAATTTTTTCGGGACTTTTCAACTCGAAATACTGAGGCAAAGTAATTGTTCAACATGTCTGCCATTTCCCCATTATCAATGGCAATATCTCCAGTTTCAGCTTTTAGTGGGCCTACATTGCTCTCGATCACCCCCTTTCCCTTTATGTAACTATAAAATTTCTTCTTATTGATTTTGATGTCCCTTGCAAGTTTCCTTTCATAATCTCTTTTAGTAGCTCTTATAAGCTGCTTTGTGACCCTTTGCTGGTCTTTGTATCTTTTTCATAGAATCATAAAATCAAAGAGGAGAGATCGGATAAGACCCGAAAACAGATGAGGAGGCCACAATGAGCGATTACCCCGCGCCCATTCATTCCGATGCAGGCAGCATGCAAATTTCATTCTGCCTGCTCAGTTACAAGATTGCAGCATCTAGCCAGCACTAAGAATGCTGCTGAGTGGCTGGAGGCCTCAGTAAGGAGCACAAAATCTTGAGAGGCATACAACAGTTCAAGCTAGCCTCTGGAACTGAATAAGCTTGCATCTCTTAAAGAGGCGATGCATTTTGGATGGAGCAGGTGCTGGAATTTTTTTAAATTCTTCCATGGTATGTGGGCATTGCTGGCTAGCCCAGCATTTATTGCCCAGACCCTAATTGTCCTTGAGAAGGTGGTGATGAGCTGCCTTCTTGAACCACTGTAGTCCATGTGGGGTAGGAACACCCACAGTACTGTTAGAAAGGGAGTTCGAGGATTTTGACCCAGCTACAGTGAAGGAACAGAAATATAGTTCCAAGTCAGGATGGTGTGTGACTTGGAGGGGAACTTGCAGGTAGTGGTGTTCCCATGCATCTGCTGCCCTTGTTCTTCTAGTTGGTAGAGGTTGCGGGTTTGGAAGGTCCTGTCGAAGGAGCCTTGGTGCGTTGTTGCAGTGCATCTTGTAGATGTTACATACTGCTGCCACTGTGCGTCGGTGGTGGAGGGAGTGAATGTTTATCGATGGGGTGCCAATCAAGCGGGCTGCTTTGTCACAGAAACATAGAAAATAGGAGCAGGAGTAGGCCATTTGGCCCTTCGAGCCTGCTCCACCATTCATATGATCATGGCTGATCAGTCAACTCAGTAGCATGTTCCGGCTTTGGCCCCATACCCTTTGATCCCTTTAGACCCAAGAACTATATCTAACTCCTTTTTGAAAACATTCAATGTTTTGGCCTCAACCGCTTTCTGTGGTGGCGAATTCCACAGGCTCACTACTCTCTGGGTGAAAAAATTTCTCCTCATCTCAGTCCTAAAAGGTTTACCCCATACCCCTGGTTCTGGACTCCCCCACCATCGGGAACATCCTTCCTGCATCTACTCTGTCAAGTCCTGTTAGAATTTTTTGGTTTCTATGAGATCCCCCCTCACTCTTCTGAACTCCAGCGAATATAATCCTAACCGACTCAATCTCTCCTCATATGTCAGTACTGCCATCCCAGGAATCAGTCTGGTAAATCTTCGCTGCACTCCCTCTATAGCAAGAACATACTTCCTCAGATAAGGAGACCAAAACTGCACACAATATTCCAGGTGTGGCCTCAACAAAGCCCTGATTAAATGCAGCAAGACATCCCTGCTTCTGTACTCGAATCCTCTCGCTATGAAGGCCAACATACCATTTGCCTTTTTTACCGCCTGTTGCACCTGCATGCTTACCTTCAGCGACTGCCTTCCTGTTTTTGCTACCAAAGTGGATAACCTTACATTTATCCACATTATACTGCATCTGCCATGCATTAGCCCCCTCACTTAACTTGTCCAAATCACCCTGAAGCCTTTCTGCATCCTCCTCACAACTCACCTTCCCAACCAGTTTTGTGTCATCTGCAAATTTGTAGATATTACATTTAGTTCCCTCGTCTAAATCATTAATGTATATTGTGAATAGATGGGGACCTAGCACAGATCCCTGTGGTACGCCACTAGTTACTGCCTGCCATTCGGAAAAAGATCCATTTATCCCAATTCTTTGTTTCCAACCAATTTTCTATCCATCACAATACACTACCCCAATCCCGTGCGCTTTAATTTTACACACTAATCTCTTATGTGGGACTTTGTCGAAAGCCTTCTGAAAGTCCAAATAAACCACATCCACAGGCTCCCCTTCATCAACTCTACTAGTTACATCCTCGAAGAATTCTAGTAGATTTGTCAAGCATGATTTCCCTTTTGTAAATCCATGCTGACTCTGTCCGGTTCAACCACTGTTTCCAAGTGCTCTGCTATAAAATCTTTGATAATGGACTCTAGAATTTTTGCCATTACCAACGTCAGGCTGACTGGTCTATAATTCCCTGCTTTCTCTCTACCTCCTTTTTAAATAGTGGGGTTACATTAGCTACCCTCCAATCTGCAGGAACTGTTCCAGAGTCTATAGAATCTTGGAAGCTAACCACCAATGCATCCATTATTCCTAGGGCCACTTCCTTAAGTACTCTGGCATGCAGACCATCAGGCCCTGGGGATTTATCGACCTTCAATTCCATCAATTTCCCCAACACCGTTTCTCTACTAATACTGATTTCTTTCAATTCCTCTCTCTCACTAAGCCCTGTGTTCTCCAACATTTCTGGTATGATATTTGTGTCCTCCTTTGTGAAGACATACCAAAGTTTGCATTTAGTTGGTCAGCCATTTCTTTATTCCCCATAATAAATACCCCGGTTTCTGACTATAGGGGACCTACATTTGTCTTCACCAATCTTTTTCTCTTCACATACCTATAGAAACTTTTATAGTCAGTTTTTATGTTCCCAACGAGCTTGCTCTCGTACTCTATTTTCCCCTTCTTAATCAATCCCTTGGTGCCCCTTTGCTGAATTCTAAACTGCTCCCAATGTTCAGGTATGTTTGCCATTGCCTATCCACCATCATCCCTTTAAGTAACGTTTCCCAATCCGTCATGGCCTACTCGCACCTCATACCTTCGTAGTTTCCTTTAGTAAGATTCAGGACCCTTGTCTCAGAATCAACTACGTCACTCTCCATCTTGATGAAGAATTCTATCATATTATGCTCGTTCGTCCCCAAGCGGTCTTGCACCACTAGATTGTCATTTTTTCCTCTCTCATTACACAATACCCAGTCTAGGATGGCCTGTTCTCTAGTTGGTTCCTCAATGTACTGGTCCAAAAAACCATCCCATATACACTCCAAGAATTCCTCCTCTCCTCTACAGTATTGTGACTCATTTGATTTGCCCAATCTATATGCAGACGAAAGTCACCCATAAATACAAATGTTCCTTTATCGCATGTATCTCTAATTTCCTGTTTAATGCCATTCCCAACATCACCACTACTGTTTGGGGGTCTATATCTAACCCCACTAACATTTTTTGCCCCTTAGTGTTTCTCAGCTCTACCCGTACAGATTCCACATCGTCAGAGCTAATATCTTTCCTCACTATTGCGTTAATTTCCTCTTTAACCAGCAATGCAACTCCACCGCCTTTTGCTTTTTGTCTGTCCTTCTTAAATACTGAGTATCCCTGGATGTTCATTTCCCATCCCTGGTCACCTTGCAGCCATGCCTCCGTAATTCCGACTATATCATACCCGTTTACATTTATTTACGCGATTAATTCATTCTCTTTATTGCGAATGCTCTGTGCGTTAAGGCACAAAGCCTTAAGGCTTATCTTTTTAACATTACTTGTCCTCATCCCAAAATTTTTCACTGTGTCCCTGTTTGATTCTGGCCCTTGATTTCTCTGCCTATCACTTTTCTTATTCCCCTTACTGTCTTTTGTTCTTGTCTTTGATCCCCCCCCCTCCTCTGACTCCTTGCAAAGATGCCCATCCCCCTGCTATTTTAGTTTAAACCCTCCCCAACCACTCTAGCAAATACTCCCCCTAGAACATCAGTCCTGGTCCTGTCCAGATGTAACCCGTCCGATTTGTACTGGTCCCACTTCCCCTAGCACTGGACCCAATGCCCCAGGAATCTAAAACCCTCCCCCTCACACCATCTCTTCAGCCACGTATTCATCTGATATATTCTGCTATTTCTACTCTGACTAGCACGTGGCACTGGTAATAATCCTGAGATCACTACCTTTGCGGTCCTACTTTTCAACTTATTTCCTAACTCCCTATATTCTGCTTTTAGGATCTCATCCTTTTTTTTACCTATGCCGTTTGTACCAATGTGTACCATGACCACTGGCTGTTCACCCTCCCCCTTCAGAATGTCCTGTCAACGCTCTGAGACATCCTTGACACTAGCACCAGAGAGGCAAAAAACCATCCTGGAGTCTCTTTTGCAGCAACAGAAATGCCTATCTATTCCCGTTACAATTGAATCCCCTATAGCTATTGCATTCCCACACTTTTTACTCCTCACCTGTGCAGCAGAGCCAACCATGGTGCAACGAATTGGGCTGTTGCGTCTTTCCCTTGAGAGGCCATTCCCCCCAACAGTAACCAAAGCAGGATATCTGTTTGGCAAGGGAATAGCCACAGGAGATTCCTGAACTACCTGCCTAGTCCTCTTGCTTTGCCTGGTGGTCACCCATTCCCCTCCTGCCTGTGGGGTCTGAGCCTGCGGTGTGACCACCTCTCTATACGTGCCATTCATGATACTCTCCGCCTTGTGGATGCTCCACAGTGTCCCCAGCTGCTGCTTCAGCTCCGAAACCCGGGCTTCCAGGAGCTGCAGCTGGAGACACTTCCTGCACACATGCTGGCCCCGGGCACTGGAATTGTTTCCGGCTTCCAACATGGAGCACGAGGAGCACACCACAGCTTTGAGCTCTCCTGCCATGACTTAACCCTTTAAATTATATTAAACCTTCTGGAAGATCTTAGTGTCCAATAATATCAGTTACTTTCGGGCCCTTCTTCCCTGGTCCTCGTTACTATAGAACTCCCTAAAAAAAAACTCTACTTACTATATTTGAAAGAAACTTTAAACGTAAACTTTTCTTACCTGAGATACTTACCCAGCTATTTACAGCTATTCCCTAACAGCAGTAACTCACCAACCAATCACCTTGCAGCTCTCCTGTGATATCACTTGGCTTTTTTTATTCTTTTTTTTCAAAACTCCAGCGCGCTGGAAGAGGTTCGACTGCTCTCCGCTCCGCTCCCAGAAGGTAATAGACTGGGCCTCGATCCTCAGGCTCGATTTATCGGCTCCGCTCTCGGCATTCTCCCCACAGGTCCGCTTCACTCCTCTCCCGGAAGATAAGAGACTGGCCTCGGGCTCGATTTATAGGCTCCGCTCTCGGCGTTCTCCCCACAGGTCCACTCCCGGAAGGTAAGAGACCTTGTCCTGGGTGGTGTTGAGCTACTTTAGTATTGTTGTTTGTATTAATATTATAGTCAAGTGAAGAGTATACCATTACACTCCTGACTTTTGCCCTGTAGATGGTGGACAGGCTTTGGGGAGTCAGGAGGTGAGTTACTCGCTGCAGGATTCCTAGCCTCTGACCTGCTCTTGTAGCTGTGGTATTTATATGGCTACTCCAGTTCAGTTTCTGATCAATGGTAACTCCCAGGATGTTGATAATGGGGGATTAATTACATAAGGAATTGGACCTGCAAAAGACACAGGAATGGCACAACATGGCAGAGACTGAGCTCTAAGTTTCTCTGACACAACACAGGGGCCTATGTGCAGGAGGTGGATAGCAGCAGCGAGGTCCTCTATCTACAGGAAGCCAGGAGGCCTCCAGACAAACTGGGAGAAGGCAATGGGGGCCGATAGCCATCGTGCTTACCTGCATGACGTGCTGAGCATGGTTGCACGCCAACTGCGCTTTCAGGGAGTTGAACCTTTTGTGGATGCGGTTCATTTTGCCATTAAGATGCGGCGCCAGCAAAGCCATTTGCACCCTGCACCATGGGGAAGCTGGCTATCCTGGCAAAGCCATGTGCATGCTCAACCTGCTTCTCTCTAGCCAGAGAGAATGCTATGTACTCCTCTCCCCTGGCATAAAGATTGTGAGTGATCTCTCTTATACAGCATTGTACATCAAGTGGGAGATGTTGGAGATGTCATCTGCTGTAGCCTGGAAGAATCCCAATGCGAAGAAGTTCAGGGCTATGGTCACCTTTAGAGCCACTGGCGGCACAGCTCTCATCCTGCTCTGAGGCTAAAGGTCTGCCTCCATGAGGTGGGAGATTTCAGTGAGCAGCTCCTTCGTAAAACAGAGATGTTGTAGACACTGTTCCTCGCTGAGGTTGAGATTAAAAAAATGGTCCCCCAAGACCCTCTATGGATAAGGCTTCTTTCTGTCGAAACCTCTTCTCTCCTCCTGCTCCTCCCTCTTCAAGCAGCTTGCCCTCCTCTGTGCTGCCTCTGCTCAATCTCCCTGTCATGCTGTAGGCCAAGGGAAATGGTCATAACAATAGCCATGAATAGGGCAGGTCTGAGCAGAACCCTAGGAGTCCAAACCAAGGCCTTCACTAGATGCAACACCACTCCTTGTAAACTTCAATTAGTAGTTTAAAATGCACAGCACTTCTACAAGCTCAACCAGAACCAGTAGATATCAATCAGCCACTAACCAGAAAGTAATTTATGATCCCTTTAAATAGTGCTGGTGGGTGGTCTTTCCAGCTGCTAAGCACATGTTCAGTTGTGTGTATTTAAGAGAGGCCATGAGCTGGAGTGTTGAGGTTGAAAATGGCACAGCAGGCATCAAATCAGCATTACATGCTCACTGTCGTTAAGATATTATGCCTACTATGCATATTTCTGGCGCATGTTTCTAACATGCACGCTAACGCCCTCACTGCAATGGCATCTGGTGCAGGCCACACCAGAAGTGTGCCACATAATACAGACGCCATTTTGCACCCAAAAAGTCATCCATAGTTCTGAAAATACAGGTGCAGCCATAGAATCATACAGCACAGAAGGAGGCCATTCAGCCCATCGTGCTTGTGCCAGCTCTTCGAAAGAGCTATCCAATTAATCCCACTTCCCTGTTCTTTCCCTATAGCCCTATCTATTTTTCTTTTTTAAGTAAATTTCCAATTCACTTTTGAAATAAACTATTGAGTCTAATTCTTCTACTTTTTTTGGCAATGCATTCCAGATCACAACAACTCACTACATTTTTATTTTGCCTCGTCCTCTCACTGAATCTTTTACCAATTGTCTTACATCTGTGTCCTCTGGTTACCAACTGATTTGCCAGTGGAAAAAAAAATTCTCCTCATTTACTCTATTAGAAGTACTCATAGGTTTGAACACCTCAATTAAATCTCCCATTAACCTTTCCTGCTCTAAAACAATCCCAGCTTCTCTAGTTTCTCCACGTAACTGAAGTCCTACATCCCTGGCATAATTCTGGTAATTCTCTTTGTACCCTCTCCAGAGTTTTCTCACCCTTTCTAAAGTGAGATTCCCAGTGTTGAACACAATACTCAAGCTGAGAATTAATCAGTGTATTTTAAAGGTTTAGCATAACTTCCTTGCTTTTGTACTCTATTTCTCTATTAATAAAGCCAAGGGATCCCATTCTCAACTTGTCCTGCCATATTCAAAGATTTGTGCACATCCACCCCAAGCTCTCTTTGTTCCTGCATTTCCTTTAAAATTGTGCCATTTAGTTTGCATTGCCTCTCCTCATTCTTCCTACCAAAATGTATCACTTCACATTTCTTTACATTAAATTTCATCTGCCATGTGTCCGCCCATTTCACTAGTCTGTCTATGTCCTCCTGAAGTCTGTTACTATCCTCCTCTTTGCTTACTACAGTTCTGAGTTTCGTGTCATCTGCAAACTTTAAAATTATATCCTGTACAGCCAAGTCCAGGATATTAATATATTTCAAAAAGACCGGTGGTCCCAACATCGACCCCTGGGGAACATCACTGTGAACACTGTGAAATTCCCCTGGTCTGATACTTAACTGTAAGTAAGGGTGGAGTGCTGTTTATTTAGAGGTTGCAGTGTTCTCTGTGACTCAGCAGATAAATAACTTATCTGGAGTCATACTGTGCCACAGGATTCAGCAACTTCACAGGTTCCATCCCTAGTCTTAATGTCTCAAGCCAGTCGATCTTAACCGGGATTGTTGTACAAAGTACAATTGACCTCTGCACCTTTAGGCTAAGGAGGGAAGCAATCTCCCACTCCCCTCACTGAAGTCTTGCTGCATATTGCTATCCAGTGGTGCCTTCCAAGCGCACATGGATGCCCATTGGATGAGGCAGCAGCTCAGACTTGACTGTATGACGCTGTCCCAACCAGCCTACTAGTACCACTGCCTATGGTGACACAGGAATAATGGTTAGCTAGCAGAGGCGCAATAGGACACATGCAGAACCATACATCAACAAGGATTAGAACTTGCAGATAGAACATAGGAATGTTGGGACAGGGAACATTGGGACATAGGATCAGGAGGAGGCTATTCAGGCCAGCGAGTCTGTTCCACAATTCAATTACATCATGGCTGATTTGTATACTAACTCGAGTTCCTTGCCTCTGAGAAGAGGGAAATGGGGCAAAACGAGGAAGAAAAAACATAGCAAGTTGCACAAATGTCATTAGGTAGCATTTAGGAGCAGAAATCCTGTTTACTTTTTCCCTCCTTACAAGAGCAGCCACTAAATCAATTTGGATCAGCCCTCCTGCTGCCCCATAGGGTAATCAAGGGGGTGAATCTGTGACCTTACTGGGTTTGATGTTGATTAGTGTCATTAACTACTGAGTCATTACAGTACTACCAAAAAGTGTGTTTCATAGAATCAGAGAATTTACAGCACAAGAAGGAGGCCATTTGGCCCATCGTATCTATGCCAATACTCGCTCTTCATTTGAGCTTTCAACCTCAATCCTATTTCTCTATCCTACCTCTTGTATCCCTTTATAATCTGCATTTTCAAATACTTATCCATTGTTTTTTTAAATAATTACAGCCTCTGCCTTGTTAAGTATTTGTGACAGATATTCCAGAAAACAGTTCACCGACCAAAGGAATACTAACTAACCTCCCGCAACATTCTTCCAGTAACAGGTCCTTACCCTATTTCACATCCTACTATTCACCAAGTAATATAATTAACTTATTAGTATCTTTCATATTTTTGAAAGCCTCTATTGGATTCCCTCCCTTAACTTTCGCTGCATCCAGGAAAATAGCCAAGAATGATTGGAAGAGTCTGATAATATTTGAAAAGCTTATATTATCTCACCTCAGTTTAGTGTGAAACATTACACAAGCACAAACTCAGTTTGACTGCAAGAACAACAACTTGCATTTATATAGCACCTTTAACAGAGTATAACATGCAAAGGTGCTTCACAGGAGCGTTACCAAACAAAATTTGAAACCGAGCCACATTAGGAGGTATTAGGACAACTGAACAAAAGCTTGGTCAAAGAGGTAAGTCCTAAGGAGGAGAAAGTCTTAAAGGAGGTAAGTCTTAAAGGAGGAGAAAGAGGTGGAGAGGTTTAGGAAGGGAATTGCAGAGCTTACGGCCCAGGCAACTGAAGGCACGGCCACCAATGGTGGAGCAATTTAACTCAGGGATGTGTAAGAAGCCAGAATTGGAGGACTGCAGAGATCCCGGAGGGTTACAGAATCAAGCAGAGGCGAGGCCATGGAGGGATTTTAAGACAAAGATATGAATTTTAAACTTGATGCTTTGTTTAAGCAGAAGGCAATTTAGGTCAGTGAGCACTTGGGGTGATGGATGAACAGGACTTGGTGCAATCTAGCATATGGACAGCAGAGTTTTCGATGATCTCAAGTTTATGGTAGGTGCATGTTTGGAGGAGCCAGGAGAGTGCTGCTATAGTCAAGTCTGGAGGTAATAAAGACATGGATAAGAGTTTCATCAGCAGATGCACTGAGGCAAGAGCAGAGACAGGCAATGTTACAGAGGTGGAAAAAGGTGGTCTTAGTGAGGAAGTGGATATGCGATTGGAAACTCATCTCGGGGTCAAATAGACTTTAAGTATATGTACGCCACATTATATAGAATTACATAGAACATACAGCACAGAAACAAGATATTTGGCCCACTCAGTCCAAGTCGGAATTTATGCTGTACTCGAGCCTAATGCACAAGCATTCCTCCACCATGTTGTTTATTTATATTGAGCAGTTGGTGCAAAGGAGCTAATTTTTCTTTGCTAATTTACGTGTGAAGATACTTTGAATAATTCATTCTTTGTTGTCTGGGTGACATGCATATTGGTTATCAGTTAAGCACTCAGCATCTTAAATCTTTCATAGGGCATGCAGTAATTGTTATTTGGGTGATAAAACAAAGTAATTTGTTACAATAAACTGCAAATGCTGCTCATTAATTAGTATTAAGTAAACAGTAAAGTTTATTCTTATAGGCTTTATACTGTTTACAGTTTGACCAAATAATCATCACATTGGGCCTCCTGCTACTTTATACTGTTACGACTAGGTGAGAAAGAGGTCTTACGGTAACAGGGTTTAATTTTAAACACATTTTTTTAAGCTCCCCTTAGTGAATCCTTGTTCACTAACTTCCAATTATAAGGCAAATAAACTAGCCAAACAGGTTTTCTTATGTTTAAAGAAGAAAGGTTGAACTTTATTAAACTTAAACTCTAATTTGGTTAACGCCTACGGATACGCGACGTGCCCACGCTAGCATGCATACGCGATGCACACATGCAGATAGAAACAGAAAAGCGCAGAAGAAATAAAGTGGAAAAGTTTGAGGCAATATCTGAAAATGGTTTTAGTTACTGTTCTTCGAGCTTGCTGTAAAGTCCTTGATAGTAGGTAGGTCTTGCTTTTCGTTGGGGCCCAGTATTCTTCTTAAACTTTGTTCGATGTAGGAGACTTTTCTCCCTTGAAGTTCATGTGTCCTCAGTGGGTCCAAAGGCTTGTGAGAAAGAGATGGGAGCAGACAGGAGAGGTCTTCTCACTCCAGGAGCAAACAGTCTTTTTCAGTTCAAACTCTTTGTACAATTTAGAAAAAAACCCAGGTTACCAAGCAGGTTAGTCATGTGACTAGCTAGTCTAACCACGTCTGTTTGTGGATTCGGCCATCCCAGCAGTCATCCTGAAATTTCATCTCCCTCACCTTCAATGTCTAGTGCTCAAAGTCCATTGTGGGTTAAATTGGATAAGGGAAGTAACCCCTTTGTCTCCACAAGCACTGTCCATTCATATGCAAATGTCATTCCAGCCAAAGGCCTGGTGATTTTTTTAAACAAGTCCTTTCTTCACTTCAGCAACAGTTTTCAAATTAATGTTCATATGCCAAAATTATTGAGCCTCATTCTTGGCAGGTGGGGGGGTCTGCTTAACAATGCCAATTCTCCTAACACAGGGTATATTTCAGTATCCAGGACACTAACCATAGATTTGGTGCTTTTAATGTGCAGAGAATGTCTAATGTCTAATGTTTAATGTCTAGTTATATGAAAGACTCATAGAATAATAGGATATGTAGCCAAAAGTTATGCTTGGGCTTTGAAAAGAAAAGGAAAATTTGTATTTGTATAGCGGCTTACATGCCCACAGAACATATGAAAGATCTTTACAGCCAATTAAGTACTTTTGAATTGAAGTTAGTGTTGCAATGTAGGAGATGCAGCAGCCAATTTGCGCACAGCAAGCTCGCACAAACAGCAATGAGTTAATGACCAGATAATCTGTCTTAGTAATGTTGGTTGAGGGATAAATGTTGACCAGTCCTCCAGGAGAACTTCCCTCATCCAAAATAGTGGCCGTAGGATCCTTTATGCCCCAAGAGGACAGATGGGGGCTTCCTTTTAATGTCTTATTCGAAAGATAGCTCCTCTGATAGTGCTGCACTCCAACAGTACTGCCCTGGAATGCCAGCCTGACTTTTGTGCTTAAGTCCCAGGAGTGGGATGATGAAGCTACAACCTTCTAACTCAGAGGCCAGGGTGCTGCCCACTGAGTTATGACTTTACAACAACAAAAACAACATCTTGCATTTATAGAGCAACTTTAAAACGTTCCAAGATGCTTCAAAGGCGAGTTACCAAAAATAATTGGCACTATGTATTGGTGAGATCATACTTATCGTTAATGGGATTGCAATTACCTTGTGTGGCCTTAGTATTAAATACATAAATATTTCTTGATTTAGATTAGATTAGATTAGAGATACAGCACTGAAACAGGCCCTTCGGCCCACCGAGTCTGTGCTGAATATCAACCACCCATTTATACTAATCCTACACTAATCCCATATTCCTACCAAACATGCCCACCTGTCCCTATATTTCGCTACCACCTACCTATACTAGTGACAATTTATAATGGCCAATTTACCTATCAACCTGCAAGTCTTTTGGCTTGTGGGAGGAAACCGGAGCACCCGGAGAAAACCCACGCAGACACAGGGAGAACTTGCAAACTCCACACAGGCAGTACCCGGAATCGAACCCGGGTCCCTGGAGCTGTGAGGCTGCGGTGCTAACCACTGTGTTTTGATTTAAGCACAGAATTGTATTGCTTAGAAGGAAGCATGTACTCCTTCTCAGAAAGAGCTATCCAAGTCTAAATTTTTATTTATTTAGTTTTTATTTAGAGATACAGCACTGAAACAGGCCCTTCGGCCCACCGAGTCTGTGCCGACCAACAACCACCCATTTATACTAACCCTACAGTAATCCCATATTCCCTATCACCTACCTACACTAAGGGCAATTTACAATGGCCAATTTACCTATCAACCTGCAAGTCTTTTGGCTGTAGGAGGAAACCGGAGCACCCGGGGAAAACCCACGCAGACACAGGGAGAACTTGCAAACTCCACACATGCAGTACCCAGAATCGAACCCAGAATTTTCTCCTTCAAATATTTATCTGCTACCATTTTAAAAGCTATTATTGATTTTGCTTCCAGCACTGTTTCTGGTAGGTTATTCCATGCCCTAAAACCATATTTTATTTAAAAACAAAATTTCCTAACCTTTCCCTCAGCGATAATATTACAATGTATAACAAGCTGCCGATTCATGAATAATGGAATTAGTTTTTTCTCAATTTACTTAATCAAAACCCTTCAATATTTTCAATGTCTCAGCCAGATCTCCTCTCAGCATTCTCTGTTCTGGTAAACAGGAATGAATGAAAACACGAACCAGTTTATTTTAAAAGTATTAACATCCCATTGACCGATAGTGCACATGGATGTAGCAGGACTGCCTTTTGTTGCCGAACCATTTCAGCTGCTTCATCAATGGCCTCCATCATAAGGTCAATTCACTGATGATTGCAGTGTTCAGTTCCATTTACAACTCCTCAGATGCTGCAGATGTCCGTGCCTCCATGCAGCAAGACCTGGACAACATTCAAGCTTGGGCTGATAAGTGGCAAATATCATTCATGCCACTGAAATGTTCCAGGCAATGACCATCTCCAACAACAGAGAATATAATCATCTCCTCTTGACATTCAACAGCATTACAATCGCTGAATTCCCCACCATCAATATCCTGAGGGTTAGCATTGATCAGAAACTTAACTGGACCAGCTATATAACTACTTTGGCTACAACAGCAGGTCTGAGGCTGGGAATTCTGTGGCAAGTAACTCAACTCCTGACTCCCTCAAGCTGTTCACCATCTACAAGGCACAAGTCAGGAGTGTGATAAAATACTCTTCACTTGGATCGATGAATGCAGCTCCAACAATACTCAAGAAGCTCAACACCATCCAGGACAAAGCAGCCTGTTTGATGGACAACTCATCCACTACCTTAAATATTCACTTCCTCCATCAAAGGCACACTGTGGCTGCAGTGTGTACCATCAACAAAATGCACTGCAGCAACTTGGCAAAGCTTCTTCGATAGCACCTTCCAAACCTGTGATCTCTATCACCTAGAAGAACAAGGGTAATATGGGAACAGCACCACCTGCAAGTTCCCCTCTAAGCCACAGACTATCCCTACTTGGAAATACATCACCGTTCCTTCATTGTTGCTGGGTCGTAATCCTGGAATTTCATATCTAACAGCACTGTGGGACCTAACCACTGGGACTCCAGTGGTACAAGAAGGCACCTCACTACCACTTTCTCAGGGGCATTTAGGGATCAGCAATAAATGATGGCCTTGTGAGCGATGCTTACATCCCATGGACAAATGAAAAAAATGCAAATGACGGAGGAGGCAGGGCAGTGATAGAGTTCCCAGCAGACTTCCTTGCTCTCCATCACACTAATCGGCGCTTCCCAGGCACGTAAACCAGGCTGTCACACTCAGTGCAGTATTGAGGGAGTGCTTCACTGCCAAAGGTACTGTCTTTCAAATGAGATGTTTAACTGAGGCTGAGTCTGCCCTCTCAGGTTTATGCTAAAGATCCAATGGCATTACTTTGAAGAAGAGCAGGGGAGATCTCTCTGGCGTTCTGGCCAATTATTATCCCTCAACCAACATCACTCCCAAAAACAGATTATCTGGTCATTATCACATTGCTATTTATTGGAGCTTGCTGTGTATAAATTGGTTGCCATGTTTCCTACAGTACAACAATGACTACATTTCAAAGTATTTCATTGGTATTATAATGCTTTGGAATATACTGATTGTTGTTGAAGGCGCTCTATAAATGCAAATTCTTAACTTTTTCTTTCACCAAATAGCAATAAAATTAATAAAAGTGCACTAGGAGTTTAATTACCTTTTTAAAATATTATACAGTTTGGTAAGCTGCATGCTTTGGGATGAAACAGCTTGTTGTAGACCTTCATGCTGAAATGCTATACATGCCAGCACTAAACCTAGGAAATGAATTATGTGAATTCTTTCATGTTACTGGCATGAAAGCAACAGTCAACAGATCCTATAATTTGTGATGTAATCTATTAATACATGATTATTATGGTCTTTCTCCCAACATTCTTAATGGTTCAGCAATCATAGGAATTATATTTGTCTGTTTTACAGTCTGCCGATTGGCATACTTTGAAATAATTTGTCCGAGTCAGCAAATAACTTTGCTTTAACTTGATTAGTTTCGGAACAGTCACAAAGAAGGCTTATCTCTGCCAGATGTTTTTTGTCAAATTCGCTGATAGGTCTAACCAGTTACTTGTGTTGATCGTCATGTTCATCCAGGTATATGACACATGCAGTAAGCCATCCACAGCTACAGAGAAATTGAATAATTAAATCATTGGATTTGAATTGAAGTGCTAACGCGCTAGTGACTGGAACTTTCATGTATCTGGTACTACAACTCTCATCTTCCTTTAAGACTCTGTTTAAAACTTACCTCTTTAACCAACAACAACCTGCATTTATATAGCATCTTTAATGCAGCAAAATGTCCCAAGGCCATTGACAAGAACAAAACCAATAAAACCATTTTTGACACCAAGCAACAGAAAGAGATATCAGGGGAGGAGACTAAAAGCTTAGTCAAAGAAGTAGGTTTCAAGGAGTGTCTTAAAGGAAGAAAGAGAGAGCTCGAGAGGCAAAGATGATAGGGAGGGAATTCCAGAGTTTAGGACCTTGGCAACTGAAGGCACAACCACCAATGGTGGAGCAGTTAAAATCAGGGATGCCCATGAATCCAGAACTGGAGGGGCGCAGAGACCTTGAAGGCTTGTTGTAAGGCTGGAGGAAGAACTAGTTGCAATGGTATATAGATACTATGTATATTGTAGAGCCTCTGGCTAGAAGAGCACAGTTCACTCAGGGACACCACCCCTTGTTATCCAGTAGCCTTTATGATGGTCCTTAAAACCTATCTCTTTGACCAAGCTTTTAATCATCTGCCCTAATATCTTCTGTAGTTCAGTGTCAAATTTTGTTTGATAACACTCCTGTGAGGAGCCTTGGGATGTTTTAAATGCAAGTTGTCATTGGCTCCAATGGAATGATAGGTGGGCAATTGAGTGGGAGAAGCTGAAGCAACAAGTAATGAAAGAATTGGAATAGCTCTACTGCCACTCAAGGTTAAGCAGTCTGATAACCCTCACTGTCTGAACTCACACATAAAGAATGACCACTTAGTAAAGGTTACTGGTACCCGATGAACAGTTCCCCATCAGGACAAAGTGTGTGGAGAGATAGGAAAAAAAAACCCTTTGGATAAATTACCAATCAGGAATTGATGGTAAACAGGTGGTTGAGCATTCTAAATACAAGATTGCTCCAAATTATAATTATATAATTCGAATGATACCAATTACATTAATCAGAGGAACCGTATTACATCAACACTGTGGTATAATTATGTTGCTTACAGAAGCCAGGCTTTTATAAATAAACTAGTCAATCTCTGGTTGTGTTGCACAGAAAAAAATCAAGACTGTAGTCTTCAGGTGAAGTATGGTTCGAAGCAATAATTGTGCCATTTTAAAGATGTACATTCCGTCTTCATTTTTATATTTCCTTTAGAAATTCCTAGTCCACATTTGTAATGGAAACTGCCTATGTAACCATGTGTCACTGATATTACACCTTCCTGCCACTGGTGGCATGGCAGTTATCACAACGTGACAAGTTTACATAGGTTGTCCCCATTATAAATATGGATATAGGAATTTATGGTGGAAAAAGATCAGAGGGAATGCACATAGTTTTTTATAACTTTATTAATAGATAGATATAGAAAAAGTCCATCCACATCTCACATTTCCCATTCGCATTTCACTGTGTCAGTCATGGCTTGGTTGGGAGTAATAATGTCTGCAATATTCTAAATATCTGAAAAGGAGGAATGTGCAAGGATGTGGGGAAAGGGCGGGTGAGTACCAGTACGTGAATTGATCCTTAGGAGGGCCAGTATGGACCTGATGGGTCGAATGGCCTTCTTCTGTGCTGTAACAATTCTATGATAAAATGGTCATGCGTTCAAGTTCCACTCAAGAGACATGAGCACATAATACAGACTGATGCTCCCAGTGCAGTACTGAGGGAGTACTGCTCTGTCAGAGTTTCTGTCTTTCAGATGAGATGCTAATGCAAGGTCCCTTTCTGCCCTTTCAGGTGGGTGTATAAAATCCCATGTCACCTATTGAAGAACATCATGGGAGTTCCCCCGATATCCTGGTCAATAATTATCCGTCAACCAACATCACGAAAAAATAATGATCTGGTTATTTATTTAATCACTGCTTGCGGGAGCTTGCAAATTGGCTGCTGCATTTCCTGTATGACAACAGTGACTACACTTCAAAAGCACTTCATTGACTGAAAAGCACTTTAGGACATCCTAAGTTGTGAAAGGTAGTAGTAATAGTAGAGATACAGCACTGAAACAGGCCCTTTGGCCCACCGAGTCTGTGCCGACCATCAACCACCCATTTTTATACTAATCCTACACTAATTCCATATTCCTACCACATCCCCACCTGTCCCTATATAATTCCCTACCACCTACCTATGCTAGGGGCAATTTATAATGGCCAATTTACCTATCAACCTGCAAGTCTTTGGCATGTGGAAGGAAACCAGAGCACCCGGAGGAAACCCACGCAGACACAGGGAGAACTTGCAAACTCCACACAGGCAGTACCCAGAATTGAACCCGGGTCGCTGGAGCTGTGAGGCTGCGGTGCTAACCACTGCGCCACTGTGCCTATACATGTATATTCTTTCTTTCTATCTTTCTATCTTTCTTTCTTTCATGATGCAGTGGGCGGTCCCTCTTGATGTGTGTTCCCAGGTTGTATCTTTGAAGATCAAAAGCTGGTAGCAAGGGAAGACTGATATTCAATTCATATAATATTGCTGAACTTTAATGGCTGGTGCACCAGAGGAGCAGAGAATAATCTCGGGAGTTAGGGTTTAGCTGCTTCATCATTTTTTTTATTAGCTATGGGTGTGCTAAGCACTCAGCCAACTGGTTTGTACATCCTTTTCTCAGCTAGCCCGGACAATCTGACAAGCAAACCAACAATCGCATATTGTCAAAGTTATCACTAGTTTGTGTTCTTAGGCCAGGAAGTTATCTTACAGGTGGGTCTTACTATAACAATGTAAGTTAACAAAGTCATAATAAATGCAAACAAAGCACTCGGGTTCATTTGTAGAGGAATAGAATTCAAATGCAGAGAAGTTATGTTAAACTTATATAGAACCTTGGTTAGACCATAGTTGGAGAACTCTGCACAATTCTGGTCTCCAAATTACGAAAAGGATATAAAGGCACTGGAGAAGGCACAACACAGATTTATAAGGATGATACCAGAACTGAGTGATTAAAACAATGAGAAAAGATTGAACAGCTTGGGGTTTCTTCTCTATAAAAGAGAAGGCTGAGAGGCGATCTAATAGAAGTCTTTAAAATTATGATGGGGCTTGATAAGATAGAAATCAAGAAGATGCTTCAACTTGGTGGGGGAGCCAAAATTAGAGACCATTAATGAAGATGGTCATTAATAAAGGTGAAGCTAAATAATGTGAGGGAGAAAGGATTAGAAGTATATGTGGATAGGGTTAGATGTGGTAGGGTGGGAGTATTAACACTGGTATGAACTGGTTGGGCCACAAGGCCTGTTTCTGTGCTGTAAATTCTATGTTATACGGAAGTATATATGGTAGTTACCTGTGCATCTCTCTCCCTTCGTAACACATGGGTTTCTTTACCAATTCAGTAATTTTTTGGGGAGCAGGTGGAGTAGTATCTGTCAATGGCTCTAAGACTGTACAAATCATCTGTTCTTTTGCACTGTCGTCCCTCATAAATGGTTTTGGTAAATGAAACATGATGCTGAATTGAACTCACTCTCTCTCCCTCCTAATTAACTGCTGAACATTAATTCACTTTGTGACTGCGATATCGTTAACCATCCTGTAAAAATTGTCCTGTTTAGTAGTTGAAGGGTTTAAGCACAGACTGTAATTAGAGTCTAATGGAAACTTGTGTGCTGTAGCGTAAGGCAGCATTAATTACAAAAAGTAATGTTAACCTCACGAGGATTCCTTTGCACTTCTCCTGCTCATTAGTTACCCGTTTCTCAGAGAGTGACTGATTACAAAGGGAATAAGTAATTGCTTAGAACCTGTGAATGCAGCTGTTTTTCCTTGTCATATTGTTTAAATGAACGAGCAGCGGAATGTTTTACAGCCTCGCTGTAAATGAGATTAAATAGGTGTTCTTGTTCAAGAAATGACACTTAAAATGAATAGGGTACTTGGCAGTCGGTGAAGGGATGGGGAAAAGGATGAGTTGGCAGATCAGTGACAAACAGTTCTATGACAAAAGCCCTGGGTCAAACCAGGGAATCCACTCCTCTTGCTCCATGTGACTCCAGCTGCTTTTAGGTATCAGCGTGGGAGCACTCTAGCCTCTGAGTCAACAGGCTATGGGTTCAAGTTCTACTCTAGAGACCCTGAGCACAAAATCAAGGCTGGCATCATCAGTGTAGCACTGCACTGTCAGAGGATGCAGCATTAAACTGTGGCCCCATCTGCCTCTCAGGTTGAGGTAAAAACTCCAAGGATATAAGAAGAGCAGGAGAGTTCTCCCCAGCATCCTGCCAAATATTTACCCCTCAACCGACATCATTCAAAACACAGATGATCTGATCATTATCACAATGTTGTTTTGGGGAATTTGCTGTGCACAAATTGGCAGCCGTGTTTTGTACAGTGCAACACTGACTATGCTTCAACAACATGTCATTGTCTGCGATGCAATTCGGAATGTCCTGAAGATGTGAAAAGGCGCTATATAAATGTAAGAAAAGCAAAATACCTGCGGAAGCTGGAAATCTGAAATCGAAACAGAAGATGTTCGAAATACTTGGCAGGTTAGGCAACATTATGGAGAGAGAAACAACGTTAACATTTCAGGTCAATGACCTTTCATCAGAACTGGAAAAAATAGAGATGTATCAGGTTTTAATCAAGTACAAAGTTAGGAAAAGGGCTGAGGAAGGAAAGAACAAAAGGGAAGGTCTGTAAGAGAGTAGAAAGCTATAGTATTATAAAAGGGATAATGGTGTAAGGCAATAACAGGTGATAATGGAACAAGTAAAGACACAAAAGATGTGTCTAACGGAGGTTTAAATGACAAAAGCAGAATCATCAACATCAGCTGCAGTCTGAAAAAATGGGGGCAGTGGCTATGATCTGAAAATGTTCAATTCAGTTTTGATTCCAGAAGTCTGTAAAGTGCCCAATCAAAACATAAGGTGTTGTTGCTTGAGCTTATGTTGTGTTTCATTAGAACAGCGTAGGAAGCCAAGGACAGAGAGATCAGAGTTATGTTTGTGGACTGAATGGAGGTGTTCTGCAAAGCAATCATCCAATCTGCGTTTGGTCTCCCGACTGTAGAGGATACCGCATCATGAACAGCGAATACAGTATACGAAGTTGAAAGTACAAATAAATCACTGTTTCATCTGGAAGGTGTGTTTGAGGCCCCAGATGATGAGAAGGGAGAAGGTTAAAAAGGGCAGTTGTCGCAATGTTTTGTCCACCCCTCTGACCTTCCCCTTTCTGGCCCCAAACAAACAGTTCTTCAGCAAAGGCCTCCACTTCATTCACTTACTACCTCACCTCAATGAATTTCAAGCTCAGCATCACACTAATCTCTTTTTCTGTCTCCTTTGCTTCCATGCCCACATCATTGGATGCGCAGTGGACCCTTTCTCCCACCTTCAGAATGTTTGTTCCATTTGGAGCCCTTAGTCTTGCCGCTTACTAGATCTTTTCATTGGGAACTGCTGGCAAAACATTGGCCATCTCAATTTTTCTACTCTGCACAATCACTCTAGCTCCTGAATTTACAGCACTCTGTTTTCTCAAGTCCAATGTCATTCCATTTCCTGATTTAGATGGTCCAGCAAGAATCACAGGCCAACCCACCTTTTTTTATATAAAAGCAAAATACTGCAGATGCTGGAAATCTGAAATAGAAACAAGAAATGCTGGAAATACTCAGCAGGCCTGACAGCATCTGTGAAGAGAGAAGCAGAGTTCACATTTCAGGTCTGTGACCTTTCATCAGAACTGGCAGAGGCTAGAAATGTAATAGGTATTAAGCAAGTAAAGCGGGCCATTTCCTGCACCTCTACCCTCACTCCGTCCCCTCCATCCCAGAACTGCGACAGGGTTCCCCTTGTCCTCACTTTCCACCTCACCAGCCTCCACATCCAAAGGATCATCCTCCACCATTTCCGCCACCTCCAGTGTGATGCCACTACCAAATGCATCTTCCCCTCCCCTCCCCTGTCAGCATTCCGAAGGGATCATTCCCTCCACGACACCTTGGTCCACTCCTCCATTACCCCCACCACCTCATCCCCTTCCCACGGCACCTTCCCCTGCAATCGCAGGAGGTGTAATACCTGCCCATTTACCTCCTCTCTCCTCATTATCCAAGGCCACAAACACTCCTTTCAGGTGAAGCAGTGATTTACTTGTACTTCTTTCAATTTAGTATACTGTATTCGCTGGTCACAGTGTGGCCTCCTCTACATTAGGGAAACCAAATATAGACTGGGTGACCGCTCTGGGGAATACCTCTGCTCAGTCCAAAAGCATGACCCCGAGCTTCCGGTTGCTGGCCATTTCAACACTCACCCCTGCTCTCATGCTCACATCTCTATCCTGTGATTGCTGCAGTGTTCCAGTGAACATCAACGCAAGCTCGAGGAACAGCAGTGCATTTACCGATTAGGCACACTACAGCCTGCCGGACTGAACATTGAGTTCAATAATTTCAGGTATGACGGGCCCCCCTTTTTATTTTTACTTTTCGTTATTTTTTCTTGTTTATTTCTTATGTGTTTATATTATTTTAGTTTGTTTAGTTTGTTTCTACTGTGCCTACCCATTGTTTTTTTCATGTTTGTGCTTGGGGCTAGGCTGTTCAGTTTTCTGTCAATTAACACCTTCTCTGCACTAACGCTTTGTCTTTCAGCACACCATTAACATAACGTTTGCCTTTGTTCCATGACCTTCTGGTCAGTTATTCTCTGTGACCTTGTCCTATCAACACCTTCTCTTTTGTTATCTCTTGCCCCACCCCCACTTTACTTGCTTAAATCCTATTACATTTCTAGCCTCTGCCGGTTCTGATGAAGGGCCACTGACCTGAAACGTTAACTCTGCTTCTCTCTCTGCAGATGCTGCCAGACCTGCTGAGCATTTCCAGCATTTCTTGTTTTTATTCCATCTTTTTTTTAATATTTACTGGACAGGACTGTCATAGCTCCCCATTTCTTTGTTGGCTTCCAGTTTCATCTTTAATAGTAGGGACTTGGAATGGGTAGGCAAAGGAACTCAGCTGGCTGTGCATAACCTCCGAAAGTCAGGGGGAAATGCAATTAAGTGAAAGAGTGTTTTTGCTCACCACTGTCCCATTGGCTGTCATCTTGGTGCTTATCCTTAGAGCACCATCATGTCCACTACAACAAGTAGCACAACTCTGCACACCCCACAGGTTTATATATTCAATTTTTTATTAACATGCAACTGGAGCTGTTTAGCTTCTGTTAAAACACTCAAAGCAACCACTTCCATTTATAAAGTGCAATCTTTGAAGTTTGATTTATGCCAATTAATGATGTTTCTCCCAGAATTTGCAGCAACATTAATTCTTAAAACTGTCTTTAATTATGGAGACTTTGAATGACTGATATTATTAAAATTGCAAATGACATCTTTGATGCAATCTAGGCCAGCACCAATGTCTACCAAAAAAAAATCAACACTACTTCAACAGTACTTTTTCCTTTTCTCTCCACTACGCAAGCAAAAGTTTGGCTTATTCTTTCCATTTTTCTGTCCACTCAGAAATGTTAATTGTTTTCTGTAGTAATCAGCTGTAATCTGTCTGGTAATTGCATTTTTTTAACTGAACACTAGATGGCTCCCTGATGAACGTAAGCATGTTGTTAATAAGTCTCTTGTCTTGCATCCCTTTGTTATTCGTTGATGGAAATCGTTTAGAGGAACCAGAAGTAAAACCATTTTGTTATTATAACACCAATCTGAGTGGTAAATTGAAGATAACAGGGTGCAGCCTATTATTTGTGTTCAATAGGATAAGTTTTTTGAGTTTGATCATTGCTGCTCATTCAAAGAGATTTAAATTTGTATAGCCCTTTTCATAACCAGTGGGTATCTCAAAGCATTTTATAGCCAATTAAGTACCTTTTGAACAGTGTAGTCACTGTGATTATGTAGGAAATGTCACAGGCAATTTGCCCACAGCAAGCTGACACAAATAGCAATGTAGTAATAACCAGATAATCTTTTTTTGTGATGTTAACTGAGTGGTAAATATTGGCCAGGACACTGGGGAGAACTCTCCTTCTCTTCAAATAATCCATTCAAATAATATATCCACCTGAGATGGGAGACGGGGCCTCAGTTTAATATCTGATCCGAAAGATGGCATCTCCAACAGTGTGGCGCTCCCTCAGTACTGCATTGGAGTTCCAGCCTTGATTTTTGTGCTCAAGTCCTGGAGTGGAACTTGAAGACAACTCACAGTTATGGACAGGTGAACAACATTAGGAATGGTTCCTCCTTTTTCACCTCGCAACTGACCAAAGACAATGCGTTTTTTTTTTAAAAGGTGTTTTTAACCCCTGAGAGCTTTAATTGTCAAGAACAGACAAATGACAAGTGTTCTCAAAAGCTTAACAGAAAGATAAATGTTTGGTATACAAAACCTGAAATATTCGCTACAACACCTATACTCATACAGATACACATTCAAGAAAAGATAGAGATTATAAAGATAACGTGCATTAGGTCTTATGATTTGTAAAGAGTTTTCTGTTAACCTTGCTTTCCCAGGGATGAAGACTTTAAAAAGTGCAGGGCTGGAATCTTTTTCCTTGTTCACTGAAGAAAGATTTGGGAGGTTCAGGAAGATGATTGGGCTGTTGCAGACTGCTCTTGCTATATTCCAGCCAAAAGTCAGTGGCGAAGTCCTGGTATGATTTCTCAGGTAGGGATATCAAGGCCAAACTTCAGTCTTTGCCTGCATTTAGTTCAAAGCTGGTAATCTTGGACTGGGTCCTTTCTCTTTGATGGTATCGATGGATCTCCTTTGTCTGCCCAGAATATACCTTTATTAAAGCTCCTAATCAGAAATCTAGTTTCTGTCATGTGACCATAGTTTCTCTTTCCATGACCCTCATAAATGGTTTCTGATGGTGAGGCCTTAGTTAGACAATAGAGTCTGGGTATCATACATCCTCATATCGCCTTGATGAAGTAGGGCTTTCCACACCCATTCTTTGGGTTACCAATACTGTTGCAGACTTTTTGACTCCAAACTCAAATTTCAATCAGTTGGAGAAATGCATCATTACCACAGAAGGAGTCTTTTGTGTTTTAATGATTTCTCAGAGACCTGTCCAGAAAAGTCATTTTTATTTTAATGATTTCTCTAAGACTTGTCCAGACATGAAAATTAGCTCAAGTTTCTTGTAGTTCTATGTGTATGAGCAGGAAAGGAAAGGTAACCTGACCTCTTAACTCTATTTTGTTTTGCAAGAAAAATTGTCTGTTTTGGGTTTATTTTATATGCTCATTGTATAGTTTATAAGTTTGGATTGCATGGGTGTAACACAGTGAGCTTGGATCCTCTGTCCCCACCTGCCTGCCTTGCCAGTGTCATCCATATCACATGAATGAACTAAATAAAGCCTGTGTCCCACTGAATGTCCAATGTAAGGATATGCTATTGAACTATGTTAAACGCTATTTTTGAGCTGCCAACATTTTTGAGACTCCGTTTTTACTGGTTTTCTAGACTGGCATGTATAAGAGCTAAAGGAAGGAGAATATTACCATGTCAACTTCTAGTACAAGAGAGGTGCTACAAACGCCTCCCCAAACACAAAAGCAGAATTCAAGTAGGGTACAGGTCTAAAGAATAGAAACTGAGAAAAAGTCCATTATTGGCTGAATAAAGGTCTTAAAATTCACCAGTTGCTCCACAGAAATCTCAATAAATTGGTTGTTCATGCCTATTTACAGAATGAATGTACTTTCACAGAGGGTAACAGCTCAGACAAGTTGCTTTGCAAAGTACCGGGGTCATGCCGGAGGGAATATTTTGACAAATAGAGTAGACTACCATCTTTAGCTTTAACTTCCCATGTGTTCGTAGTGAATCACCAATTAATTTTTCTTATTGTTAAGCCAAAAACTGAAATGGAATTTGTAAATGACAAGCATAGAGTTTGCAGTTATGCTAATCAAACAGAACTTCACCCGGTGCTCCTCAGCACCAACGTTCCTACAGACAAGGTTATTTTACAAGAAAGGAACCTAGCAACTTCAAGAGGCCATTCAGGCTCCTCGAGCCTGTTCTACTATTCAATTAGATCGTGGACGACATTCCCATTAAACATTAAAATATCATTTTGCTTGGCCAGTTTGTTCAGTGCAAAATCCGTTTAATTTTTTTTATGTGAGCTTGCATACACATTATTTATCACAGAGCAATTCATGCCTGGTACTTTCCAGTGTGGTCATACACTTGTACCACGAAGCATGAACATTGATCATGGACGGTCTGTATCTTAACTTCATCCACCTACCTTGGTTCCATAGCCTTTAATATCCTTGTTTGAAATCTATTAATCTCAATTTTGAATGAACTTTTGATTGATTTCCCCCACTCCCCCCCACCAACCAGCCTCAGCAGATTTTTGGTGGAGAGAGTTTGAGCTTTCTACTATCCTTTGTATGAAGAAATGCTTCCTGACAGCACCTCTGAATAGCCTAACTCTAATTTTAAATGTGAAATAAAGTATTTTCCTCTTTCCTACTTGGTCATTGCACTGAAATCAAGGTCCATCTCCTACCTAAAATCAGTCTTCCCCAGTATCTCAAAACTATGCTCCTCCTTACCTCCTTTAATCTTCATTTTCTCTTACAATCTCCAGTTTTTTTTTAACCATTAGGCTTGGCACCATTAATAATCACTGTTAGATTCAACCTTGCTTGTCTTGTCTTCTATTCTCATTTTAACCTTCCTATCAGTTAGTTCAGTTTGTCTCACTAACCACTCGGTCACATCATTTCAGGGCACAAGCCCCACTAGAGCCTCAACATAATTTGTGCACAGTAGGAAGAGAGATAGGTTTGCTAGGCAAGGATATGCAACAACAACAACTTGCATTTATCGAGCACCTATAATGCAATGTTATCACACAAAATTTGATACTGAGCCACATAAAGAGGTATAAGGACAATTGGTCAAAGAAATAAGTTTTAAATAGTGACTTAAAGGAAGGAAGTGGGGTAGAGAGAGAGACAGGTTTAGGGAGGGAATTACAGACCTTAGGATCTAGGCAGCTGAGGGCATGGCCGCCTATGCTGAAGTGATGGAAGAGGTCAGAAATGGAGGAGTGCAGAGTTCTGGAGGGTTGTAGAGCTGAAGGAGGTCACAAAGATAGGAAGCGAGAGGTCAAGAAGGGGTTTAAATATAAAGATGATAATTTTAAAATTGAGACGTTGCTGGACCGTGAGCTGATGTAGATCAGTGAGCACAGGTGTGATGGGTCAACGAGACTTAGCGCAAGTTAAGTTATGGGCAGCAGAGTTTTGGAGGATCTTAAGTTTATAGAGGGCTGAAGTTAGGAGGCCAACCAGGAAAGCATTGGAATAGTAAAGGCTAGAGGTAACAAAAGCATGGCATTCAGCAGCAGACGATCTGAGATAGAAGAGGAGTTGGGTGATTTATTGGAGGTCGAAATAGATGGTATTTGTGATGGAGCAGATATGGGGTCAAAAGCTCAGCTCAGGGTCAAATAGGATGCAGAGGTTAGCAATGGTCCAGTTCAGCTTCAGAAATTTGCCAGGGAAAGGGATGGAGCAGGTGGCGAGGGAACAGAGGTTGTGGCAGGGACCAAAGTCCAGTTCAGAGATACAGCACTGAAACAGGCCCTTCGGCCCACCGAGTCTGTGCCGACCATCAACCACCCATTTATACTAATCCTACACTTATCCCATATTCCTACCACATCCCCACCTGTCCCTATATTTACCTACCACCTACCTATACTAGGGGCAATTTATAATGGCCAATTTACCTATCAACCTGCAAGTCTTTGGCATGTGGGAGGAAACCGGAGCACCCGGAGAAAACCCACTCAAACACAGGGAGAACTTGCAAACTCCACACAGGCAGTCCCCAGAATTGAACCCAGGTCGCTGGAGCTGTGAGGCTGCGGTGCTAACCACTGCGCCACTGTGCCACCCCTTTGTCAATGGCTTCCGTCTTCCCAATATTTAATTGGAGGACGTTTTTGGTCATCCACTACTGGATGTCGGACAAGTAGCATGACAAATCACATGCAATGGAAAGGTTGACATAGGTGGTGGTGAGGCAGGGCTGGGTGTCATCAGTGCACAGTGGGAATCTAAAAAGGTGTTTCCGGATGATTTCGTCAAGGGGCAGTATGCAGATGAGAAATAGGAGGGGGCCAAGGATGGATCCTTGGGAGACACCAGAGGTAATTCTGTGGGAAGAGAAGCAAGATCACCATAACACTATCTAATCTCCCAAACACAACTGGGGCATAAAGGGAAACTTGCATATGTACAGCCAAATACACTAGTATCAGAGCATGATTGCTACAATGCACTGTCCTGTTCAATGTTCAATAACAGTTACAGGGACTGAAACATAAATATCATGAACAAATTATCTTGTTGAAAATGTCTGTATTCCATGTAATGTTGTCAGCATTACAAGCACAATGTGTCCTGATGTTTTCTGTGAAAACCCCTACTCCCCCAAAAATGGAGGGATCCAGCTGAGTGTGGTCCTCACAATGGCACTGGTCTTGCTATGGGTATGGGCCAGACAAGTGGCAGCGGAGACAGGACTGGTAATAACTCACCCAGACCCTCTGCAATACTAGCAGCAGCAAGATGAGCAGCAGTCTCTTCACGTCCTTTTCAAGGTCATCAAGATCGACCAAGCCTCTTTACCAGCCTCCGGCCCTGTCAGATCGTCAATGAGAGGGGAGGGAAGAACGCGCACTATTGTCAGAATGAGAAATTCTATATAGAAACATTGCATTGAGGAGATTCAACAGCTTTCTCCATAACAGAAAGTAAGATTGTAAAACTGTAAGGATTTCTTCTCAATGTATATTTGGCCACACTATTATCCAAGGAAGCTTCTCTGGGAAAGATTAAAAACTGCATCAAAAGGAGGTGATTGATGTACTTCACTGCTGACAGCGCCTAAAAGTGACTACATAGGAACATAAGAGCAGGAGTAGGCCATTCAGCCCATCGAGCCTGCTCCGCCATTCAATACGATCATGGCTGATCATCCACTTCAATGCCTTTTTCCCACACTATCCCCATATTCCTTTATGTCATTGGTCTTTAGAAATCTGTCAATCTCTGCTTTAAACATACTCAATGACTGAGCTTCCGCAGCCCACTGGGGTAGAGAATTTCAAAGATTCACAACCCTCTGAGTAAAGAAATTTCTCCTCATCTCAGTCCTCAGTGGCTTCCCCCTTATTTTGAAATTGTGCTCCCTGCTTCTAGACTCTCCAACCAGAGGAAACATCTTACTTGCATCTACCCTATCGATCCCTTTAAGTATTTTGAAGGTTTCAATGAGATCACCTCTCATTATTTGAAACTCTAGAGAATACAGGCCCAGTTTCCCCAATCTCTCTTCATTGGACAGTCCCACCATCCCAGGAAAAAGTCTGGTGAACCTGCTTTGCACTCCCTCTATGACAATAATATCCTTCCGAAGGTTAGGGGACCAAAACTGCAGACAGTACTCCAGGTGTGATCTAACCAAGGTTCTATGAAACTGAAGCAAGACATCACTACTCCTGTACTCACATCCTCTTGTGATAAAGGCTAACCTACCATTAGCCTTCCTAATTGCTTGCTGCATCTGCATATTTGCTTTCAGGGATTTATTGATGAGGACACCCAGGTCCCTTTGTACATCTACACTTTCTAATCACTTACCATTTATGAAATACTCTGCACATCTATTCCTCCTACCAAAGTGGATAATTTCACATTTTTCCACATTATATTCCATCTGCCATGTTCTTACCCACTCAGTAAGTCTGCTAAATCTCCTTGAAGCCACTTTGCATCTTCCTCACAACACACATTCCCATCTAAATAAAAGAAAAATACTGCAAATGGTGGAAATCTGAAATAAAAAGAGAAAGTGCTGGAAATGCTTAGCTGGTCAGGCAGCATTTGTGTAGAGAGAAACAGAGTTAATGTTTCAGGTCTATGACCTTTCATCCGTCCATATGGTGCAGGTACATCCACAGTGCAGTTCGGAATGGAGTTCCAGGATTTTGACCCAGTGACAGTGAAGGAATGGCGATATAGTTCCAAGTTAGGACAGTCTGTGATGAAAACAAGAAATGCTGGAACCACTCAGCAGGTCTGGCCGCATCTGTGAAAAGAGAAGCAGAGTTAACGTTTCGGGTCAGTGACCCTTCTTCGGAACTCGAGTCTGTGAGTTGGAGGGGAACTTAGAGGTGGTGGCGTTCCCATGCATCTGCTGCCCTTGTCTTTCTAGGTAGTAGAGATCATGGGTTTGGAAGGTGCTGTTAAAGGAGCCTTGGTGAGTTGCTGCAGTGCGTCTTTTAGATGGTACACACTACTGCCTGTGGTTAATGGAGTAAATGTTTAAGGTGGTGGAAGGGATGCCAAACAGGCTGCTTTGTCCTGGATGATATTGAGCTTCTTGAGTGTTGTTGGAGTTGGTGTTCTTGAGTGTTGTCACACTCCAGACTTGTCCCTTGTAGATGGTGGACAAGCTTTGGGAAGTCAGGAGGTGAGTTACTTACCACAAAATTCCCAGCCTCTGACCTGCTTTTGTAGCTTGTCCAGTTCAGTTTCTAATCATGTTGATGATGTGGGATTCAGCACTGGTAATGCCATTGAACGTCATCGGGAGATGGTTAGATTCCCGTTTGCTGGAGATGGTCATTGCCTGGCACTTGTGTGGCACGAATGTTACTTGACGTCCCCATTGGACCCGCTAATGAGGCCAGCGTCATTTTGAAAGAGGCCTAGCTTTGGGCGGCCAAATAAAGTAGCCCCTTTTAATATGCAAATAGAAGATGCCGTTTTAGGTGGTTGACGGTTGCAGAATGCGTTGTGCATGTACTGATCATTTCTGCGGGTCATTGAGCCAATGCTGCCGAGCCCGAGTAAGTTTGATATTATCTTTGAGGGTCATGGAGGGACTGTAATGCACTTCTGGGGGCCCCATGAAAATTGTCGAGACCATTAACACCCCAGACCCCACCCCAAGATCCACCTCCACAATCTCCCATCCCCATTGCTGCTGGCCAGAGGTAGCCCTATATTGGACAGCCAGAATCCAGTGAGCTACATCGGGATGCTTGTTTGACAGCCGCAGCTCAACTGGCTTGGCATGAATGAAGCCGTGGCTTCAGAATCACACTCGCCCCTTCGCCATGGTTATGGGCTACCCTTCCATGTGACGGTCAGCCAGCCAAAAATCAAAAACTACAGTGGTGCGTGTTAACATGAATTGTTTTTCACATTTCTTTGATGTATGAAGCGAATTAAATGTTATCGTCCTCTCTCTCTTCTGTCAAAGCCAGCAAGAAACTTGTTCAATTCTAGCAACATCAATTTATGCCTGAATACTATTTGATTAAGGTGGTGACAGGCAGTTAGCAGTGGAATGACAGCTCTAAATAGAGAGAGAAAGAGTTTTAAATGTCACAATTTTTAGAGTGGAATGGAAAGACATTCAGCAAGTAAAGAATGGTTATTCGGTCTTTTGAACTACTTGCATTTATAAAACACCTTTAACTACCTTTAACTTGGTAAAACTTCCCAAAGTGCTTCACAGGAGTTTCATCAAACAAAATGTGACACTGAGCCATTTAAGAAGATATATTAGGACAGGTGACTAAAAGCCTGGTCAAAGAGGTAGGTGTTAAGGAGCATCTTAAAGAAGGAAAGTAATATGGAGAGATTTGGGGATTGGGGGTGGAGAATTTCAGAGCTGTTTTCAGTGCTATGGAGCCTGGAGCAGCTAAAACTGGTGGCTGATCAACTTGTGACCACTTTCGTACCGATTGCCGTCTTAGGAAGGACGATAGTGCAGATAGGCCGTGGGTGTGCTGGAAGCTTGCAGAATGGGCAGATCGTGATGCTAGACAGAATCTAATGCTGATTTGGAAACTGACCCAACACTTTGGATAGAATCATAGAATGGTTACAGCACAGAAGAAGGCCATTCAGCCCATTGTGTCTGTGCTGGCTCTCTGGAAGAGCATCTCACCAAGTCCCACTCTCTCGTAGCCCTTTTCCCCGTAGCTCTGCAATACTTTCTCTTCAGATAATTATCCAGTTCCTCTTTTGAAGGCCTCGATTAAATCTGCCTCCACCACACTCTCAGGCACTGAATTCCAGATCCTAACTACTCGCTGCACAAAAGGTGTTTCCTCATGTCGCCATTGCTTCTTTTGCTGATCACCTTAAATAAGTGCCATCTGGTTCTGGATCCTTCCACCAATGAGAACAGTTTCTGCCTATCTATGGTGTCCAGTTCCCTGATGGTTTTGAACACCTCTATCATATCTTCTCCTATTTATTCACACAACTGAAGTTTCTCATCCCTGGAACCATTCTCGTGAAACTTTTCTGCACCCTCTCAGTTAATGCCCTCTTTTAACATGCATAGCTGAAGATGTGTTCAGTTGCATGAGGGATCCCTCACTAATGCTACTTAAAGGCACCAGCATGGGACTTTCAGGCAAGGCACTTTTGACTCTCTTCTGCTTCTGCAGAGTTAGTGGGAATATTATGTACTGTGTTGTTGGAGGGGCTCAACACAAGTTGGTGGAGTCAGAAGGTGCCGGGCCTGCAAGGATTGGAGTGCAGTTTGAAGGACCCTGGGCAGAGAGCTTGCTCTCACTCATGGGGGCGATAGTTGCAGTCCCTCTCGGGTTGCAGCATGACAGGAAGATAGAGCAGAGGCAGCAGGGTGCGGGCATCTTTCCTGGGCAATCTGTGGCCCACGGAGAGCCCCTGCCAGTAAACAAGCCACCTCCCTCTACCACCTTCCTCCTGCACTCGATGCCCACCTCCCCACCATCGCCCGGGCCTTCAGTACTGGCCCCAGCAACCCCACCTCACTTACCTTGGGTCCGAGCTCCAGTGCTGGGCCTGGGGCCAAGGCCTCTTGCAGTACCGGCAGTGACCACCATTCCCAGCGGCGCTGCCGATAATACTGAGCTGCCGGGCTGTTAATTGCCCAGGCAACGTAGAAGCACACCTGGGGGTGTTCTAAATGACTGAGGCAGAATTCCCCCCACCTTTTCAGCCCGGTGGCGGGAACCCAACCAGTGCCAGAAAATTAAGCCCAAGTTGTGTGCAGAGGGAGTAAGAGGAAAGCTCTCAACTGAAGGCCATACCCACCTAGGGTATTCAGAGAGCACTTTTCCCATCTCCACTATAGCCAGGAGCAGCGTCTGTGGCGGCTACAAATCACTGAACTGAGCCTCCTCCTACAATCAGACCTGCAGCCACAGAGCAAGGCGAGGAGGGTGCTGCCAATGACTGTAAAGGCCACCACAGACCTCAATTTGTACGCCGTAGGATCCTTCGCGGCTGGAACTGGTAACATTGCCAAAATATCACAGTTTGCCATGCACTGCTGCATTAGGAAGGTGACAGAGACCCTGTATGCTAGGAGAGGGCACTTCATAGTCTTCTCTCTAAGCGGAGAGGAGGAGAGGCAGGTATGCCCCTTTGCCAGGGTGGCAGGTTCCCAACTGAAGCAGGGAGCCATCAACTGCACGTATGTGGCTCTGTGGGTGCCACATCTCAATGGAGAGACATACTACAACCTCAATGGTTTACACTCCCTTTACGTGCAGCTGGTGTGTAACTATGCACAGGGCATCATGTTGTTGACTGCCCACTATCCTGGCAGCAGTCACAATGCTTTTATCCTGAACTAGTCAGCCATTTCTGCCATCTTGGAGCCAACATCAAACTACAGGGTGGCTGCTCAGTGACGAGTGCTACTCTTTTTTACACCTGGCTCATGACTCCCCTCCAGCACCCAACCACACCTGGATAGTGCTTGTACAATGAGAGCCATGCTATAACCAGGAAAATTATGGAGCAAGCCGTCGGCAGTCGACAACAACCGGTTCCCCAGCCCGGACTGCTTGGAGAGTGCCCTTCAGCGCTCACTGAGCGTGTCTCCAAATTTGTGGTAGTCTGCTGCGTTCTACACAGACTGGCCCTCATGAGGGTACAGTTCCTGTCACTAGGCCTTCGGCCAGTACCTCAGGAGGGGGACTTAGAGGAGAAGGGAAGAGGCATCTGTGACACCATCACTTCAGACGGGCTGACTCATCAGGCTTAGGTTCCCCTGAAACCATCTCCAGATAATTGCTCCACAATTCCCCACTGTTCCATCCCTCTGTTGTGAACCATCACAGCATCCTTTAGTCCAAAAACCTGAAGTAAAAGCCATCACAAAACAATCATTCCATAACAATTTTATCCACTTCCAATAATACATATAATACTAAACTATGCACCCTTGTGCTCCTCCTTAGTGCCTGTCTTACAGATGCCTTTGTCTATCCTAGTGAACACACTATAACACTTCATGGGACTGAATCTGATTAAAAAGATATCATTTGAACTAGTTTATGACAGAAGGTACAGGAGAAGACATCTGCACTAGCTTAAGAAGAGTATGCATAGCTTTCGTGTATGGTAGCAAGACACTCAATATCAATACACTCTTCCTCAGAGAGTGAGAGAGATGGTAATTGCATTCCCTAAGGAAAGCATCAATATCCATTATTGAAGAAATACATTCTGCTCTGTAGACAACATTCGTAAAATTCCCTAAATATATTGTTAATATCCTTTGCATTTCCTGAAATTGATACTTCATGTTTGCTTATTTCAGCTGCTATATTATCCACCCCATTCATCGGATTTAATAGCAATGTCTCCACATCAGTACTGCAGCTAAAACAGAAAGCTGTTCTGAAGGCTGAGCGATATTAGCCAGTGAGTAGGCGAGACATGCAGACCAGAAAGGTTCAAGATCCGATTGTCAATCTGTTGCGAGTTAGCTGGTGTCATCAGGGCAGTGGTAAGGAAATCGCTATTAGCCTGTGATCACAGTGGGCTACGAATAATTAAAAAAAAGGTGAGAGCTCAATGCCTGGAGCATGGGGAAATGCCTGTGAATGTCGGCCTCTTTCAGAATATTGAATACGCACAATAACACTCTCCCATCTTCCTACGTCAGTATTAACTTATGTCTAAAGAGGGCAGAACCTCAATCAGCTAATATTTCCACTTTTGTAATAGAAATGTGTGCATGTTGTTGAAATAAAGAACTTGCGCTCCTATTACATCTTTAACCATTTCAGAATGTCTCAAGGTGCTTTACAGCCAATAAAGTACTTTATGAAGTGTAGTCACTGTTATAATGTAGGGAACACAGCAGCCAATTTGTGAACAGCATGCTCCCACAAACAGCAAAGGGATAATGTCCAGATAATCTGTTTTAGTAATGTTGATTGAGAGGTAAATATTGGCCAGGATACTGGGGAGAACTCCCCTACTCTCCTTTGAAAAGTGTTTTACCTCCACTTGAGAGAGAGCAGAGGGGGCCCTGATTTCACACCTCATCTGGGCCATGTGGGCCATGGCTTGGCCATGTGAGCCGCACGGAAGATGGCAGGATCCCCAAAGACACATTGTACAGCGAGCTCGCCACTGGTATCAGACCCACCGGCCGTCCATGTCTCCGCTATAAAGACATCTGCAAACGCGACATGAAATCGTGTGACATTGATCACAAGTCGTGGGAGTCAGTTGCCAGCATTCGCCAGAGCTGGCGGGCATCCATAAAGACAGGGCTAAATTGTGGCGAGTCGAAGAGACTTAGTAGTTGGCAGGAAAAAAGACAGAGGCGCAAGGGGAGAGCCAACTGTGCAACAGCCCCGACAAACAAATTTCTCTGCAGCACCTGTGGAAGAGCCTGTCACTCCAGAATTGGCCTTTATAGCCACTCCAGGCGCTGCTTCACAAACCACTGACCACCTCCAGGCGCGTATCCATTGTCTCTCGAGATAAGGAGGCCCAAAAGAAAGAAAGAAGAAGGAAGGGACCTCCGATAGTGCAGTATTCCCTCATTTCTACACTGGAGTGTCAGCCTACATTATGTGCACAATTTCCCAGAGTGCGGGTTAAACACACAACCTTCTGACTCAGAGACGAGTATTATCACTACGCCGCAGCTGACACTTGACACATTTGAGGATAAGAATTGATTCAGCTGTATATCCGCCAAAGGTCAAATATGTTGCCAGTATTCACCTGTCAAGATTCCATCAACATTGTGTATTTTCCTCTTAAAATTCTGGTGAGTCGCACAGGAAAATTATACAGCTATAAAGCTATGCTTACCTTCCCACCTTGAACTGTGAAAAGCTACAATGGGACTTTGTGAGTGAACTTTCACGCTGGCAATGCTGAAATGTGTACATCAATAACAAGCACGCAGCTGAGGGGAGATGGTGGCATAGTGGTAATGGCACTGAAATAATAATCTAGAGTCCCAGGCCTTGGGACATGGGTTCAAATCCCAGCATAGCAGCTAGTGGAATTTAAATTCAATTAATTAATAAAAATCTGGAATTGAAAGCGAATCTGAGTAATGGTCACATGAAACTATCAGCAGTTGTTGTAAAAACCCATCTTGTTCACTAACGATCCTTAGGGAACAAAATCTGTTGTCCTTGCCTGTTCTGGCCTACATGTGACTCCAGACCTACAGCAATGTGGTTGACTCTTAACTGCTTGAAAAGGCCCAGCAAGCCACTTAGTTATCAAGGTCAGTTAGGGATGGGCAACAAATGCCTATGAAAATTTAAAAAAAAACAGTGAAATTATATCTGACTGGTTCTTGTGGAATGATACCCTATGAAGGATTCTTCACTGGTGAAGAAAGGAGATTTAAACTATATAACTTAGCCATCCATCATGCAATCCAAATGTACTCAATATTCTGAAAGAGGCCAACAATCACAAACATAACTGTCCTCAGGCTCAAGGAATTGACTTCTAACTGTGTTTTTTAGTTATGTTCTTGGGATGTGAGCATTGCTGGCAAGGCCAGCATTTGTTGCACATCCAGAATTGCCCTTAAACTGAATAACTTGCTAGGCATTTCAGAGTTAACACACATCACTATGAGTGTGGAGCCACATAAAGGCCAGACCATGTAAAAAAGCAGATTTCTTCCCTGAAGGGCATTAGTGAACCAGCTGCATTTTTATGACAATCTGTTTTATGATTATTATTAATGAAACTTGCATTTTATTCCACATAAATCAATTGAATTTAAATTCCCCCACTCTTGTGGTGGTAGTTGAACTTGTGCCTCTAGAACATTAGTCCAGACATCTGTATAACTTGTCCAACAACATTATCACTATGCTACCATTCCCCTCCTTTGTAGAAGCTAACTTGAATGCTATTTGTCCTCAAACATCACACAATAACATTCTCCCATCTTCCTATGTTAGCATTAACTTATGTTTGAAGAAGGCAGAACCTCAGTTTAACATCTCATCTGACAATATAGCATTCCACTCAGTGCTGCAGTGGTGTTTCAGCTTTCAATTGTGAGCTGAAACTCTTGGTGTAGGGATTAGGTTTATCCTTGATCCAGTCAGTCAACCAGATGACATTCAATAAAGAGCTGGTTCTCCAACATTCATGAGCCTTTATCATTAATGTCACATCGACATAAGTTAGTTAGTTAATTACAGTCTTCTGTTCTGAGTTGCACATGAGGCAACTTATTTCTTCCAGTAGTGTCTGCTCAAAGCAAGATATTTGACTCCTATCGTAGGTCTCCATATTTGATGCTTATATTTGCAAATGTGTTACAGACTCATCTTGCTTCTGGGTTTGTTCCATAACAGAAGCCATTTTACATGGATGGTTACTTAACCTGACTCTCAAACCCTCTACCAGGAATACTGGTCCACTGGACTTTAATCTGGCTCCTACCTTTCACCCTGTCTGGCCTTGGTGGCCCTACCAGCAGTAATACTCCCATCAGCATATCTCTCAGGGTCATAGAAGCACGCAAACCTTTCCGAGATATCAAGGTGTAGCCCCTAGGAAAGGATAGATGCATGGTCACCAGATCATAATCTATTTAAATCTACCTCAACTTTCACATTGTTGTGGGAGTGAAAGGGCTGCTTTTACTTCAGACTTTCTGGAACATTGTCCTCTGAAAATAACATGAGGAGACCCTAAATTATAATGCTACAGTATATTTACTCCCATCAAAGGGCTCCCTAGAGTCAATTAACAATGTACAAGTACAATACTTAATTACCTCAACCTTCCCTTTCTCCTAAAACTTCAAGCATTTGAAACCCAATCTCACCTTCATCTAACCAACAATTCTCGATTGAGTTCATCATCTCTCCTACTCTTTTGGCAATGTCCCAGAATTTGGACTCTTTGTTGTAGCTTCTCAATAAAAATCTATTTTCTGCCATCTATTTGGAGGTCTTTGCCAAAAAGGCATTTAATACTTCAACGCAAATCTGATTGTCAAGTGATACCCAACAATTGACACAAAGAAATAAAACCTCAGCTTCGTACACACAATTAGATAGAAATCGCAGGTCTTGTGACTAGTTCAGACAAGACAATACATTCTACCTGCTAGTTTGGAAATTCTTGAATCTAGGTCATCTGGCTTCTCGTCTCTCCCAGGAGATGACATAGCTATCGGGTGGGCTGAGCGTAAATGTGTCATGATTTGCAAGTCATCGCAGTTGTGTGGGACAGGCTGAATAGGCCTGAGCATCTTTTCCTGTCTGCCATGGTGCTCAGAACCAAGCCTGAACAGATTACTGCAAAGATGTTCATTTTATAACGGCTCTATCTGTACACATTATGGATCATTCTCACTAGTATTAAACTTTCCTATTTTTGGCACTGTCTTAAGTTTGTGTTTGTCTCTGATAGAAAAGTAATAGATTGGTTATAAAACGTTCATAATGTTTAATGTATTCAATCACAAAATGAATCTTCCCAAAGCTACATTCATAAACCTTTCCTTGATGTCAGCTCTCAATCGTCCAAGTCTATCAATTGTCCCTCGACCATTAGCCTTTCATTTTATGATGATACAATTAGATGGGATAAAATGAGGCTGCTATCAGAAGATAAGATGAATGATGAATTCTGTGTTTAATCCAAAAGCAATTTAACTTCAAGCAGGCATATATAAATTAAATGAGGCATTGAATTTGCTGTAAAACTGAGCATAAATCTCATCAAGTAATGAATAGTTGAACCTCTACATCACTAAATGACCCAGTAACTTCAAAGTCTTGCAGTGGGTTATTTAATGCTTGTATCTCAGTATATTAAAATGCTTCAGTCTCATTGACTGTAATTTCCTTGCAAAGCACATTGAAAAACACAGTAATCCACTATATGCTTGCATTTATGAGGAACAATTGCTAATCAGGTGCACAGATTGAAGATTTCTGGTCTTCATAAATAAAAGTAGCTACAATTTGGTTTAAAAAGGCCATTAACGGAGCAGCTGAACATTATGAAGATCTGTTTGCAGGGAGCTTAAATTGATTAAAAGTGTGGTTGCCAATCCACTGTGTCAACCTCTTTCTGACTAAAGGGTTTAAAGGATTTAAACAATTTGTATTGGACGTAAAATGCACCAGCTTCCTGTAGCAGTTAATAATTTGACTCTCAACGAACAATTTGATGGGTTTGAGAGTCAGGGTTGCCTGTCTTTTTGACTGTGCCTGGGTTTGAGATGATGTAGGGAGCAGAGTCAGTAGGTTTACCAGACTAGTACCTGGAATGGGCAGTTTATCTTATGAGGAAAGGTTGGACAGGCTAGGCTTGTATCCACTGAAGTTTAGAAGAGTAAGAGACGGCTTGATTGGAACATGTAAGGGGTCTTGACAGGGTGGATGTGGAAAGGATGTTCCTTCTAGCGGGAGAATCTAGAACTAAGAGTCACTGTTTAAAAATAAGGGGGCGACCATTTAAGACAAAGATGAGGAGAAATTTGTTCTCTCAGATGGTTGTGAGTCTTTGGAATTCTCTTCCTCAAAAGGCGGAGAAAGCAGAATCTTTGAATATTTCTAAGGCAGAGGTAGATTGATTCTTGATAAGCAAGGGGGTGGAAGGTTATTGGGGATGTGGAGTTGAGGTTACAATCAGATCAGCCATGATCTTGTTGAATGGCGGAGCGGGCCCGAGGGGACAAGTGACCTACTCCTGCTCCTAATTTGTATGTTCATATGTTCATATGTCATCAGTTTGTTGTTGGAACATTTGATGGAATACCATGCAAGCCATTTCTATGGTAGGGAAGGCGGGGAGAAATCGACTAATCAGCCGCTTACATTTCATTGGGCTTCTTGACTGCCAATGACAGATGAGTGCACTGGTCTGCTGTGGCCAATCATTCAGTCACAACTAGGTGAAAGTTTTGTGAATTCACGAATCCTGTGTTCCTTGGGATAAGCCACACTCAGAATGAGCATGGGCTAGTGAACTAGTATTGCAGTGTTGTATTGAGGGAGTACTGCACCGTAGGATGTGCCATCTTTCTGATGAGACATTAAACCAAGGCCTCATCTGCCTTTTCAGGCAGATATAAAAGATCCCATGATATTATTTGAAGAAGAGTAGGGGAGTTTTCCCCAGTGCCCTAGCCAATATTTATTCCTCAACCATCATCTCCAAAAACACATAAACTATATATTACCTCATTGCTGTTTGTGGAACCTTGCTGTGTGCAAATTGGCTGCCGCATTTCCTATATTACAACAGTAATTACACTTCAAATCTACTTCATTGGCTGTAAAGCATTTTGGGAGGGACCTGCGGTTAAAAATGCAAGTCTCTATTTATTTCTCTCCTTTTAAGCACAGAATCAGTGAAATCAAGCTGCAAGTTTTATTAGCTAAAAAATACTTTGGGACACCCTGTGGTCATGAAAGGCTCTATCTAAATGCAAGTCTGTATATCTTTATGTCACTTCCTTTAAACACCGTATCAGTGAAATCATACTATAGTCTTTGATGGGAGTTAATGGTGGGAAGTGAAGTGTGTTGCCACTTTTTCTTTTAACCCTAGCACTCCCAGGTTAGTTTCAGCACTGGTTGGAAGCTGAGAATGTTTAGTTTGGCCACCTTTTACAAAGTCCTAATCCAGCAGAGTCAGTATGTTCACGAATGGAGGAAGCAAGAACTGAATCAATGAGCTTCCTTTAGCAGTGAAATGATTAACGTTTGAATTTGTAATTGATCAAGGCATTCTTTTCGTGCTCCATTAGTTTGCCGTTGAGTTGCAGTGAGTAATTTTTCATGTGTTAGCTGAAATAGTGATCAGGGTATTCCAGCTTGGGTCAGGTTCTATCTGTAAATGATAGTGAGCTGCTTATTCTGGTCAGGTTGGTTTTATATTCTTAAGGGCACTCTGCTGAGATCAGCTAACTCAGTGCAGATCGAACCTCGGACCTACGAGGTCTTTCCAGCTAAGTCTCACACAATGGGCTGGATTCTATAGAGGCCTCATCGTCGGGATCCTTGGTGGAGGTGGGCATGAAGGTGGCCCCGGATGAGACCTGCCACGGGACCTCGACGCCGACAGGGCCCAGCCTGATATGGCCAGCTGCAGCGAGGCCTCGTAGCGGCCCCGCACCACCTCCCCCAACCCTCCCCCCCACCCCACCCGCGCCACCTGGCAATGAAACTGCCATTTAAATAAATTAAATTACCTGAATTAATGAGTCTTCCGTCACCTCCTGATGTCCCGCCGTGTTCTTCACCTCGGCGGCCTGCACTGCCATGCCTTCGGATCTCCATCCGGGGAAACGAGGTGGAACACTGGTGGGGAGAGGGGAGAAGGTAAGTTTCAGTGCTGGAGGGGGGAGCGGTGGGGAACGGAGTCAAATGAACATCATGGGTTTAGGGGATGGTTTGTGAAGTTTGCTGGGGGGTGGGGGGTGTGGGCGGAAAGCCAGATTGTGATGGTAAGTGTTTTGGGGGGAAAGGGCAAATAATTAATTTAATTGATATTGGGGAGTGGGAGAGGGGCAAAAGAAGCGTATTTATTTATTTTGTTTCAATTTCACTTTAAATATTTAAATGTCCCAGTAGGGCTGACAGCCCTTTAAAAATGGCGTCAGCGCCTGTGCACAGGTAGCTGTCACCATTGCCGGGGATGGACAGCCCACCCCCTCCACGTGATCGGGAGCGGGAGGCAGCCTGCCCAACTATTTAAATGAGCTGCAGTGCTTGGAATCGTAGTGGCTCTTTGGCGTGCGGCCCGAATCTTCTTCACTTACCGCCTATTTTGGCGGAGGGGTTATGAATTTCAGCCCAAAGTATTTCATTTACCAAGTGAACCATTAGGGGAGGTTGTTTTAATTTTAGGTTGAGGAAACAGCACAGCACCTCTCCTAACCACAGAATGATATCCATCTTTCCCTCAGTAACATCCCTTCCCATTGCATGACACCATCATCCCACAAAACAGCACAGCACCCTTCCTGCCAATCAACATTTTTGACTTATCAGAAATTATATTAAATCTGAATATAATACCATAAGCTGACTGGTGAAATGCATAGTCACATGGCAGACGAAATTTAACGCAGAAAAATATGAAGAAATACATTTTGGTGAGAAGAATGAGGGGAGGCACTATGAACTAAGTAGTACAATTGGAAAGGAGCAACGGGAACAGAGAGACCTGGGGGTAAATGGATACAAGACTAAGAAGGCAGAACAATTTCAAAAGATTGCTAAAAAAGTATATGGGATCCTTAGCTTTATTATTAGAGGCAGGTTTTATAAAACACTGACCTTAGCTGGTGTATTATGTCCAGTTCTGAGCAGGACACTTTGGGTTGGAAGTCAAGGAAAGGGTCCAGAAGTGATTTGCCAGAATGGGACTGGGGATGAGGGGCTTCAGTTGTTTGGATAACCTGGAGAAACTAGGGTTTTTTTCCTTATAGCAGAGAAGGTTAACAGGAGATTTACAGAGGTGTTCACAATCATGAATTGTTTTGACAGAGTGAATAAAGAGAAATTGTTTGCAGTGACAGAACAGTTGGTAACGAGAGGACAAAGATTTAAGATGATTGGCAGAAGGACCAGAGGTGACATGAGGAAACATTCTTTTATACAGTGAGTTGTTGTGATCTGGATGGGTGATGGAAGCAGATTCAATAGTATCTTTCAAAAGAGAATTCGATACCTAGTAGAAGGGCAAAAAAATTACAGGACTATGGGGAAAGGGTAGGGGAATGGAATTAATTGGACAACTCCACCATAGATGGGTTGAAAGGCTTCCTTCTATGTTGTATCATTGTGTTATTCTATGAACAGCTCATTAATATAGGCGAAACATTGATAATAATAGTGGTCTGGGCTTGCCGCACACATGACCACAAGGTCAAGGCTCTGCACTCCAGAAAGACCAGCAACAGCAGAAAGGTTACATGCAATGTATCAGCACAATGTAGTCAATAAATGAACTCACAACAGCAGCCAGCTGCAGGTTTGCAGAGCCTCTAGGTCAGAGCTTGAATCTGGCTGTTGCTTTATCATGTCTGTTCCTGCATCACTTAAAGGTATCAATTCTGGAATTCCACTTTGTTCAGCATTAGCATAAAGAGTAGTTCAGAAATAGGAGGAATCAGATGGGGGGGTTGGGGCAAATGTGAAGCAGACTAAAATGGATTTAGAGTACATGTGGGACACCTTCACCACATGGGACTACAACAATTCAACAGGGCGGCTCACCATCACCTTCCCAAGGGCAATAAGCGATTGGCAATAAATGCTGGGCTTGCCAGTGATGCCCACACCCTGTGATTGAACAACCTTTTCTTCATAAAAGCAGGAAGCATGCTAAATAAGGTTGGTAAATAAGACACAAGCAGCCAGATTGGATTGGATATGGTGGCAATAATGGAAAATTGGCTGAAACACGGGTGAGGAACGGGCACTGTATATTCCTGGCTATAGTGTACTCAGGAAGGAAATAAAAGAGGGGATGTGATGGCAGTATTGAAGATACTGTTACAGCACTAGAAAGGGATAATGTACTTGAGGGTTCAAAGACAGAATCTTTTTCGTTACAATTAAGGAACAATATAGAAGCTATTACACTGCTGGATGTATCCTAATGGCCACCCAATAATGGGAAATAGATGGAGGAGCAAACTTATAGGTAGGTTGCAGAAAGATGCAAGAACTTTAGAGTGGTGATAATGGGAGACTTCAATTATCCTACTACATACTGGGAAAATAACATTGTAAAGGGCAAAAAGGTGAACAATTCTTGAAATATGTCAGAGAAATTTCTTGATCAGTATATTTTCAGCCCAGTGAGGAAGGAAATAGTGCTGGACCAATTTCCAGGAAACAAAGTGGAGCATGTTTCAATGGAAGAGCATTTGGGGAACAATGATTACACTGTCATTGGTCTTAGAGTAGTTATGGAAAAAGATACAGAAAAATCAAGCATGAAAATATGCAATTGGAGGAGGGCTAATTTCAGTGAGATGGAAAGGGATCTGACACAGGTCGATTGGAATCAGAGATTAGTAGGTAAAATAGTAAATGAGCAGTGGGAGACATTCAAAGACGAAAAGGACATTCCCATGAGGGAGAAAGGAAAGGCATCTGAAGTTCGAGCTCCCTGAATGATTAAAGATAGATTAAAATGAAACAGAAGAAGGAGGGTTATGGTAAATGTTGAGTTGATATTTCAGTGGAGAACCAAAGTAAATACAAAAGTACAGAGGAGGACTGAGAAACAAAATAAGATATGCTAAGAGAGTATGAGAATAGATTAGCAGCAAAAGAGAACTCAAAAGTCTATAATGAACATATAAATAGGAAGAGGACAGTGAAAGGAATCATGGGGCCAAATAGGGACCAAAGGGAAATCCAGTTGTCGAGGCTGAGGACATGGTTGAGGTACTAAATAAGTCAGAGAGTCATTTACGGCACAGAAGGAGGCCATTTGGCCCATCGTGTCCATGCCTGCTCTCGACGGAGCTATTAGTCAGTCCCACTCTCCCGCTCGATCCGTATGCTTTGCATTTGTCTTTACTAAAGAGGATACTGCTATTGTCACTGTAAAGAGAAGGTAGTAGCCAAATTGGATAGAATGAAAATAGACCAGGAGATGACAGAGCTCAAAGTAGAAAAGTCACTGGTCTGGATGAGGTGCATCCTAGGTTGCTGAGGGAATTGAGGGAGAAAATTGCAGAGTCTGTGAGCACAATCTTCCAATCCTCCTTGGATATGGACGTGCTGCCAAAGAACTAGGGAATTGCTTGCAGGAACAGTATCCTATGGCAGTGTTACGATCCCATTAGGAACTGTTAATGTTTAAAAAGAGAAAGTCAAATTCCCAGTTATTTCTGAAAGAGTTAAACCACAAGATTTCATGTTTTTGTTTTAGAAAAAAACTTTACTGTCCAAAAGTTAAATAAAGCAAAACTTAGCAAGCAAGTCCAGTAGGCAGGCCGGGCAGGGGCAGGACAGGGAGCGTGGAAGGTCTGGTAAGCTAAACTGCATTTACATTAATGCAAGAAGCCTTACAGGTAAGGCAGATGAACTCAGAGCATGGATCGAGACATGGGATTGTGATATTATAGCTAACATCATTATTATCGGTCATTATCACGTAACTATTTGTGGGACTTTGCTGTGCGCAAATTGACTGTCGTGTTTTTTCTACATTACAATAGTGACTACACTTTGAAAATATGTAATTGGTTGTAAAGTGCTTTGGGATATCCTGAGGTTGTGAAAAGGTGTCTATAAACAAAACTTCTTGCTGCTTTAATAGGGCACAGTTCCACAGACATACTCCAGTATCTCACCTGAATGACCCAGGGTGTATAATAGTGAAATGCTGGCAGACTATTCAACAGTTTGCTGGAGATACTGCAGAGGCAGTATGGACTCAACATGGGTGCACTTTTCAACAGGAGTCATTGAATAACAATCGGATTTTTTTTCTATTCCTAACCCAGAGACGCTAAGTTCACCCCAGTTGACAACATCTAACAGGGAAGATACCAAAGATGAGCATCTTAAGTTATTTAGAAAGATTAGAGAAGCTGAGATTTTTCTCCATTCAGCATAGATGGTTAAGTGGAGTCATAGATTCATAGAATCAATATGGCACAGAAGGAGGTCATTTGGCCCATTGAATTCATATCGGCTCACTGTTGAGCTATCCAATCAGTCCCATTCCCTGTAGCCCTGCAAAGTTTATTTTCCTCAATTTCCCATCCAATTTCCTTTTGAAATCATTCATTGTCCCTGCTTTCACCACCCTCATGGGCAGCAAATTCCAGGTCATTACCACTCACTTTGTAAAAAGGATTTAACAGAAATGTTCAAAATTATGAAGGGTTTTGAAAGCGTAATTAACAAGAAACTGTTTTGACCGAAGAGCGGTTTGGTAACCAAAGGTCACATGTTTGAAGTGATTGGCAAAAGAACCAGAGTCGACATGGGGGAAAATGTTTTTTACGCAGTGAGATGTTGTGGCCTGGGGACGTACTGCGTGAAAGGCTGGTGGGAGCAGATTCAACAGTAACTTTCAAAAGGGAAGCGGATATATCCTTGAACAAAAAAAAGAAAATTGCAGGACTATGGGGAAAGGTCAGGGGAGTGAGACTAATTGGGATAGCTCTTTCAAAGAGGCAGCACAGGCACAATGGGTCAAATGGCCTCCTTCTGTGCTGTATGATTTTATGATTCTAATGCAGCATAAACCTAGAGATGGAACCTGGGACCTATCTAGTCTGCATCATAGTCTGCACCAGGCAGTAAATCTACCAAGTGAACCAGTGGGGGAAGAGCAGAACAACATCTGTTTTTTTTTTAATCAGCACCATACTCCCAGATGTACCCAGATGTTAAAAGTTACAGTCTGCGCAAATAAGAAAAAAAGACAACTGCAGTGTAAACAGTGATATATATTAATGTCAAGGAGCAGGAACTTTTGTACAAATCTAAATATAGAGCAGCACCAGAGGAAGGGACTGGCTAAGTGTTCGGCAAACATTCACATGTACTCAAATCACAACTCAGTTCATTATTATCTAATGAGCAGCCATAATTAATAATCAACTTGAGAGGGATAAGAATTTGTGCACACGAACCACAAATCAAGAAACACAATGTCAGGATGCACTGAGTAAACAAGCTGATTACACAATATAACCTTTTTAATGGCACATAGCCCTTTACTTAGCTTTCCCGTAATTGCATTTAAAGCACTCTAATATTTTTATGAACCAGACTCCATGTATAATCAGCTCTGTTCCTCTAACCAAATTACCAATGTAATATTGGTTTTGAATAAAATAATAAATATTTTATGTCCCATAATTCTTTTTTCAACTGGACAACTGTCCCTCTGCTGCCAATTTACGAAATATGCATATTTTATATGTGGGTAACAAGTTCGGTACACAGCTTTTCATCTCTTGCTCATTGTACATAAGGGAAAATGGACCATAATTGTCACCTTGCTGAATTATAGTACATGAACAAAAATATTTTAAATAATTTTATTTGCTAATTCTCACCCGCACCTCTCTTGAACTCAAGCAAACATTCTGTGAGACCAGGCACTAACTAAGCTTTCAAAAACTGTTGATTGGTGAGGAAGAGGGTACGAGGGTCAAGTCTAATCCATAGTTAGTGCCCACGCAGGGGGCGAGAGGTCATCACTGTGTAGGAATCAGGAGCAGGAACCCTAGCTGCTTTATCTTTCAGTTTATTTAATGACAGTGCTCCCAAGCAAGTCAGAGAATGCACTGCTTACTAAATATGTGATTCAATGCACAATTTAAGGAGTAAAAGTGCCTGTGGCCGTCCCAGAAAAATGCTCTACGCACCATTTTCAACAACTCTTCTGTGGAAGTTGTGGCAGGCAAGTGGGAGAAGCTCTGTAGAAACTCTCCTCAAGATGTAATATGTGACCAGTAAAGTAGCTGTCTATGTGGGGGTTATTTTGGCTAAAGAGTGAAAACAGATGCTAAATGGGTATAACGCCACTAAAAGTAGCCCATTTGAAAGCCTGAATTTAGCACATAATGTTGGTCCTAATTGCAATTACCATAATTTGAACTTGTTTGGAGGTGCAAAACCAGAAACCTATAGTGCTGATTACACAATTTTTGTGGCGTGGTATATGTGGGCACCTTGCATCCACTTCCACTGAAGGTGTGGAGTGCACTGGCTGACAGCAGCAGGTATCAGGATGGCTCAGGGACCGAGTGATAGGGTGCACAGATTCTCAGCTGTTGCATTGGAGTTCCCAGTAGAGGAGGGATGTCCTGTGCCTGCAGGGGGAAGGACACCCACTCGCCCTCCTGTCGCTCCTTTCCCACTCTCATGCAGTAGCTGGTGCTGATCTGCATGGCCTCATGTCCTCCTCCCATTCCTTGCCCAAACCAAGGGTAACCCCGAGCAAGATGCGAATGACCAAGAACACCATTTGTACTGGTGACTCCTGTGAGGTGTCCTATAAGGCAGAGTAACATAACACTTACTCTTTATAGATGAAGTCCTCAGAGAACTTCCTGAACAAATGTTGCTTGAGTGTTAGTGAAGCCTTGATAAAGTATCCTAGAAAGTCTCCTGATGTGTTTCAGAGGTCGTCTTCTCAAATCCAGCATCACTGACCATGAAATGTTGAGTATAACTTTGAAATCAACATCAATGCCATGTTTGCTCCCAGACAGCTGGTCACTGCTAAGAGATGGCATTAGTTGAAGCACTAGCCACAAACATGTCATGCAGATTATTTAATGAGTGCCAGCAGGCATTTTAAGTGGTAATCAGCCACTCTGGTCGGCCCCTCCTACTGTGTACTTCAACTCCTTCACCACGATGGTGCTAAACAGGCATTACAGTTCAAGACCCTGCCTTGACCACCCCAGAGGCTCTTTAGCATCTAAAATATCTGCTAAAAATTGCTCCCAATAGCTTTGCAATCTCAAAGTGAATGGTGCAATCAGATACAGGTCAGGCTATAGACTGGAAAGCTAGCTTTGCATGTTGAAAAATCAATAATGTCAATTAAGAAATTGTAGATATTTTGGCTCCTGTATTGTGTGATTTACAGAAATTTATATTAAATAATGTGTGACTTGTGGAGACTTACAAATTATTATGCTTTCATAAGGCACATACATTTTATTTCCTGCTATCATGATTTTTGGCCATAATTTTTCTTTCAACATTTACAATCATACAATCGAACTCCCCGGACTTGAGCACATAATCTAGGCTGACACCCACTGCAGCACAGATGAAAGTATTGCACCGTCGGAGGTGTCATATTTCAGATAAGATGTTAAACCGAGGCTCTATCTGCCCTCTCAGGTGGATGCAAAAGATTCAACAACAGTATTTAAAGAAAAGCAGGAGATTACTCCCTGGTGTCCTGACCAATATTTATCCCTCAAGCAACACTACTAGAAACAAATGATATGGTCATTTATTTCATTGCTGTTTTGGGGAGCTGGCTGCGTGTAAATTGGCAAATAAAATTTCCTACGACTATTCTCCAGTTGGCAAGATGCAATGACTGATGTGCCACAGAGATCAGTGCTGGGGCCTCAACTTTTTACAATTTATATAAATGACTTGGAGGAAGGGATCGAAGGTATAGTTGCTGATGACTCAAAGATAGGTAGGAAAGTAAATTGTGAAGAGGACGTAAGGAAGCTACAAAGGGATATGGATAGGTTAAGTGAGTGGACAAAGATCTGGCAAATGGAGTATAATGTGGGAAAATGTGAAATAGTCCATTTTGGCAGGAAGAATAAAAAAGAAGCATATTATCTAAATGGTGAGAGATTGAAGAGCTCTGAGATGCAGAGGGATCTGGGTATCCTAGTGCAAGAATCAGAAAAGGTTAGTGTGCAGGTACAGCAAGGAATTAGGAAAGCCAACAAAAGGGGAATTGAATACAAAAGTAGAACCTTTGACATTTCTAATATTTGCGAGTTCCGAAGAAGGGTCACTGACCCGAAACGTTAACTCTGCTTCTCTTTCCACAGATGCTGCCAGACCTGCTGAGTGATTCCAGCATTTCTTGAGGTTATGCTTCAGTTATCCAAGGTATTGGTGAGATCACATCTGGAGTACGGTGTATAATATTGGTCTCCTTATTTAAGGCAGGATGTAAATGTGTTGGAAGCAGTTCAGAGAAAGTTTGCTAGACTAATACCTGGATTGGACAGGTTGTCTTATGAGGAAAGGTTGAACAGGCTAGGCTTGTATCCGCTGGGGTTTAGGAGAGTAAGGGGCGACTTGATTGAAAGATGTAAGATCCTGAGGGGTCTTGGCAGGGTGGATGTGGAAAGGATGTTTCCTCTTGTGGGAGAATCTAGAACTAGTGGTCACTGTTTAAAAATAATGGGTCGCCCATTTAAAACAGAGATGAGAAGAATATTTTACTCCCAGAGGGTCGTGAGTCTTTGAAACCTCTCTTCCTTAAAAGGCAGTGGATGCAGAGTCTTTGAATATTTTTAAGGCAGAGGTAGATAGATTTTTGATAAGCAAGAGGGTGATAGGTTATTGGGAGTAGGCGGGAATGTGGAGTTGAGGTTACAATCAGATCAGTCATGATCTTGTTGAATGACAGAGCAGGTTTGAGGGGCCGAGTGGCCTACTCCTGCTCCTATTTCGTATGTTCATATGTCCGTATGTGGAGCCTGCACTTCGAAAGTACTTCATTTCCTGTGAGGCACTTTGAGATTTCCTGACAGTATGAAAAGCACTGTATAAATATGAATTATTCTTCATTGTTTACATTACTTCTTTGGAAAGTAGTTAGGTGTGGTCATTAATTGAAGGCAGAAAACACATCAGCTGTATTGCCTCCAGAGTCAAGTAGGCAATAACCAGTTCGTGGGCTCACATGTGAAGAAGTACTTCACGGGCAGTAAAAACAAAAAAATATTTTCTGCAAAATCTACGGTTTAGATACATGCAAATTAAAATTCACAAACCATGGTTTCACATACACAATCACCATTCTGAATAAAAGTTCCACTGCGCACAACAAGCTTCAAGTTGCAAGAGGCAAAAAATGCAAAATAGAAAACACGAGCAGCAGATTTTTGCTGAATGCACAAAGTTTGAGCTAAAAACTTATTATCCCCTTTTAGAAATGAGATGAATGAAGATATGATACAGAGGAAACATTATGAAGACTCCTGAGATTTCATTAAGATCCCAAGAGTATCCTGACCCAATAAATCATCAGCGACAGAGTTGAGATTGAGTTATGGTCAGCACTATGAGTGGGACATTAATCACAGCCCATGGGTCTTTCTAAGGTAGTTGGTTAATATACATAAAGAATTAGGTATAGTTAAAGAGGTAATTGAGACAGGTGTAATAATGCATTCTATTCCTTTGTGGTTGGATCACATGGCAGTTGGAGATTGAGTCAGTTGCTGGTTGGTGCAGACTTGGAATATTTACCATGTAAACACAGGAGATCAGAAAAACCTAGGAGGTTGTCATTTGGGATGGAACCCGAATCCAATGGGTTGCCGCCATATTGAAAAGTCTGAACGAAACTGCACTTGAACGACAGGTGTTATTTTTTTCCATCTATCCCCGTTATACAGCAGTGGTACCTCTTGAGCGTGATTACTAAGTGTTCCCACCAGCCTGCAAATTGTCATGTGAGAGCCATTGGCCGAGTGGAACCCGATCTCTGTTGAGATGTTACATTCGGGACCATGAGTGAGCTTCATCATCAGAAAATCCCCAAAGTTTTTTGGTTCACTTTGATGGCAACTGAGGAAGACAGTAATCTGACTAGTGGGCGACATCATCTGAAAGCTTTGACCATCCTTTCTGCTTTCGGCCTGACCAAACTTCAGATCCCTTTCTTGGAGTGAGGAATGACACTCCAAGATTACATAGACTCAGTGAGGTCTTACAAATAGCGAATGAATCGGTCACCATAGTTGAGGGAGGACAGTTGACAAGGACACCTGCTCTTCTCTGAATAATACCATGTGATGTTTTACACCCACCTGGGCAAGAAGACATCTCATTGGAAAGATAGCATCTCCAACAATGCAGAGCGATGCACTGTAGTTGACTGGTCTACTTATCCTACAGCAGAATCATTCCCAATCGTAGCATTATTATCAAGTAAACTCCAGCGCATTTTCTGAAGCAGAAAATTGGAGCCCAGCATTGAAAAGAGGGTGCTTCATGAAATCCAATAAAGACACAAAGGCAGAGCTAGTGCTTAACTAATCTACAAGCCTGTTCACCTGTTGGCACTACCTGGTGTGGTACCAAGGCAAATAGACCAGGAAGGTGCTTGGTTCTGACTCTGGTCTGTGCTTATTTCAGTCATAGCGACAGTCAAAGTTAATAGGCCTCAGTAGGTGCAGGTTAGGAACAGGGAAAATAATCAGTTAGCATTGCCCCTGTTAACAGCGATTGAGTGGCAAAGCACGAGCAGGCTTTGGTTGAAGTTGCTCTGCACTCACCTGACCCCAGCCACTCTCCTCACAGATACTGGCATTCATTGTTCATATTTACTAATGAAGACTGGTCACTTGAGTCAGGTAATAATTATTGAACCTGTCTCTGCAACATCATCTTCACTGACCGCAATTGTAGGATTTGGTATCCGCCAAATGCATTCGAAGACCCATGAGTGTGATTAATGCCCCACTTATAGTACTGACCATAACTCAGTGTCAATTGTGTTGCTGGGTCAGGATACTCTTGGGATATGAATAAAATCCCAGTGGGTCTTTGTAATGCTAGTGCCTGTGGAGTTGTACACTGATATAAGTCATAATCTTCAGAAGGCAACGGGATGTAAAGAGTAAAAATAATGCAAAGCAAAAATCCTCTTTCAGGTCCTCTTGTTAGCTGAACATTTAGGTATTTCTTTTAACTGAAGTATAGAATCAAATCTCAAAATATCCCAATGTCCAATGAAGACACAGTCAACAATCATAAAGTGTAATAGAACCCAAACTAAGTGGTAATTGTAAAATCAACCTAAGACCATAAAGTAGATGGCAGAAGTATGCCTAGACATTACCAGTCTTGCCCTCAGTCTCTATTTATTTATTGATACAGCACTGAAACAGGCCCTTCGGCCCACCGAGTCTGTGCCGACCATCAACCACCCATTTATACTAATCCTACACTAATTCCATATTCCTACCACATCCCCACCTGTCCCTATATTTCCCTACCACCTACCTATACTAGGGGCAATTTATAATGGCCAATTAACCTATCAACCTGCAAGTCTTTGGCATGTGGGAGGAAACCGGAGCACCCGGAGGAAACCCACACAGACACAGGGAGAACTTGCAAACTCCACACAGGCAATATACAGAATTGAACCCGGGTCGCTGGAGCGGTGAGGCTGCGGTGCTAACCACTGCGCCGCCCAATTGGAGACTCTATTTTATCCCCATTGCCTAGTCCACTTTCTACCAATTGCACCCTTGGTCTATGTGACAGGTGCTACCTGCCCCGTCAAACTGGGCCAATGTCACCGTGAGCTGATGACCAGAATGTGCTCAGAATCTGCAGAGAATTTCTCTCAGAATGTCTAAGCCAAACATGCTCAACCAGCTCATCTTCAGGTCTTTGATCTCTCCATAGTTCTGTAACACACAGGGAGAAATCAGGCCTATTATTCACAACCATTAAGGACTTCAAAGAACACAAGATGATACAAAGGGAATAAAAATTGTCTGAAGTCCAATATCCAGCTAACAAAGGAAGGCGGATGCATTCCTTCATCAGAGACGAGCAGATTACTTACTGTCTGGCACTTGCATGGAATTGGCTCAAACCTGACAGACAATTATAGTTTGTCATTCCAAATAAATACATTTGAACTCAAGTGAAACAATGTAGAAAATTTTCCTTATTTTAACTGTTTTACACTATATTTTTACAATCACCTTGAAAAAATTAAATAAAGTTGCCGAATAAAGAATCAAATTAACAGCTGCAGTGATTCCTTACAGTTATTTGCATTACTTTTTACCAGCAGATAGATTGCTATGCACTAAACTCTCCGAATACAACACGTTTTGTAAAGCTGTGTGTTATTTTAAGAAATAGGATTATTTACGTGCCTCCATGTCAGCTGCTGTACTTTTCGGTAGTCCATTGTATATGAGTATTTTGACACACATCTGAGAAACACCATGATGTTCCGTATAGATTCTCCCATATACTGGGTGACATGATAAAGGGACACCTCATGATTACAATTTTGATGCAAGCAAATGGAGATCCTTTATTTTATCCCAGTTCTGAGCAGCTCATAGATTCTGGCTGGGCTGTGGACTTTCCTGTGATCATAAAGCAGAAAAGAAGATACCCAGTACCTTAGCCTGGGACTGTAGCTTTCATACTTAAAAAAATATATTTTTTTAATTCATTCATGGGAATGTGAACAACATTGGCTAGGTCAGCATTTATTGCCCATCCCTAATTGCCCTTGACTATAAGCTTCAAGAAAACTGTGGTCATGGGACAAGGTGTTGCATCTTTGCCCCTGATCACGCTAAATAATACCCCACTGGAAATGGTTAGTGAATTAGTGGCGCAGTGTTTAGCACCACAGCCTCACAGCTGCAGTGAACTGGGTTCAATTCTGGGTACTGCCTGTTTGGAGTTTGCAAGTTCCCCCTGTAACTGTGTGGGTTTTTGCCAGGTGCTCTGGTTTCCTCCCACAGCCAAAGATTTGCAGGTTGATAGGTAAATTGGCCATTATAAATTGTCCCTAGTATAGGAAGGTGGGGAGATGTGGTAGGAATATTGGATTAATGTAGGATTAGAATGAATGGGTGGTTGATGGTCGGCATAGACTCGATGGGCCGAAGGGCCTGTTTCAGTGCTGTATCGCTAAATAAAAAATTCTGCTCCTTTGGGTCCACGCTGGCAGATAATCTGTCCCTTGATGCAGAGCTTGATACATGCATACATGCAGCTACCACCTTTGGCTGACTCAAGAAACGTGCCTAGAATAACACCAAGCTGACTCTTAGGGCCAATGTGATTGTTTATAAGGCTTGTGTTCTCAGCACCTTGCTGTATGGCTGTGAAACATGGTTGGCTTACAGGTACCAGGAAAAGAAGCTCAATAATTTCCATCTTCGCTGTCTGTGGCACATTATGGTTATATCCTGGCAGGACAAAATCACAAATGTGGCAGTCCTCTCAAAGGCAGAGGTCCCAAGTGTGTTGGCACTAATCAAACTGAGGCGGCTTAGGTGGATTGGACACATCCGCAGGATGGAAGACAGTCGCATACCCAAGGACCTTCCGTATGGTGAGGTATCAGGGCCCAGATGACCAGTGGTGCACCCAAATCTCCACTTCAAGAATGCTTGCAAGCATGACATGAAGGCCCTAAATATCGACTATCACACTTGAGAGTCATTAACTGGTGAAAGAGGGAAATGGCAACACATCTTGTGGATTGTTGGCCAGTTGCTATAGCAGCTTGGCAACAGGCGCCAACGTCAAAAACTCACAGCATCACTTGGCAGCTTCATGTGTAGCACTTATGGCAGAACCTGTTTCTAAAGGATTGGCCTTCACTGCCATCATCAAAGTTGCACCAAGAGAAGACACCCCACCTAAATGGATTGTTTGCTGCATGTCCATCATCTTACATAGATGGAAGGATGCCAGCCAGTTGCCCTTGAGAAGATGGTGGTGAGCAGCCTTCTTGAACTGCTGCTGTCCATCTGGTGCTGGTACACCCACAGTGCTGTTAGGGAGGGAGTTCCAGGTTTTGACCCAGCGACATTGAAGGAATGGTGATATAGTTCCAAGACAGGATGGTGTGTGACTCAGAGGGGGATTTGCAAGTGATGGTGTTCCCATGTTTCTGTTGCCCTTGTTCTTCCAGGTGGTGCCTGTTTGGGTGGAAGTAAAAGATCCTTGGCACTATTTCGGAGAAGAACAGTGGACTTATCCCCTGGGTCTTGGCCAATTAATCGTACTTTTTTTCAAAGGCTTGCATTTATATGGCGCCTAGAATGACCTCAAGACATCTCAAAGTGCCTCATAGCAATTAAATACTTTTGAAGTGTAGTCACTGTTGTAATGTAGGAAATGTGACAGCCAATTTGCGCACAGCAAGGTCCCAAGAACAGTGATGAGGAATGACCAGATAATCTGTTTTTGTGATGTTGGTTGAGGGATAAATGTTGTCCAGCGCATTGGTGAGAAGTCGCCTGCTTTTCTTTGAAATAGTGCCAGAGGATCATTTCCATTTACCTGGGAGGGCAAACGTGACCTCAGTTTAACGACTTATCCAAAAGGTGGCACCTCCGACAGTCTAACACTCCCTTTGCACTACGCTGCAGTGTCAGCCTGGGTTCTGTGCTCAAGTCACTAGATCGAAATTTAAACTGACAACTTTCTGTCTCTATGGCAAGAGTGCTGCCGACTAATTGTCACTATTTATTTCAGTATGATGCATTGTGAGCTGAAATTATTAATTTAAAAAAAAGCCAGTCCAGAGAGAATAATTTCCCTTGGGTTTCCTATCAGAAGCTTAACCTGCTTAAGTATCAACTGATGGAAAACCCAGTGTGCAAGAGTTTTGTTTTGTGGTCGTGACCCCAATGCAAGCATTCAATCCATGTCGGAAATAGTCACCTGACATGATTTTTGAAGGAATGGCCAGGTAATAGCCAGTGGGTTGAATTGGACAGTAGGTGGGCCCCCGATACTGAAGTGCCAATAGGAGGCCCTCCAGCACCAAGAGAGCAGCATAAAAACAAAAATTGCTGGAAATACTCAGCAGGTCTGGCAGCATTTGTGGAGAGAGAAGCAGAGTTAACACTTCAGGTCAGTGACCCTTCATCAGAGCTGAGAAATGTTAGAAAGGGAGGGTGGGAAAAAGAATAAAAGGGAAGGTTGTAATAGGGTGGAAGACAGGAGAGATTAAATGACAAAAGACTTGGCAGTGCAAGGCTAGGGAGTAATAATGGGACAAGTAAAGAAACAAAAAGATATGTCTAGAAGGGATGTGAATAGCAGAATGATGAACAGTTGCTGTCAGAAAGCAGAAACAAAAGAAAAAAAACAAGAATAAGACTGAAACATGCAGAGAAAAGGAAACAAAATGGGGGCAGAGATTACAGTCCGAAATGGTTGAACTCAGTGTTGAATCCTGAAGGCTGTAAAGTTCCTAATCAAAAGATGAGGTGTTGTTCTTCGAGCTTGCATTGAGCTTCATTGGAACAATGCAGTAGGCCGAGGACAAAGAGGTCAGTGTGAGAGCAAGGTGGAGAATTAAAATGACAGGCGACCGGAATCTGGAGATCATGCTTGCGGATCGAATGGAGGTGTTCCTCAAAGCGATCACCCTACCTGCATTTGGTCTCCCCAGTGTACATCAGACTTCATTGTGAACAACGAATACAGTATACTAAATTGAGAGAAGTACATATAAATTGCTGTTTCACCTGAAAGGAGTGCTTGGGGCCTTGAACGGTGAGGCGAGAGGATGCAAAAGGACAAATGTTGCAGCTCCTGCACTTGCATGGAAAGGTGCTGTGGGAAAGATAGTGGTTGTTGGGGGGTGATGGAGGAGTGAACCAGGGTGTCGTGGAGGGAATTGTCCCTTTGGAATGCTGAAAGGGGAGAGGAAGTTGCGCTTGGTGGTGGCATTACACTGGACGTGGTAGAAATGGTGGAGAATGATCCATTGAATATGAAGGCTGGTGGGGTGGAATATGAGGACAAGGGCAACCCTATCATGGCTCTGGGAGGGAGGGAGGGGAAAGGGTGAGAGCAGAAGTATGGAAAATGGGATAGACACTGTCAAAGGCCCTGTCTAACAAGGTTGGGGGTCGTGGGTGGGTGGAGGAATCCTTGGTTGAAAATAAAGGAAGACATATCAAAAGCGGTAGTGTGGAAGATTGCTTCATCAGAAGAGAAGCAATGAAGATGGAGTAACTGGGAGAATGGAATGGAGTCCTTACAGGAAACAGGATGTAAGGAAGTGTAGTCAAGGTAGCTGTGGGAGTCAGTGGGCTTTGAGTGAATATTCGATGATAACCTGTCCCCAAAAATGGAGACAGTGAAGTCAAGGAAGGAAAGGGAAGACTCGGAGCTGTGAAGGTGAGAGAAGGGTGGAAACTGGATACAAGTTGATGAAGTTTTCCAGTTCAGGGCAAAAGCTGAAAAGGCATTGATACAGTCATCAATGTATCGGAAAAAAGAGGTGAGTAAGAGGGCCTGAGTAGGACTGGAACAAGGAATGTTCCACATATCCCACAAAAATGCAGACATAGCTAGGACCCACGTGGCTACCCATAGCAATACTTTTTATTTGGAGGATGTGAGATGAGTTAAAGGAGAAGTTGTTCAATGTGAGAACAAGTTCAGCCAGGCAGAGAAGGGTGGTGGATGGAGACTGTATGGGCTTCAGTTCAAGCATAGAGCCCTCAGATCATCCTGTTCGAGTATGGAGGTATAGAGACAAATGTGGATTAATTAAGGAAAGCCAGCACGGATGTGTTAAGTGCAAATCATGTTTTTATAACTGGATTGAGTTTTTTGATGAGTAACAGAGATGAGTAACAGAGGGTAATGTGGTTGATGTTGTGTACATGGACTTCTAAAATGCGTTTGATAAAGTGCTACATAACACGCTTGTCAACAAAGTTAGAGCCCATGAAATAAAAGGGACAGTGGCAGCATGGATATGAAGTGACTCAATGACAGGAAACAGAGAAGTGGTGAACGTATTTTATTTGGACTGAAAGAAGTTGCATCTTGTGGTTCCCCAGAAATCGGTATTAGGACCATTGCTTTTCTTGATCAATATTAATGACCCAGACTTGGATGCGCAGGGCATCATTTCAAAATTTGTGATGACAGAAAACTTGGAAGTTTTGTGAACTGTGAGGTGGATAGTGATAGACTTCAAGAGGACACAGACAGGCTGGTGAAATGGGCGGGCACATGACAAATAAAATTTAATGCAGAGAAGTGTGAAGTAATTAATTTTGGTAGGCAGAACAAAGAGAGGCAATATCAATTAAAGGGCTCAATTCTAAAGCGGGTGCAGGAGCAGAGGGACCTGCAGGTATATATGCATAAATCATTGAAGGTGGCAGGGCAGGTTGAGAAAGTGGTAAATAAAATATGCGGAATACTGGGCTTTATAAATAGGGGCATAGAGATCTTGATCTTCATCTATAAGGAGGTCAAGGGGTATAGGGAGCAGGCAGGAAAGTGGAGTTGAGACCACAATCAGATCAAACATGATGTTAAGAAATGGCGGAGCAGGCTCGAGGGGCCGAATGGTCTACTTCAGCTCCTATTTCTTATGGTCCTATGTTCTATAGTACAAAAGCGAGGAAGCTATGGTGAAACATAAAACATTGGTTTGGCTTCAACTGGGGTATTGTGTCCAGTTCTGGGCGCCACACTTTAGGAAGGATGTGAAGGTATTCGAGAGGATATAGGAAAGATGGTTCCAGGGATGAGGGACTTCAGTTATATGGATAGACTGGAGAGGCTGGGGCTGTCCTCCTTAGATAAGACAAAGTTGAGAGGAGATTTGATAGAAGTGTTCAAAATCATGAGGGGTCTGGACGGAGTAGATAGGGAGAAACTGTTCCTGTTAGCGGAAAGGGTTGAGAACCAGAGGACACTGGCTTAAGGTAAGTAGCAAAAGAGGCAATGGTGATGTGAGGAAAACTTTTTCACACAGCGAGTGGTTAGGATCTGGAATGCATGGCCTGAGAATGTGATGGAGGCAAATTCAATCAAGACATTCAAAAGGAGTTGGATAATTATCTGAAAAGAAAAAAAATTGTAGGGCTACCAGAAGCAGGCGGGTGAGTGGCACTCGGTGAGTTGCTCTTGCAGAGAGCAGGCACAGACATGACAAGTAAATAGCCTCCTTCTGAGCTGTAACCATTCTATGATTCTATAAGGGAGAGAGGAGAGATGGAGGCTCCCACTCAGCTATTGCAAAAAATTTTAAAAATAAAAACATCCACAGCTGAGAGACCGCCATTGTGGAGGGGGAATCCCCTGCACAGGGGGTATCGACAGCTGCACTGGGTGGGGGCAAGGGGGAGGGTGGTGGCATTAAAATGTTTCTGGAGTGATGGCCCCACTCTGCCATCGGGAGGCTGCCTCCTTTGTCTGATTGTATTTTGGCTGTGGCAGGGAGCCTGTCCGCCGACTGGAAATTTCGCCACCGACACAGCCTCATTGATAATGCCTCAGAGACTGGACCATCCCGGCAAACCAGCATGCCAGCCAGAGGTGGGAAATTCTGGCCCACCCGCCTCCAGTCCCACCCCCACTGACCACTGAAAATTCAGCCCAATATCTCTGCACCTTTTGCTGCAACAGCAAATTATTAAAAAAAGTTGTAATTGACACAAATATGACAGCATAGTTAATAAAATAACCCATTAGCATCTCCTTGATATTCTCATTTGTTTCATGGTCATAACTTACATTAATTATGATTTATGATTTTTTGCAAAGCATATTACAAATTCCTTTGTTAATACTTTTAATGATATTTGCTAAATCTACAGTGACTTTTAGTTTTAATTAACTCTGTTACTGATGTGATACAACAAAGACATGAGAGCTAACACAAGCTTTCATTACTGTTTATTGCATACATCTCACTGTTAAATGAGGTAGACTTATATATCATCCATGACTTTTTTACCTCTAGACTCAAAGATTACAACCTTCCACTTTGCAACTGGTGTGGGACGACCTCAAGGACTGCAAGTGCATGTCATTAGAGAAAGCGATGTCGAGTGACACATGACCAACCAGTTGGGGGTGGAGCCCGGGATAGTAAGATGTGTTCAAGACTAGCTTATGTAGTTACTATTTATGTACATATGTTCCAGTTCTGTTATGATAAAACCCACCTTTATTTTGGATATTGCTTGTAATCCTGTGGCTCTTAACAACAGATCACACACCAAGGGACAAGTATTGAGCTTATTCAAAATTCTGCTGGCCATATCCTAACTCGTGCCAAGACTCATCTGCCCATCATCGCTGTGCTTGATGGCCTACATTAGCTCCCGGTCCAGCAACACCTCAATTTAAAAAAATTCTCATCCTTGTTTTCAAATTCCTCCATGGCCTTGCCCCTCCCTATCTCTGTAATCTCCTAGAGCTCCACAACCCCTTGAGATATCTGCGCTCATCTAATTCTGGCCTCTTGGGAACCCCAAATTTTCCTCATTCCACCATTGGCATCTCTCGAATTCTCTCCCTACGCCTCTCCACCTCTCTACCTCCCTCTATTTTAAAACACTCCTTAAAACCGACCTCTTTGACCAAGATTTTGGTCACCTGGCTGAATATCTCCTTATGCGGCCCACTGTCAGGTTCTGTTTGATAATGCTTCCGTGACACGTTCTTGGGATGTTTTGCTACATTAAAGGCGCTATATAAGAGCAAGTTTTTATTGTTGTTCAATTGGTTGTGGCTTATCTCCTTCATTGCGATAATTTAATACATTGTCGTGAAACAAGCCATTTAAACTCATCAGATGTCCAATTATTGTTCACCACTCTTCCTCGCCTTTATTAACATGCAGTTCTACGGATGCTGAGTGCATTCCAGTACTCATGTAAAAGTGACCATTCTTCATGTGAGAGGCTTGGCAGTGATTGTCAGCAAATAATTTATCCATGGTGGACATCTCTCTACATTCAGAAAGTATACGCTTTCCAATCGGTTCATTCGAAAGCAATCAGGCGTGGTAACCCCAGCTGAATATACCGATTTCTCAATAATTGTCGCATACTTTTGTTAAGTTCATTCTTACATAAAGGCTAGCATTTATTACCCATTATTAGTTGCTCTGGATACAACAGAGTGATTTACTCGGCCACTTCAGAGCATAAGGTGGGATAGAGAGGGGGATAAAAAAGGAGGGGGTGTAGCGTTATTGGTTAAGGAATCAATAACAGCTTTGAGGAGGGATGATATGCTAAATGAATCATCATATGAGGCCATATGGGTGGAGCTCAGAAATAAAAAAGGGGTAGCCACATTACCAGCAGTGTACTATAGATCCCCAAATAGTGAGAGGGAGATAGAAGAACAAATAGGTAGACAAATTTCTGAGTGCAAAAATTATATGGCAATAATAGTTGGGGATTTCAACTACCTCAGTATCAACTGGGATACAAAGAGTGTGAAGGGCACAGAGGGGACAAAATTCTTGAACTGCAATCAAGAGAATTTTTTTTAGACAGCACGTAACAAGCCCAACGAGAGGGGGCGCAATTCTAGATTTAGTCTTCGGTAATGAAACTGGGCAAATGGATGAAGTAACAGTGGGTGACCATTTTTGAGATAATGACCATAATACAGTTAGTTTTAGCATAATCATGGGAAAGGACAAAGATAAAACAGAAGCAAGAGTTCTAAATTGGGAGAAGGCAAATTTTACGAAACTGAGAGGTGACCTGGCGAAAGTGGACTGGATACAGCTACTTGAAGGAAAATCAGTGGCAAACCAGTGGGAGATATTCAAAAGCGAGGTACTGCAGGCACAGTATAGGCATGTCCCCACAAAGATAAAGGGTGGTACTGCCAAATCTAGAGCCCCCTGGTTATCTAGAAGTTTACAGGGTAAGTTAAAGCAGAAATATCAAGCTTATTATGATCACAAAAAACTAAATACTTTAGAAAGCCTAGAGGAGTATAGAAAGTGCAGGAGTGAAGTAAAAAAGGAAATTAGAAAAGCCAAGAGAGGACATGAAAAATTATTAGCAGGTAAAATCAAGGAAAACCTGAAGATGTTTTATCAGTACATTAAGAACAAGAGGATAACTAAGGAAAGGGTAGGGCCTATCAAAGATGTACAAGGGAACTTATGCATGAACGCAGAAGATGTGGGCAGGGTTCTTAATGAGATTTTTGTCTCTGTCTTCACAAAGGAGAGGGTTGATGCAGACATTGTAGTTAAAGAGGAGGAGTGTGAAATATTAGACACGATAAGCATAATGAGAGAGGAAGTACTAGAGGGTCTGACATCCTTGAAAGTGGATAAATTGCCGGGATTGCATCCCAGGTTGTTAAAGGAAGCCAGGGAGGAAATAGTGGATGTTCTGAGGATCATCTTCAAATCCTCACTAGATTGGAGGTCTGTGAATGTTGTACCATGGTTTAAAAAAGGTGCGAGGGATAGGTCAAATAATTATAGGCTGGTCAATCTGATCTCTGTGGTGGGTAAATTATTAGAATCAATTCCGAGGGACAGGATAAACTGCCACTTAGAAAGGCACGGATTAATCAGGGATAGTCAGCATGGATTTGTTAAGGTAAGGTCATGTCTTACTAACTCGATTGAATTTTTTGAGTAAGCAACAAGGAAGATTGATGAGGGTGGTGCAGCAGATGTGGTCTACATAGATTTTAGTAAGGCATTTGACAAGGTCCCACATGGCAGACTGGTCAATAAAAGGAAAGCCAATGGGATACAGGGCAATGTGACAGGTTGAAACCAAAATTGGCTCAGTGACAGGAAACAAAGAGTGGTAGTCGATGAATGTTTTTGCAAATGGAAAGCGGTTTCCAGTGGCATTCCACAGGGCTCAGTGTTGGGTCCCTCGCTGTTTGTGGTGTATATTAATAATTTGGACTTAAATGTGGGAGGCATGATTGGGAAATTTGCCGATGACACAAAAATTGGCCATGTAGTTGATAGTGAAGAGGATAGCTGTATACTCCAGAATAATATCAATGGTTTGGTTGAGTGGGCGGAAAAGTGGCAAATAGAATTCAACACAGAAAAGTATGAGGTAATGCATTTGGGGAGGGGAAACTAAGCAAGGGAGTACACAATAAACGGGAGGATATTAAGAGGGGTAGAAGAAGCGAGAGACCTTGGAGTGCATGTCCCCAGGTCCATGAGGGTGGCAGGACAGGTAGATAGAGTGGTGAAGAAGGTATATGGAATGCTTTCCTTTATTGGCCAAGGTATAGAATACAAAAGCAGGGATGTAATGCTGGAACTGTATAAAACTCTGGTTAGGCCACAGCTGGAGTATTGCATGCAGTTCTGGTCACTGCATTACAGGAAGGACTTAATTGCTCTGGAGATAGTACAGAGGAGATTTACAAGAATGTTGCCAGGGTTTGAAAATTGGATAGGCTGTTTTCTTAGAACAGAGGAGACTGAGGGGTGACTTGATTGAGGTGTATACAGTTATGATGGACCTAGATAAGAGTGGACAGGAAGGACCTGTTTCCCCTAGCGGAGAGATCAATTACCAGGGAGCACAGATTTAAGATGATTGGTAGAAGGCTGAGAGGGAACCCCTCTCACCTGGTCAAAACAATAGGCAAAGAGGAAATATTAATGGGATTAGCATCCTTGAAAGTTGATAAATCACCAGGATTGGATGAAATGTATCCCAGGCTGTTAAAAGAAGCAAGAGAGGAACTAGCGGAAGGTCTATCATTTTCTTCACTCCAGCAAAAGTTTAAAATCAATGTTCATGTGACAAAATTGATATGCATCATTCTTGGCAGGTGGGGGTCTGCATGACACTATGTTTATCACATCCGATACTTCACACCCCTCTTCCTTCACTACAATATCTGCATCGTTTCCCCTCTTTTGTGAAGACAGATGCAAAGTATTCATTAAGAATGATACCAACATCTTCCACCCCTACACATGGGTTACCTTTTTGGTCTTTTAAGGACTCTACTCGCTCCTCAATCAGTTTCATGGTCACTTTAATGTTATTAGAATTTTTTATATATGCAGCTCTACATCTCAAATAGTCCTGGTGGGATTTGAACTCACGTCCCCTGGATTACTAGTCCATTAACGTAACCGCTAAACACAGGCCAGGTATTCAACCCAAGACCTTTATGTCTCCTTCATGACCAACTGTGCCATCAGGAACGTTTTATGTGTGTAGTTCTTATAGAACTGTAGCACTTTACAGTGAGGAAGGAGATCATTCAACCCACCAGTTTCGTCCCAACTTTTTGTCAAAGCGCTTATTTTTGTGTGTTCTTGTTAAACTACGATATTGTGCTTCCTATACCAAAGATCAAATTATCTGACTCCTGGGTTACTTCGACCACTTCCAAAGCTTCTCACTCCCAGAAACAATTATTAAGCCAAACACTATTTCTTGTCCAGCAGCCAATGTTTCCATCCACTGAGTCTTATACCATACCTCTAAATCATTCTAATGAGCTTCCTGTGAGACACCTTATCGAATGTCTTCTGAAAATCCATATGTGCTGCATCTGTTGCATTCTTTTGATCTGTCCAATATTACTACTGTGATGTTAAATTTGTCAATATACTATTAAGAACACAAGGTTTGCAAAAATTAAGATGAACCTAAATATTTTATGCCACTGCACTGAAATTTATTTGGCTCTGGTTAAGTATCCTTGCATGTCCTCACACTACCAAGCAACTGGCATCAGTCATAAAATATAGTGCAAAAGGTTTCTGCTTTTAGTTTGGTGTTTCTTTTGCCAAAGATTCAATGTTCACTTTTTAGTGAAGGTTCAGTCAGCGCTGGGCAACAGGGTCATAAGAATGTGTCATGAAGTGCACAATCAACCCTGTTTTGGGGACTAAGATCATGGGGATTGAATGGTGAACAGCTAACTAGGCTCTCATTATGTCATCCTCTTGAAACAAGCAAGGGAATTTATTTTTAAAAACACCCTTCGGAGCAGGGGCAGAACTTTATAGAGGAGAGACAGAGGTCTGAGTGTCAGAGTGCTGACTGCCTTTAGTTGGCTAGGTTGAATTGGTGTTGAGAATGTCAAGGGATGATACAAGTGCTGGCCATCCTGACACAAGGGACACCTGATATGTAACAAACAATGTGCTATGGATCAATAGTATTAGAATTGAGGGAAAAGTTAATGAAGAAACAGTTTATTTTCGGGATAAATAAATGTGCTGCCTTTTGACCTCTGAGACCTGGATACCGATGCAGGCAGATTGATGGAGATGAAAGTTTTCTGTTTGTTGCAAGTCTGGGTCCTCCGTGACCTTGGAAAGTTTTAATCAGGCTCCATGTGAGCCCAGCCCACTGTGGAAACATTCCATTATTTCACGCTGAAGTGACAAACACACTTAACCGGAGCACAATGGCAGCTAGTGGGTGTGCGGGTGGGGATTGAAATCATGACAGTTGTGCGGTATCTGTGCTTTGAAGAGCTTGAAGTAAAGACACATTATTACTAGGGTAGGGTAGAGAGAACTGATCTAGCTTTAGAATGGTTAATGCTGACAATGGGTCTCTGAATGAGCCTCACAGCTCCAGCGACCCGGGTTCAATTCTGCATACTGCCTGTGTGGAGTTTGCAAGTTCTCCCTGTGTCTGCGTGGGTTTCCTCCGGGTGCTCCGGTTTCCTCCAACCGCCAAAGACTTGCTGGTTGATAGGTAAATTGGCCATTATAAATTGCCCCTAGTATAGGTAGGTGGTAGGGAAATATAGGGACAGGTGGGGATGTGGTAGGAATATGGAATTAGTGTAGGATTAGTGTAAATGGGTGGTTGATGGTCGGCACAGACTCGGTGGGCCGAAGGGCCTGTTTCAGTGCTGTATCTCTAAACTAAAGTAAAGAAGTGTTAATAGCATTACATACATAGAATCATACATCGCAGAAAAAGGCCATTTAGCCCATCATGCCTTTTGCTGCCTCAGCATTTTTTTTTCCTTTTCAAGTATGCATCTAATTCCTGTTTAACGTTACCATTGAATTTGCTTTCACTAACCTTTCAGGCAGTGCATTCTAGATCACAAAAAACTTGGGTGGTTTAAATGTTAAAAATAAAATCACCTCATTTCCCTCACATTCCTTTTTTGCCTCATCATTCTCATGCATGCCAAAGATAAAGATGGATTGATTGTTCCAATCATAAATGTTACAGTCAGTTATTGCTCGTAAAAGTAAATAAATGAGAGCTTCCCGGATATAACTGTTTGTGACAGAGAGTGATCAAAAAAAAGGCTCCCGAATCATAGATATTCCTGCCGACTCACACATGTGACCAAATAATAGAAACTCCTGAGAGTGAACGCACAAGGAATTTGATCTGGCAATTTTATGATAACATCACTCCATTCTCTTCAAGTCTTGCAGGAAAGCATAACATTCAGTGATCCTATTAGCGAAAGGGTGAGACTGCAGACTAAGGCTGTAGGTACAATGCATGGTGGCCGAGAGGTTTAACCATCATAATTCATGTGAAATAGGCCAAACCAGCATTAATGATCGAGATATTTTAAGCATAAGTTACGTAAAGTGTAGAGAGTTTCGGCCACCTTTAATGGTGTTTCAAAACAAGAAGATAATGGAATCTGGCCCAGTCCACAAAACTCCCATCCCCAGATCAAATTAATCATCAGGCTGATTTTCTGCTGTTTGTTCCCATTTGTGACCATTCGAAAAGGCACTTCAAATTAAGCTTTCTCTTTGGTGCAAAGGTACAAGTAGGCACCTTTTAAAATGTTTTAAATATTAAACAAGATAAGAAACTGACCATTCAAAAAAAATAATTTTCAGTGCTTTAAAATCAGGTTACTCACAGGTGGTGGACAATTTGATTAAAAATATTTACTTTTATGTAATTATTACATTTTCCGCTGTATTAAAAAACATAAGCAATTGTGTTCGTTCTGTTGCCAAATTGTGCTGGTTCATGGAAGATTTTACATATATTTTGGATACTGTTGCGGGGGACAACTTACCAGGGGTAAGCAATGGGGTACAGGTCTCTGGCACAGAGTCTGTCCCTGTTGCTCAGAAGGGAAGGGGGAAGAGGAGCAGAGCATTAGTCATTGGGGACTCCATAGTTAGGGGAACAGATAGGAGGTTCTGTGGGAACGAGAGAGACTCACGGTTGGTATTTTGCCTCCCAGGTGCCAGGGTTCGTGATGTCTCGGATCGTGTTTTTGGGATCCTTAGTGGGGAGGGGGAGCAGCCCCAAGTCGTGGTCCACAGAGGCACCAACGACATAGGTAGGAAGAGAGATGGGGATTTAAGACAGAAATTCAGGGAGCTAGGGTGGAAGCTTAAGAGCGAGAACAGACAGAGTTGTTATCTCTGGGTTGTTGCCCGTGCCACGTGATAGCGAAGTGAGGAATAGGGAGAGAGAGGAGTTGAACACGTGGCTGCAGGGATGGTGCAGGAGGGAGGGTTTTGGTTTCCTGGATAATTGGGGCTCTTTCTGGGGTAGGTGGGACCTCTACAAACAGGATGGTCTTCACCTGAACCAGAGGGGTACCAATATCCTGGGGGGGAGATTTGCTAGTGCTCTTCGGGGGGGTTTAAACTAATTCAGCAGGGGAATGGGAACCTAAAATGTAGCGCCAGTGTACAGGATGTTGAGAGTAGTGAGGTCAGGGATAAGGTTACAAGGACGCAAGAGGCCACTGGCAAGCAAGAACCTGGTTTAAAGTGTGTCTACTTCAACGCCAGGAGCATCCGGAATAAGGTGGATGAGCTTGCAGCATGGGTGGGTACCTGGGATCTCGATGTAGTGGCCACTTCGGAGACATGGGTAGAGCAGGGGCAGGAATGGATGTTGCAGGTTCCGGGATTTAGATGTTTCAGTAAGAACAGAGAAGATGGTAAAAGAGGGGGGGGGTGTGGCATTGCTAATCAAGGAGAGTAATACAGCGACAGAAAGGACGTTTGAGGACTCGTCGACTGAGGTAGTATGGGCCGAGGTTAGAAACAGGAGAGGTGAGGTCACCCTGTTGGGAGTCTTTTATAGACCTCCAAATATTTCCAGAGATGTAGAGGAAAGGATAGCGAAGATGATTCTCGACAGGGGCGAGAGTAACAGGGTAGTTGTTATGGGGGACTTTAACTTTCCAAATATCGACTGGAAATACTATAGTTCGAGTACTTTAGATGGGTCAGTTTTTGTCCAGTGTGTGCAGGAGGGTTTTCTGACACAGAATGTAGACAGGCCAACCAGGGGCGATGCCACATTGGATTTTGTACTGGGTAATGAACCCGGCCAGGTGTTAGATTTAGATGTAGGTGAGCACTTTGGTGATAGTGATCACAATTCGGTTAGGTTTACCTTAGCGATGGGCAGGGACAGGTATATACCGCAGGGCAAAAATTATAGCTGGGGGAAAGGAAATTATGATGCGGTTAGGCAAGATTTAGGATGCGTAGGATGGGGAAGGAAACTGCAGGGGATGGGAACAATCGAAATGTGGAGCTTATTCAAGGAGCAGCTACTGCGTGTCCTTGATAAGTATGTACCTGTGAGGCAGGGAGGAAGTTGTCGAGCGAGGGAGCCGTGGTTTACTAAAGAAGTTGAAGAGCTTGTCAAGAGGAAGAAGAAGGCTTATGTTAGGATGAGACGTGAAGGCTCAGTTAGGGCGCTTGAGAGCTACAAGCTAGCCAGGAAGGATCTAAAGGGAGAGCTAAGAAGAGCAAGGAGAGGACACGAGAAGTCATTGGCGGATAGGATCAGGGAAAACCCTAAGGCTTTCTATAGGTATATCAGGAATAAAAGAATGACTCGAGTTAGATTAGGGCCAATCAAGGATAGTAGTGGGAAGTTGTGTGTGGAATCAGAGGAGGTAGGGGAAGTGTTAAATGAATATTTTTCGTCAGTATTTACAGTAGAGAAAGAAAATGTTGTCGAGGAGAATACTGAGATTCAGGCTACTAGGCTAGATGGGATTGAGGTTCACAAGGAGGAGGTGTTATCAATTTTGGAAAGTGTGAAAATAGATAAGTCCCCTGGGCCAGATGGGATTTATCCTAGGATTCTCTGGGAAGCTAGGGAGGAGATTGCAGAGCCTTTGTCCTTGATCTTTATGTCGCCATTGTCGACAGGAATAGTGCCGGAAGACTGGAGGATAGCAAATGTTGTCCCCTTGTTCAAGAAGGGGAGTAGAGACAGCCCTGGTAATTATAGTCCTGTGAGCCTTACTTCGGTTGTGGGTAAAATGTTGGAAGAGGTTATAAGAGACAGGATTTATAATCATCTTGAAAAGAATAAGTTCATTAGCGATAGTCAGCACGGTTTTGTGACGGGTAGGTCATGCCTCACAAACCTTATTGAGTTTTTCGAGAAGGTGACCAAACAGGTGGATGAGGGTAAAGCAGTGGATGAGGTGTATATGGATTTCAGTAAGGCGTTTGATAAGGTTCCCCATGGTAGGCTATTGCAGAAAATACGGAAGTATGGGGTTGAAGGTGATTTCGAGCTTTGGATCAGAAATTGGCTAGCTGAAAGAAGACAGAGGGTGGTGGTTGATGGCAAATGTTCATCCTGGAGTTTAGTTACTAGTGGTGTACCGCAAGGATCTGTTTTGGGGCCACTGCTGTTTGTCATTTTTATAAATGACCTGGAAGAGGGTGTAGAAGGGTGGGTTAGTAAATTTGCGGATGACACTAAGGTCGGTGGAGTTGTGGATAGTGCCGAAGGATGTTGTGGGGTACAGAGGGACATAGATAGGCTGCAGAGCTGGGCTGAGAGATGGCAAATGGAGTTTAATGCGGAAAAGTTCGAGGTGATTCACTTTGGAAGGAGTAACAGGAATGCAGAGTACTGGGCTAATGGGAAGATTCTTGGTAGTGTAGATGAACAGAGAGATCTTGGTGTCCAGGTGCATAAATCCCTGAAGGTTGCTACCCAGGTTAATAGGGCTGTTAAGAAGGCATATGGTGTGTTAGCTTTTATTAGTAGGGGGATCGAGTTTCGGAGCCACGAGGTCATGCTGCAGCTGTACAAAACTCTGGTGAGACCGCACCTGGAGTATTGCGTGCAGTTCTGGTCACCGCATTATAGGAAGGATGTGGAAGCTATGGAAAGGGTGCAGAGGAGATTTACTAGGATGTTGCCTGGTATGGAGGGAAGGTCTTACGAGGAAAGGCTGAGGGACTTGAGGTTGTTTTCGTTGGAGAGAAGGAGGAGGAGAGGTGACTTAATAGAGACATATAAGATAATCAGAGGGTTAGATAGGGTGGATAGTGAGAGTCTTTTTCCTCGGATGGTGATGGCAAACACGAGGGGACATAGCTTTAAGTTGAGGGGTGATAGATATAGGACAGATGTCAGAGGTAGTTTCTTTACTCAGAGAGTAGTAGGGGCGTGGAACGCCCTGCCTGCAACAGTAGGAGACTCGCCAACTTTAAGGGCATTTAAGTGGTCATTGGATAGACATATGGATGAAAATGGAATAGTGTAGGTCAGATGGTTTCACAGGTCGGCGCAACATCGAGGGCCGAAGGGCCTGTACTGCGCTGTAATGTTCTAATTCTAATATAAGTAACTTTGAACAGAAACTTGAACCAGAACTTCATTTTGGAAAACCAGCACAGTTTCAAGTACAATTAACATCTGGATTGAGCCCAAAGCGGAAACTCTACCCCATTCCTTTACTTGATCAGCTTAGAAGACATAAAGATTTTGGGTGCTGTAAAATCAGAGGCAAAATCAGATATAAAGGCCAGAATTTTACTCTCGTCTGACGGGAACCATCCACCGACCAAAAAATCGGTGGCAATCCCACCTCTGCCGGGCCTGGGGATCCAGACCGCATTTTATAATCCCCAGGCCTTTAATTGGTCTGAGGCGGGACTTCCTGCCCTTGAGGCAGGAAATCCCGCCGAATGGAGCTGCCAGCCAATCAGTGGGCTGGCAGCTCTTCATCCCAGTTGCGCCAGTGGGAGCGGTGGTCACTGCTGGGACTGCTACCCAACTTCAAGAAGTTGAGGAAAGATGGCCCCGGGTAAAGATAAGTTTTTGGGGTCTCGCCAGGGGTGATCGGTCAGGCCCTGGCAAGGCAAGAGTGGTCGACTGGGGGGGACAGTGTGGGTGCATGTTGGGCATTAAGGGTGATTGGGGCATCGGGGGTGAGCCTCCGTTGGGCAGAGGGTGCCTGATCAGGAAGGCATCCTGCCTACCTACAAGCCATCAGAAAGCCGCCTACTTTTAACAAGCATCTTTTCTCGGGCCTGGGCCGCCTGCTTGCCTACAGTAAAATCCCCCTGGCGGCAGGCGGAGGCCCTTAAGTGACTGTTAACTGGCCACTTAAAGGCCTTAATTGAATTGGGGTGGGCAGGCCGTTTCTCGCCGTCAACACCCCGCGTAAAATGTCAGTAGACAGGGGAGTGGATCGGGAAGGGCCCCCCCGAGCCTCGCATTCCATTTTATGCTCCCCCCACCCCTGCCACCATCACGCTCATGGTGGGGGTGTAAAATTCTGGCAAAGTGTCAGTGGGGAATTGTTGTTAGGCACTTATGTGAAAAGGTGTGTGATATTGCACTCTCTCTTTACAATGGATAATAGTGCATAACGACTACCAAAAAAAATCTCTTATTGGACTGGGACACCAATCCTGAAATTGTTGGGTGGAAATCTGTGGAATTGAACTGTCTCATAGATCCCATGGTGAATGCAATAAACTCTGAGACCTGACTGATTAGAGCATCAGTAACCTTCTTTAAATAAATATGTGCTTCTCCTTGATGAATGTGGCACAGTCATCTGAGGCTGTCTGGCAGGAGCAGAGGCAAAAGAAAAATCCAAAGCAATGACCACTTTGACAGCTGTAGATAGTCCAGTTCTGGTGAAAGGTCACAGACTTGGAACATTGGGCTGGATTTTACCAAGCCTCTGACATTGTGATCCATTGTGGGGGGGTGGGGGGGTGGGGGGGTGGGGGTGCGGTGGAGCCTGAAGATGAGTCTGGAAGAGGCCTGCCATGGAGCTCAAAGCTGGGAGGGTCCAGACCGATCCTCCCAGTGGCGGAGACGCTCAATGGCACCACCCCCCGCTTCCCCCCCCCCCCACCCCCCCACAGCCACTGGGCAATGGGACCTGAATTAAAATGTTTAAATTAAGAAAATAAATACATTTAAACAGACTTATCTTCAATCTTCCGGGCCAGCACTCGCACGCCTTTAATTCCCCATCTGGAAAAGGCAACGTGACACTGGTGGAGAGGGGGGAGGAGTTATTATTTTCTGTGGGGGGTGGATGGAGACAGGGTCAAATAAACGTAATGGGAGCAGGGGATGGTAGGAAGGGGTGAACTCTACACTTTGTGCAATCTGCGGGGGTGGGGGTGGGGGGAGTCATATTTAAAAGGTAAGTGTTTTTTTGGGGAGAGAAGGCAAATAATTAATGTAATTGTTATTTGGGGGTGAGAAAGGGGTGTTAGAAATTTATTGTATATATTTTGGGGGCATTCTTCTTTAAAAATTTAAATGAGCCAGCAGGACTGGCTGTTCTTTAAACATGGCGCCATGGCAACTGACGCCATTGCCAGGGACAGACAGCCCGCCCCCTCCCTGTGATTGGGGGGGGGTGCAGGCTGCCCAGATATTTAAATGAGCCGCCACAGAGATTGCAGCGGCTCTTCGGCATTCGGCCCGCCATTTTTTGAGCTTGCTGCCGAGATCAGCGGCAGGCTCTTAAAATCCAGCCCATTAACTCTGTTTCTCTCTCCACAGATGCTGCCAGACCTGCTGAGTATTTCCAGCACTTTCTGTTTTCAGTTCAGACTTCCAGCATCAGCAGTATTTTGTTTATATTGTCGTGCTAAATTCACTGCCATTTCTCTTCCAAGAATGCCTACCTTGAAGAAATGTTGCTCTTCTCTCTGACAGGACTACTGTTTGGCTTTTTTTACCTTGCTCACCTTCATTGCTTTCCATTTCTCTCCTGGTGTTCGATAAGGTGTCTACCAAAATTCACAGCCACATCTCCTTCCTCCGGCTCCGACTTATTCCACATCACATTTCTGACGAAAGGTCACAGACTTGAAATGTTAATTCTGCTTCTCTCTCCACAGATGCTGCCAGACCTGCTGAGTATTTCCAGCACTGTCTGTTTTTATTTCATAAAGTAGATAGTGCTGTTTTCTAAGTGGAACTGACATCTGCAGATAGCTATACATCCAGCATAAATCGAGTTTTCACTATCTTTAACGATGTTACATTCTCTCGTCTAACGCTTTCAACACAGTAGCCTCCTGGGTAGTGCAGTGAAATCTAAATACCAACGTCTGTGTCTATAAATCCTGATGCGAGGTTATCTCTGTACTGGAAACAAACTTCCTCTGTGACACACCACTCCAATCAAGCTCCTTCCATCTCCTCATCCTCCTTCTCTCCATAACACAGGGAATAGAGTGATTCTCACTGAGAAATCTATTTCCTCAATCCAGAAATGTACTTTCTTCAGCACACACTATAAATGTCAATAGAGGTTGTTCGAGAAGTTCCAGGGAAATAAACAGCAAAAAGTGACATCTGGTAAAGTTTGACAAGAAAGTTGGCCTTCTTCATGCAACATCCACCTCAGAAATAATACTACGTTGTTCATAGGAATAACCTTGCATATATGTTTCACCTTTCACAACCTCAATATGCCTCTAATCACATTGCAGCAACGAAGCACTTTTTCAATTGTCAACACTGCTATAACAGAGGAAAGTCGGCAGCCAATTTGTGCATAGCAAGGTCCCATAAACAACAATGAAATAATGACTAGATAATCTCTTTCAGTGATGTTGGTTGAGTATAAGCATAGGTCATTAGAATATGGAGAACTCCTCTGATCTTCTGGAAATAGTGCCATGGGATCTTTTCCATCCACCTGAGAGGGTAGAATGGGTCTCTGTTTACTGTCTCATTCGAAAGATGACCCCCTCCGACAATGTGGCATTCCCTTGGTCCTGCACTGAATTGTCAGCCTGAATTGCACACTTAAATCTCCAGAGTAGACCCACAATAGTTTTATTAGAGACAAGAGGATTACCACTAAGGCAAGGTTGAGACGAGAGTCATACCACCACTTACATAGTACCAGTGTTCTTAAATGTCAAGGTGTGGACATGCAATTGTGGGGGCGTGGGTGCGGTGATGACATAAAGATCTAAACACAGATACACACATCTGCCCACCTACACAGGCAGTTATCTGTACTGCTGATCTTGCACAAGGAGAACACTAGAAAACATTGTAAACTAAGGTTATCAACCTGAAGCATTGGGCTGTATTTTACATGTCCACCGCCAATCTCCGGCAATGGCGTCAGGCGCCACTGCACAGGCGCTGTCGCCATTTTTAAAGGGCTTTGAGCTCTACATTGCAATTTAAAGTTTCAAATAAATACATAAAGTGATCCTGACCCTCCCCCACCTCACCCCATTCAACATAGAAGTAATTACCTGCCCTCCTCCCAAAACACTTACCTGGTGCTGCCGACCTATCCCCCACAAAGTTCATCAACTTTAAACCTTACCATTTCCCGCCAACCTCTAGACCAACGAAATTAATCTGACCCCACTCTGCCCCACCACACTGAAAAACCTACCTCCTCCCGCCACTCCACTAGTGCCCCCCCCCCCTCGGATCCTCGGTCACCGGAACGAACAGCGAGAGCAGGTAGGTCATTTATTCTTCATTTACATATTTTTAAATATGCAGGTTTGGCTCCAGTCACCGAGCGGCGGTGGTGGCTGCCGTGAGGTCTTGCCGCCGTCGGCAATATCGGGCATCGAGGTCTCTGCCGGAGGTATTTTCCAGCCCCCGCCACCATGACCCCTGACGTTGGGGGTCTGTAAAGTCCAGCACATTTACTCTGTTTTTCCCTCCACAGATACTGCCTGACGTATTGAGTAAAAATGCAAATTCAGCTGGATGAAGTGGTGCACAGAGTGTTTTGGAAGCTGTAAGAAAGTGGCACAAGGTGATATTGATTGATGATGTCAAGCTCGGTCCTCTATTGAAATGCAGAGCCGCTGATGCCACAAGCAAGTTTTACTGGAAAAACATTTAAGAAACACTGAACTTATCAAGGAGGGATTTAACTCCATCGTTTGAACAAAGAATTCAAAATAGCTTTGGACAATTGTAATTTTAAGTGGAATTTGGCAGGGCTGTACCATCCCGTTAGCTAAAAAACCATGCGCACCTTGGAAAGAAAGGTATAAAGATCATTGTAAAGAGTGAGTTGGAATTGTAGTTAATCAACTTGTTCAGTGGCTGAAAAGTACAATCAATGGGAAGTGACTGTTCACCAGGTTCTCGTATGTAAAATAAAAGCAAAATACTGCGGATGCTGGAAATCTGAAACAAAAACAAGAAATGCTGGATTCACTCAGCAGGTCTGGCAGCATCTGTGGAAAGAGAAGCAGAGTTAACGTTTCGGGTCAGTGACCCTTCTTCGGAACTGACAAATATTAGAAAAGTCACAGATTATAAACAAGTGAGGTGGGGGTTGGGCAAGAGATAACAAAGGAGAAGGTGCAGATTGGACCAGGCCACATAGCTGACCAAAAGGTCAGCTCGTATGTAAAACTCTTGTAGCGTATTTGTGACTAACGGGTGTATTGTATTACTAACTGGTATTCCTACCAAACCTAGTAAAGACATTGCTGTTTAATTTGGGCTTGAATGTTGTTTCAATATTTCTCATAATTCTCGTATCCAAAGCGAAACGCGTCAAGGGTTGGTTAGGTCTTACAATGGTTTGATTTGTTATAATTTTTCCTGCAAAACAGCAACCTGTTTCTCCACTGCATGATAGCTTTGAAAAGGCTTGTGGATGCAAATTCACATGTAGATGTGCCAATATATATGATCTTTACCTTTAAAAAGTGTAAAATTAAACGAATTAACACAAACATCACTCAACAATCATGCATTAGTTAAAAATTCAGATCGCCCCTGTTCCCAGTTGAGATGGCCAATTTTAGACTCAATTAATCAATTAATCTCACATTGATGACAGCTGAAACGAATTGTGTCCCCTGACCCAGACGTGACTAATAAAACAGTGAAGCAATGTATCCAATCTCACAATATGTAATTAATCCTTTACAAGTCTGTAAAACTGTATTCATGAGCTTTGACACCTTTTTCCAAGTCGAAACATGAACAAAGTGCATGATAGGGGCCAGGCCAAGGGGTGGGATCTTAGATTGAATTCTGAGGTCTGCTGTACTGTCGTTGAAAATTCATTGCAAACTAACTATTCGGAGCCACAGAAGCAAATGGACTTGAATTTTAAAACCAGGCTTTTACCATTCAGTTAACAAATCAGAAATAATTGTACATCTCAATAATAAAAGTAATATAGTTCAGCTTATGTAATACTAAAAAGCTGATGTTTTTAATCTCTGGAAGAGCCTTCTGAAGGCTGGACAATGTTATCTTTTCCTTTTCCAAGTTCTAAGCACTCTCACACCACCCCCCCCCCCCCCCCCCCCAACTCCATGATATTTCCTTGAGAGTATGGTTATATAAGAACCAGCCATCCTGCAGTGCCTTGCCCAAGTAGCCTTTATTCACTTTTAAACTTTGAGTGACTCTCAGGAGATTCTTCAATTGCAGGTTGGGGAGAAGGGCATCAGAGCTGAGCTCATTCCTGTCCTCATGATGTCTGTATGTATACACCTCCAGCTGGTTTGTCGTGACTTGATGGTGACTGGGAGTAAGAACTTTGACTGGTTTTCTATTCCCACACCCAGGGTGCAGATTGTAGCATCCTTATTGCTACCCTGGCTGAGAAAATGCTCAGCTGTGTTACATTGAACAAATGGTGTTGTGTAACCTTTCATTGACTTCCCAAAAAACTTGAGCCGTCTATTACTTAAGCAACATAATAAAACTGAAAGAAAGAAATGGGTTCTTGAAATAGTCTCAAAATCGAACTTATGTTTTCACATTTTGAACTCTTTGGAGAACCAACTGAAAGGTCTCTTTTATTAAATGATCACATCTGTAGTAATCCTGCATAGCATTTAATACACGCTTCAATTCCAACTTCTATTTAGTGTGGTCAGATAGCCCTCTGCATGTCAAGATATCAAATCCCTCACAGTTCCATTACTCTTTTGTGAAATGATATCAGATGGTAATAGCTTACTCCTTGTCAAAGCTCAACCCATTACTAACTGAGATGTTATGCTATAAACTGAGAGAATTACCCTGCTGGTGCAATTGGTATTACTGCAGTCCAATAATACACACTGCACAGAGCTTTGTAAAACCATGAAATACAGAAAAAGTAAGCAGTTTAGTGATGATTGTTGCACAATATGATTCATTGTGCATGGTCAGTTCCTAATCATTCTGGAGTTTCTTCCTCCTGAGCTTGGAAGACACCCCCATTAAGCACAGAGAGTGTTCCATTTATAGAATGCCTTGGTATAACACAATGGGCTCACAGTGTCATAGGTGGCTTTCAATTAAGTGTAAATAAATAGTGCCAAAATAATGATGATCAGACAATCTAGGCTATTGTCTGGCAAATCTGTATCTGACAATGTTTCAATTAGATAACAGCACTCAAAAAAAGCTGAAGCTGTGTAAAGAGAAGAATTTCTATTGTGTATAATGTTGTTTCTAAACCTGAATACAGTTGATCCTTTTCATTCAATCTTAGATTACAAAGACACCTAAAGTAAAAACTTGTCTTGGTGCATCTTCAGTAATAATGCTCTTTTTGTTCATGAACTCTCCTCTTCTGGTCGTTTTCGTCCAGAATGGTGAGATTATTGAGGCACTGGTGGTGTAGTGCTTCACAGAAACAATCTCCAGCTTTGACTGTATTGCAACTCTAGTTCCAGTAGCATTGCAAAGGCCAGAGCTGCATCTTTAACACTTTTTAATGGGTGTGAAGCATGAACAAAATGAGACTGATCAAAAGGGCTAAAGGTTGCAGAGAAGGTTTCTAAAAGGGCTTTTCATAGCTCACTGAGGTTTGAACGTGAAACATTTCTTTCTTTTGCAAGCTCCCTTCCCACTCCACTAATCCTAAAGAGAAATTTCTGGATAGGCATAGAGGTGTCTTTTAAAAAAAAACTTAAACCAAGTGTCAGAAATAAAGTACTGATCTATTCAGAAATTAAACTTGGAGTAAAATCCAAACTTTTCATCTCTAAACTATCCAAAAGCTGAATAAACTGCAGACTATCATGTCCTGGAGCTATTACTGAACTTACTATTTGTACATTAAATCTGAAGGACCAACATGGAAAGACAGTATACTATAAATGGCACAATTTTGAGAACTGTAGATGAGTAGAGACACCTTGGTGTTCATTTACACAAATCCTTGATGGTGGCAGGGAAAGTTGATGCATATTCAAAAGCCTCTCCTTCAACAGGTGGAATATTTGGCTGACCAGGTGTGAGTTGATATGAGTTTTGTTTTGCCAACATTCAAGGACAGTCCGAGTCTGTTGTATGCAGAATTGAAGAGATCAAGAACGGCTTGCAAATCTGGTGCAGAGTGGGCAACAATACTGCAGTCATCCGCAAACTGTAGATCATGTATGTCTACAGTGGTCAGTTTAAGTTTTGGCACAGAGGTGACTGAGGTTAAAAGGTTTTCCATCTAGGCTGTATTTAATACTCACACCAGAGGGCAGCTGATCTTTTATGAGGTGAATAACCACTGTTGGATAGATTATAAATAGTATAAGGGCTATTACAGAGCCATACTTGACCCCAGTCCAGATTTTGAAGGTGTCTGTTTCAGATCTCCCACTCAAGACAGTTGCAGTCACATCGTCATGGAGCAATTGCAGGATTGTGATGAAGTTTCTTCTACATCCAAATCTTTGGGGCACAATCCACAGAGCCTCTCTGACAGCAACCTCTCTCAAAAGGCCACCATTGACGAGGTGATCCAACATCGGATCATCTGCGCCAGCTCAACTTTCTACAAACTATGGCAGTGAGTGTTTGACAACAAAGACCTCAGCAAGTCAACAAAAGTCCTAGTGTACAGAGCAGTTGTTGTCAAACACTCCTGTACTGCAGTGAGACCTGGACTGTATATCAATGACACATAAGAGCGCAAGAGAAATTCCATCAACAATGCCTCCACCGCATCCTCCAGATTCAATCGGAGGACCATCAAACATACACTAGTGTCCTTCTTGAAGCCAGCTCCACAAGCATTCAGGCAAAACTTCTGAAAAACCAATTTTAATGGACTGGACACTGTGTCCGGATGGCGGAAAACCATGTCCCCCGCCAGGTCCAGTTTTCTCAACTCTCAAATAGTCAGCGTTCCAGGGGAGGCCAAAGAAAATGCTTCAAAAACACTCAATCTCTCTTTGAAGTTCGGCAGCATTGACATTGATAACTGGGAGGAGCTTCCTTCCAATCATTCAAAATGGCGATAACTTGTTCATCAACCTACATCATGTTAAACGCCTTAATGATGAGGCAGGGCAGCAACAGAGAAGGAAAGAAAAGGATGCAAATCCTGCACTCTGGATCCTACTATCTTGCGGGATGTCCTGCCTCATCTGCCCAAAGGTCTTCGGGTCGAGAATCAGCTTGTTCAGTCATCTGAAGAGCCATGGCAGAAACCCGTGACCTTGAGTTGTCATCATTCTCGAATCGAGGGACAGCCGACAATGATTACTTGGGTTTATAAATAGCAGAATAGAATATAAAAATAAAGAGATTATTCTAGAATCTTATAAATCACTGATTGTACCTCAGCTGGGGTAGTGTGGACAATTCTGGGCACCACACTTCATATAGAGGTATTAGAAAGGGTACAGAGGAAGTTTATCAAGATGTTACTGTTGTATTATAATAAAAGCAAAATACTGCAGATGCTGGAAATCTGAAATAAAAGCAAGAAATGCTGGAAATACTCAACAGGTCTGACAGCATCTGTGGAAGGAGAAGCAGAGTTAACGTTTCAGGTCAGTGACCTTTCATCAATACTGTTGTATTGTTGGGTTTGTATTAGTAGCTTTGTAGGGCAGTCTAGAAAAAGTCTTAAACTCTGGTAAAAGTTAACTAAGAACTCTTTATTATTTACAGTTACTATATACACTCTCCACAAGCCACCTAAGTTAGCATCCTTCGTGCTGCTATAACTTCCTCTTCTCAAGCCTATCTCATGTGACTGTTACATCATTGTTCTTACAGTGGGAGGGGTCTCTCTCACTGTCTTTGGCAATAACGTTTTATATCCTTGTACTACAGTTACCAGGGAATGAGGGATTTCAGTTATGATGAGTGGTTGGAAAAGTTAGGACTGCTCTCCTTGGAACAGGGAAGATTAAATGAGGACCTAATAGAGTCTTTGAAAATGATGAGAGGTACTGACATACTATAAAATATAAACCTAGAAGTAACTGTTGGGTGACTGAATGTCCTATAGCTGCATGACATTCCTTCAGCTACTATTTTAACACAATGGGTTAAAATCTTCTTTTCAAAGAGGTTACCACCTCAGTCAGATGACCTAACAGAACAGCATGTAATTCACTAATATCCAAAAAAAGATTCTAGTCGACTGAATTTTACAGAATTGATGGGTTGAAATCTGTGTGATAAATTAAATCCCTCCTTTCTCCATTTTGGCCTATTTAATTAATTTTGTTTGTCATGCACAAAGTCCTTTGCTAAAAAAGCTTCAATATTGCTGGGAACCCTTTTAGGTTTTGCCTATGGAATATATAAAAATGACATTAATTTTGGACTCACTTCTGTGGAAGATGGGGTATAATCAGTATTAATGTCCTTCTTGTCTCTGTATTTCTTGTAGCCTTGTAGAAAATCATAGAACACCACAGCAGGAGACCATTCAGTTAACCATGTCTGTGCTAGTAATCTGTCACATCAGAAGGATCCTCTTTAATTTCAATTAAACTAGTAATTCAGCTCATATAAAGCAAAATCTGAGAACAGGGCATACTAGTAATTGAGTGCTTCTCTCAAGATTATCTGTGTGTGAGTTATTGGACACAGCACAGCCCAGTAATCAATAGCTAACTGTTTGATAAACTCACACTAATGACTAATTCCCTGGTTTTGCTTTTTCCCAACTTTAAGAAGATAAGGAATGGGTCACTTAGCCTATTGACCCAATAGCCAGTTTTCTCATTTCCACATTTCCAGTAAGGGTCAGTGGATAAGACTCAGAAGTGAGAACCATTACCTATTGTTCTTCTCTAATTCAGGGACATTGTGGCCAAATTGTAGCACCTCAGCCACTGTCCCAGATGAGATCAGTTAAACTGACACAGACCAAGGATAAAATTTAGGTCCAAGATTGTAAGTTATCTCTAGACCATGACATCTACTGTTTTATTGTAAAAACCTAACCGGTTCACTAATCTTCTATAGAACCTGTTCCCCTGCTCAACATGCCCTCCATGTGACTCCAGTCTTACACTATGTTGCTGATGTTTAATATGGCCTGACAAGCCATCCAGGTGTTAAGGCATTGGGAATAGACAAGAATTGGAGCCTTGCCAATATTGCTAACATCCTTTTTTTTAAAAAAAATTCTTTGGATGGGGGTGTCATTGGCAAGACCAACATTCATTTCTCATACCTAGTTGCCCATGTGATGGTGAGCTGCCTTCTTGAAATGCTGCAGTCTGTATGGTGAAGGAACTTTCACAGTACTGGTAGGTAGAGAGTGCCAGGATATTTACCCAACAGTGATGAAAGAACAGCAATATATTTCCAAATCAGAATGGGTCACCATTGACCAGGAAGTGTGTCACTTGGAAGGGAACTTGCAAGTGGTGGTATTGCTAAGCGCCTGCTGCCCTTTTACTTTTAGGTGGTAGAGCTTACAGATTTGGAAGGTACTGTCTAAGGAGCCTTGGTGAGTCGCTGCAGTGCATCTTGTAGATGATACACACTGCAGCCACAGTGCGCCAGTGGTGGAGGGAGTGAATGCTTCAGGTAGTGGATGGAGTGCTAATCAAGCGGGCTGCTTTGTCCTGGATGGTGTTGAGCTTCTTGAGTGTTGTTAGAGCTGCACTCATCCAGGCAAATGGAGAGTATTCCATCACACTCCTGACTTGTAAATAGTGGACAGTCTTTGGGGAGTCAGGAGGTGGTTCATGCTGCCATTTGCCCAGCCTCTGTCCTGTGCTTGTAACTGTACTATTTATATGGCAGGTCCAGTTAACTTTCTGGTCAATGGTGACCCCCAGGATGTTGGTGGGGGATTCAGCCATGGTAATATTGTTGAATGTCGAGAGGAGATGGTTAAATTCTCTCTTGTTGGAGTTGGTCATTGCCTGGCACTTGTGTGGCACAAAAATTTCTTGCCACTTTTCAGTCCAAGCTTGAATGTTGTTCAGGTCTTGCTGCATGCGGGCACAGACTGCTTCATTATTTGAGGAGTTGCAAATAGAACTGAACTCTGTGTAACTATCACAAATATCTCTATTTCTGACTTTATGATGAAAAGAAGGCTATTGATGAAGCAGCTGAAAATGGTTGGGACTAGAACACTACCATGAGGAACTCCTGCAGTGATGTCCTGAGACTGAGATGATTGGCCTCCAATAACCACAGCCATCTTCCTTTGTGCTAGTTACGGCTTCAACCAGTGGAGAGTTTTCCCCCCGATTCCCACTGACTTCAGTTTTATAGGGTTCCTTGATGTCTCACTCTGTCAAATGCTGCATTGATGCCAAGGGCAGTCACTCTCACTTCACCTCTTGAATTCAGTTCTTTTGTCTTTTGTTTGGACCAAGGCTGTAATGAGGTCTGGAGCAGAGTGGTCCTGGGGGAACCCAAACTGAGCAGATTATTGGTGAGTAAATGCTGCTTAACAGGCCTTTCAATGACCCCTTCCATCACTTTGCTAATCCTGAGAACATATTCTTTCCTAACTTTCCCACATGAACACATGAAAAATAAATAGCAGGAAATGCAAATCATTGTGTTGTGGATCAGGATTGGAAACTGTGAGTACAGCTGTTTCTTTGCTTTACTACACAACTGACATCTTTCACTTTTGTGTTCTCCTGGGTTCACAGCCTCAGTCACTATCACACTCATGGATATTGAGGTAACAGCTCAGTGCCTCTCTATTTTTCATTAACATTTAAAATAAAACCTAATTTGCCACAACCGGATATCATTAGATCAGCAGTTTTGTTGCACTAAGACGTAGACTGATTGAGTTGTAAGTCAGGAGCAAGCTAGACATTGAATTAGCAGTTGACGGGAGAAAATAGAGCCTCATCAAAATCTGAATTGTCTAAAGCAGTGACGGAAGAATAAAAAAAAAACTGCAGAAAGAAATAATGAAAGGCAACAGGAGAAAAGGAGCTAAAAGCTATGAGGTTGACCAGAGAAATATTTAGAGCTGTATACACAAACAAGCTCTTCAGAAACTTGAGCCTTTTAACAAGGGAAGAGAGACTCAATCAAAGTTTGAATGCTTTATCTCTGGAGGCACTGTACTCATTGATCAGTGAAGCACATTGCAGAGGTTCTGTGAGCTAGACAATGGAAAATACCATTCCAATTTTCACGCTGAACGGACAGTAAATTCATTACAGCAGGCTTTTTACTCCATTCTGTTATATGATAAGTGAAATGTGACATTGGAATTTTTTCCCCATTACAAACATCGTTTCTGTGTAGCTAAGTTCACTCCAGGCAAATTGGCTTTGGCTGTCAATCTGTAAAAATGCCACTTTTATATTAGTCTTCAACACTCCATCTCAAAACGCTGTTGAAAAATAAACTATCACCTTGGTCCATCAAATCAATGACATCTCTTTCCTACTACAGCACTTTGCTCAATTTCCGTACCTGTTCTATTTAGCCCTGGAATGCAGATGGAGACGAAGTTTTCAAATCACTTGTGATGCCACAGATATTGGTTCTGCTATTTTCCATTTCTAGAAAAGGAGATAACTACTATGGATGAAGATATTCACCAGGAAGAATAATTTACTGTGAACAAGGATCTTAATATGTTTGATCTGCAAAATCCAAGTTGTAAAGAATTGAATCGCATCTGATGAGCCGTACCTACTTGATACAAACCACATTGGTCAGCAAATGGACCCTTTCCGCTCTTGGATTTGTAATGAGAACAATTTTTATAGTCGTTTTGGTGCATTCATCTTATACTTTTAGATCCAATGAAATAACTTTGTGGCTGTTTTCTGTGAAAGATTTTATAGTTCATTAAACATCCTCTGGAAAGTTTAAGTAATACCAATGTTTAATGTATTCAGAAGTTGTGGAAAGGTTTGCATCTTCATTCCACTATAGCACACAAAAGGTAGCCCTACCTTTCCATTAATGTGGCAAGATGGTGTAGCACACCTAGCACACTGACCTTTGAGTCTTAGTCCAATTCCAGATCAGGCTGAAAGGCTTCTCTGCATTTAGAGGATATTGGTAGGTAGATGCAGCCGATTTTCTCGAATAGCCTAACCTTGTGGTAGTGCTCCATAGATCATCCTCTTTTTTTCTCCAAAAACATAAGTACAGGGTATATTAAATAATTCCCATTGGGAAACCATTGTCCTAGTATTGTGAACATACCAAAAAAAGAAAAAGTGCAAGTGCTAAAACAAGAACTTCCATTTATATGTTGACTTTAACATGGAAAAAGAGCCCAAGGTACTTCAGAGGCCTAAGGAAAAACAAACATCAAGAGTGAAGTCGAGGGAGGTGGCTGAAGGCACGGCTGCCAACAACAGCAAAGGTGGATGGGATGGACAGAGTCAGGGGAACAAAGAATATGAGGCAGGGGAAGATTGCGGACCTGGTAGAGGTTACAGAGATAGGGAAAAGCAAGGCCGTGGAGGCATTTAAATACAGGTTGAGGAAAGGCAGCTAACCAGATCAAAAATAAGCAAATGGCAATGAACAGTACAGAAAGGGTAAATATGAACATTATTTCAAATTAAATTGTGACAGTAGTGGTGGGAGGGAAAAATGGTTTCGAAGTTAAAAAGTCTCAAACTTAGGAGCAATGCCAAGAAATTTGTCTTGAGGCGAAGTGTGATTGGCTTGTGAAATGGATCACTGGGTAGTGGAGGCAGAAAAATCCTTGGAATTATTTGAGATTTAATAGAGGGCTGTAGGTTTTTTTTCTAGAAGGTTGAGCTAAGATGGGCTTTCCTCATCTGAATCTACCTTGTGATCAATGACAACCAACTTCACTGAAGGAGTATGTGTACAATCTAGACACTGCCAAATGAGCAGAATTTAATCTGCAGTAAATATTGGGAAATAATAGAGCCCGTTGAAGTAGACAGGAGTAACAGTACTGTGTGTATAATGTTTATTTGATTCAACTGGAGTTATTTTAATAACAGCATTTCTGAACCTTATATGATATTGCCAACAATTGATTGGAGCATTGCATTTTTGAACTATTGTATTTCCAAATGTTCTGTCTTTGCTGCTAAATACTTTGGCATTATGAATTCAGATCAAGGGTTACCCTTACTCTCAGCTATATAATCCTATGTGAACCAGTAGATCATATGACTGTTCCTGAATCAGAAACCTGGCAAGATTCTACTTCATTCCTGGGATCTTCTCGATCAGAAAGATCTCCCACCTTCTTCCATCTCCACCCCTGCGTGGGTCCATCGGCCACTAAAACCCTCATATATGCCTTTGTCACTTCTAAACTCGATTACTACAATGCTCTACCAGCCAGTCTCCCATATTCCACCCTTTGTAAACTTCAGCTTATCCAAATTTCTTCAGTCTATATCCTATCCCACATCAAGCCCTGATCCCTTTTCTCCTGTGTCCTCACTGACCTACATTGGCTTCCAAACATCCAACTCCTCAAGTTTAAAATTCTCATCCCATTATTTAAGTCCCACGATAGCCTCACTCCATCCTATCTCTTTCACGTCCTCCACCCTTACAACCACCCCTCTGAATTTTCCATTCTTCTCGCACTCGAGCCTCTGGAGAATCCCCTGATCCTTTGTCCATGGTGGCTGTGCCTTTAGCTGCTTGAGTCTTCAACTCTAGAGTTCCCTCCTTAAATCTCTCTGCCTCTCCACCTCCCTCTTTTTCTCCTTCAAGACCCTTTTAACAACCCATCTCTTTGATCGAGCTTACAGTCTCCCTCTCTATTCTCCCCTTCTTTTAGTTCTGTCACCATTGTTCATATCTCTGTCAAGTGTATTGGGATTTTCTTTACTTTAGAGGTGTTACATAGTTGGAAGATGTTGTTGAGATTTAACACTGGCACCAGCTGAAGCCAGTACTTGACATCATTTGTCTCACCATATGATTATATTCCTTTGCTAGGTTTACCACGCATATATACTGCAGCTGATGGTTAGCCGAACCATCAGCCTCAAGAAAACGAACTACATGGAACAGGACGTCAGAAATGTTCCATCCATCAATATCAGCAACCACACTCTGAAAGTGTTTCAAGAGTTCACCTACCTAGGCTCAACTATCACCAGTAACCTGTCTCTCGATGTAGAAATCAACAAGCGCATGGGAAAGGCGTCTGCTGTTATGTCCAGACTGGCCAAAAGAGTGTGGGAAAATGGCGCACTGACACGGAACACAAAAGTCCGAGTGCATCAAGCCTGTGTCCTCAGTACCTTGCTCTATGGCAGCGAGGCCAGGACAACGTATGTCAGCCAAGAGCGACGCCTCAACTCGTTCCATCTTCACTGCCTCCGAAGAATCCTTGGCATCGGGTGGCAGGACCATATCTCCAACGCACAAGTCCTCGAGGCGGCCAACATCCCCAGCATATACACCCTATTGAGCTAGTGGCGGTTGAGATGGCTTGGCCATGTGAGCCGCATGGAAGGTGGCAGGATCCCCAAGGACTCATTGTACAGCCAGCTCGTCACTGGTATCAGACCCACCAGCCGTCCATTTCTCCGCTTTAAAGACATCCGCAAACGCGACATGAAGTCCTGTGACATCGACCACAAGTCGTCGGAGTCAGTCGCCAGTGATCGCCAGAGCTGGCGGACAGCCATAAAGGCGGGGCTAAATAGTGGCGAGTCGAAGAGACTTAGCTGTTGGCAGGAAAAAAGACAGAAGCGAAGGAGAGAGCCAACTGTGTAACAGCCCTGACAACCAATTTTATCTGCAGCACCTGTGGAAGAGTCTGTCACTCTAGAATTGGCCTTTATAGCCACTCCAGGCGCTGCTCCACAAACCACTGACCACCTCCAGGTGCTTACCCATTGTCTCTCGAGACAAGGAGGCCAAAGAAGAAGAAAAAAAAGAAATACTGCAGCAAACCAAACAGTACCTTTTACAGATTTTTCAAATGCTGACAAATTTGTTGCCCTGAAGTGTTTGAGGATTGCATTGACCAAAGCTTGTATATCATACATTTTGTCAGTTCATACTCAAGATTTCATTAACAACTCCAGGAAGAAACTCATCTGATGCAGACATCAATAAACTCAGTGATTCATCAATTACTTCTTTCTGCTTTGAAAACATTAGCAGCGTGAATGCTGAGGTCCTACATTTCCAATTCATACTGGTCATTCTTTATTAAAGATAACCATCCCCTGTGTACATTGGCTTCGGTTCATGCAGAGTATACAATGCCTCTTCTAGAAGATGGTTGAGTTTGACAATAAATTATAGGCCTCCTTCAAGCTCTCGATTGTTGTTTTCTCTGCAAGGCCCAAAGTGAAAGCCATTACCCAGCACGGAAAACTTGTGATGAAAGCTTTCTTTCTGTATCTTGTTCTGATCCTATAATTTCTGTAGAAGCAGGGTGTTGATTGCAGGGATGTTTTTGCAATGTTTCAGAGTCTGCTTCAATTTGTCAGCAGTTCAGTCTAGTTTAGCGAGTAGCAGCTTCCGTTCTCTTTCTATAAGACTGCGCCCACCTTCCTCTAGTTATCTGCATGACTCCTCTGACTCTTCCCAAGCCTATTGTGTGACTTTTCTCATTTATCCTCACCTCACTGTATTACATATTGTGCGGTACAGCCTGCTGTGTGGTTTTGCATAACTCCCCTTAGGCCATTTAGCACCCCATAATTTTCATTTAGCCTGCTTTGTGTAAGCACACAAAGTGTGGTGAATAAGGCTGGTGAGCTAAAAGCACAAACAGCAGTATGGGAATATGATGTAGTGGCAATGATGGAAACGTGGGTTAAAAATGGTGAGGACTGGGTGCTTACTATACAAGGATATAAAGTGTTCAGAAAAGATAGAGAAGGAAAAAATGGAGGTAGGGTGGCAGTACTGATTAGGGAAGAGATTGGAGTGTTGAAAAGGGAGGATGTTCTTGAGGGCACAAAGACAGAATCTATTTGGTTAGAGTTGAGAAGCAAAAAGGGTATGATTAAACTACTCAGTGTATTCTATAGGCCTCCAATACTGAGAGAGAGCGATAGAGGAGCAAATCTGCAGGGAAATCAGAAATGTGCAAGAATTATGGAGTGGCGATAGTTGGGACTTTAATTATCCAAATATCATTTGGGATAATATTAAAGTAAAGAATAAGTAAGCGTTTGATAAGGTACCACATAAAAGGCTGGTTAACAAAATTGAGGCTCATGGAATAGGAGGGTCATGTCCAATTGGATAAAAAATTGGCTTAAGGACAGAAAACAGCAAGTCGTAGTAAATGCTTGTGTTTTAGACTGGAGGATTGTAGACAGTGGTGTTCTCCAAGGGTCAGTGCTGGGACCACTGCTTTTTTTGCTCTATAAAAATAACTTGGATCATGGAATACTGAGTAGAATCTCAAAATTTTCCCATGACACCTAACTTGGAGGTGTGGCAAACAGTGAGGATGATATGAACCACCTGCAACAGGACATAGATAGGCTAACAGAATGAGCAGACAGGTGGCAGATGGAATTTAATACTGACAAGTGTGAGGTGATGCATTTTGGCAGAAGGAATAGAGAGAGGCAATATATAGTTAATGGCACAGTTCTAAAGGGTGTGCAGGAACAGAGGGACCTGTGCATTGGGTGCATGTGCACCAATCTTTTAAGGTGGCAGGATATATTGAGAGAGTGGTTCGTAGGGAATCTCGGGCTTCATAAATAGAGGCATTGAGTAGAAAGCAGGGAAGTTATGCTGAACCTTTATAAAGCTCTGGTTAGATGCCAACTGGAGTTTTGCCTCCAATTCTGGTCACCACACTTTAGGAAGGCTGTGAGGGTCCTTGAGAGGGTGCAAAGGAGATTTACTAGAATGGTTCCAAGGATGCGGGATTTTAGTTACAAGGTTAGGTTGAAAAAACTGGGGTTGTTCTCCTTAGAGCAAAGGAGATTGAGGGGAAATTTGATAGAGGTGTACAAGATTATGACAGGCTTTGGTAAGTTAGACAAGGAAAAACTGTTCCAATTAAATAATGGTACATGGACTAGGGGACATAGATTGAAGGTTTTGGCCAAGAGTTGCAGGGGGAATATGAGGAGGAACTTTTTTACGCAGCAGGTGGTAATGAACTGGAAATCATTGCCCACATGTGTGGTGGAAGCAAAGACAATCAATGACTTCAAAAGGAAATTGGATGGCCACTTGAAGGAAATAAACTTGCAGGGCTGCGGGGATCAAATGGGGGAGTGGGACTGACTGGATAGCTCCATGGAGAGCCGTCAAGGACTCGATGGGCCAAGTGGCTTCCTCTGTGCTATAAATGACTCTATAACAACACTGTGATTAGATGTATTACCTTCTCTTTGCCTACCACATCACTACTCTGACACTATCACTTTTCTTCCGCATTTTGCTTCCTTTGGGATTGGCCACTGATGACATAGGACAGGACCCAGTGACGAGCCAGATGGTTGACCTATTGCATTATGTAATGCAAATCTGCATTGTCTTTCAGATGAGACTTGAAATCGAGGCACTGTCTGCTCTCTCAGGTGGGTGTAAAAGATCCCATGGCACTCTTTAAAGAAGAGCAGGGGAGTTCTCCTGATGTCCTGGCGAATATTTATCGCTCAACAAACATCACAAAACCAGAGTATCTGATCATTAACACATTGCTGTTTGATTAAACTTGCTGTGTGCAAATTGTACACATTTCCTACGTTAAAAGCATTGAACTTCAACTGTAGCTTCACTTGACTGTAAAGTTCTTTATGATGTCCTGAGTTCACAACAGGTGCCTTATAATTGTAATTCCTCTCTCTTTTCCTTTTCTTCCTTCTTTCTTTCTGTGTGCCTTTAAGAAATTATAGTTTTCAATGCATTCTGCTCTGTGAAAGAATCAATTCCCTGGGGGTCAAACGTTACATACCTACTCAGAAAGCTATCATGCTGGTTGCTTATTTGCAGCTGACTTGTAGAAGTGTCAATAACTCACCTTGTGTTGCTGCCAAGGACTCGCTATATATGACAATCAAAGAAGCACATTGAAGATAAATTTGTAACACCTGGTGCCTCTGCCACATTAAGAAATCTCATAGCAAAAAGTTGTTGAAAGAGAATAATGCATGTTCTGCAGTATTTAGCCAGTTGGGTTCTGCGTGCTTCAAGGAGCGGCAACTACTGTACAACAAAAGAGTTTGATTCCAAACTTCAAACTCCGGCAAAGTAATGCAAAAGCATTTCTTTTGTGACTGAGTTTTAGCCATTTGAGTATTTGACTCTCCCGGGGCTGTCATCTTGGTTGAACATTGCTATATAATAACAAGTAAAATCCAATATGAAACACATTTGAAATATCATTCAGCGTGCAGTGTTTTGAAACAATCCTAAGCTCCAAAATACCCCAAGTATAAATAGAATCCAACACCTGGCATTGATGCAAGTCCCATTGTTCTCACAGGGCATTTGCACTTGTATAAAACAAATGGAAAAAAAAACCCAGTGGGGCTGCAGCATCATTATGTGAACGTTAGATTTTTAAACGCTCTGAAAGTATTGTTAATGCAAATGCTGCTGCAAGCTTCAACAGCTGTGACAGTGCTTGATTGGCTCTGATTCCTTACGGCAATAGTTTAAGCTATTTTACGTTGTTAGCGTAATTGTGCAGTCTCCCTGTCCAAAGACATGACCATTAAACCCAGTGTTCACCTTCAGGATACAGGCATGGATTTAAGTGACGCAGAAGGGTATAAATGTCTTTTCTTGTCTAACAGCTTAAGGTCTTGAGAGGTAGTGACCATGGACAATCTCCACAAGGTTGCTAACAGATCCAAATCGACAGCACATCAGGTCTTTTTGCAGTATTTTGGTTGCCTTGTTCCCAGAGAAGCCATAACGACATCTCATATTGGAAATGCCGCACTGGTATAGTGGAGGCTGTTCCTTTAATGATGATGTTTGGGGTGAGAATGGAAGGGGATGAAACAGAATGCAACTTGGTCAGTTTGGACAGATTAAGGAAGAATAGAGGGAGATGGTTCCATAGTGGTAATCTAGAGGCCCAAGCTAATGCCCTGGGAACACAGTTCAAATCCCACCACAGCAGCTGATGGAATTTTAATTCAATTCACTAATAAAAATCTGGAATTGAAATCTAGTTTCAGTAATGGTACCATGACAGTACCATCGCTTGTCATAAAAATCCATCTGGTTCACGAATACCCTTAGGGAAGGAAATCTGCCCTCCTTACCTGGTCTGGCCTACATGTGACTTCAGCCCCACAGCAACGTGGCTGACTCTTAACTGCCCTCTGAAATGGCATAGCAAGCCATTCAGTTGCCAAGGACAATTAAGGATGGGTAACAAATGCTGGCCTTGCCAGTGACGCCCACATGCTATGTAAGAATAAAAGAAGCTTTGAGTGATGGTCTCAAAACATCTTTCAAAGCTTCTTAAATGTGTGGTATATCTCCTTTTGAGGCATCTTTCCATCTCTAGTCTGTTTTTATTGCAGCATGTGGAAGGTCATGAGGGATGGGTGTTTCATTATTTCAGAGTTAGGGTGATGAGAGGTTGGTGGTGGAGGGATATATCAAGTTGCATTGCTTCAACCTTCAAGACTCTGGTCTGATTTGTTCGGAACACAAACCTGACTTCACCAAACCACTGTTGCTAAATTATCAGACTGCTTATCCGACATCCAGTACTGGATGAGAAGAATTTTCCTCCAATTAAATATTAGGAAAACTGAAGCCATTGTCTTCTGTCACTGCTCCAAACTCCATTCTGTAGCTACTGACTCCAACCCTCTCCCTAGCTGCTCTCTGAGTCTGAACCAGACTGTTTATAAGCTTGATGTCAAATTTGACCACGGGGTGAATTTCTGAGCACATATCCGCACCATCACTAAGTCTGCTTATTTCCACCTCCGTGACATCATTTGACTTCACCCCTGCCTCAGCTCATCTACTGATGAAACCCTCATCCATGCCTTTGTTACCTCCAGACTTGACTATTCAAATACACTCCTAGCTGCCCTCCCACATTCTATCCTCCATAAACTTGTTCACACCGTTCCCCTATTACCCCTGTGCTCACTGAACTACATTGACTCCTGGTCAAGCAGTGTCTTGATTTTAAAATTCTCACCCTTGTTTTTATGTTCCTCCATGGTCTCGCCCCCTCCTTATCTCTGTAATCTCCTCCATCCCCACAATCCTCCAAGATATCTGCGATCATCTAATTCTGGCCTCTTGAGCATCCCCAATTTTAATTATTCCCTCATTGGTGACTGTGCCTTCAGCTGCCTGGGCCCCAATCCATGCGGTTCCCTCTCTAAACCTCTCCGCCTTTTTACGTTGCTTTCCTCCTTTAAGACGCTCCTTAATACCTACCTCTTACACTAAGCTTTTGGTCGTCTATCCTAATATTGTCTTATATGACTGAAAATGATCCTGTGAAGCGCCTTGGAATATTTTATTATATTAAAGGCGCTATACAGATATAAGCTGTTGTTGTACATCTCCATTTCCCTCATCTCGTCTATTTTAGGATTGTTGGAGCCCGGCACTGAGTCTTGGCATTTCATCAGGTGTTCCCAACACTTTTTGTCAGAGATGCTCACTTTGTATGTGGGCAATCTTCCTGCTTAAAACAAGCACTACCCAGAAAGACAGTGAACTGGAAAATTTAAACAATTTTGCTTTCAATGTCCACCCTTCTCTCACCTTTGCCTGCTCCAGATCAGTTTTTTCCCTTCCCTTCCTCGACTTCTATGTCTCCATTTCTGGGGATAGGCTATCAACAAATATTCACTCTAAGCCCACTGACTTTCATAGCTACCTTGACTACACTTCAACACACCCAGCTTCCTGTAAGGACTCCATTCCATTCTCCCAGTTTCTCTGTCTCTAACACATCCATTCTGACGATGCGACCTTCCACACCAGCACTTCTGATACGTCTTCCTTTTTCCTCAACTGAGGATCCTCCCCACCGCGGTTGACAGGGACCTCGACCATGTCTATCCCATGTCCTTACCTTCCATCCCACCAGATTCTGTATTCAATGGAGCATACTCCGCCATTGCTGCCACCTCCAGCATGACGTCACCACCAAACACATCTTCCCTTCCCTTTTCAGCATTCCAAAGGGATCATTCCCTCCGCGACACCCTGGTCCACTCCTCAATCACCGCCCATACCCCCTCCCTTTCTCACAGCACCTTTCCATGCAAGTGCTGGAGATGCAACACCTACACTTTTACCTCCTCCCTCCTCACCTTCCAAGGCCCCTTGCAGGTGAAACAGCGATTCTCCTGTACTTCTTTCAATTTAGTATACTGTATTCGCTGTTTACAATGCAGTATTCTCTACACTGGGGAGATAAAATACAGATTGGGTGATCGCTTTGCTGAACACCTCCGTTCAGTCCACAAGCATGAAGCCAACCTCCTGCTTGTCGATCATTTTAAATTCTCCATTTTGCTCTCATGCTGCCATCTATGTCCTTGGCCTCCTACACTGTTTCAAAGAAGCTCAACGTAAGCTCGAGAAACAGCACCTCATCTTTCAATTATGCACTTTACAGCCTTTGGGATTCAACATTGAGTTCAACAATTTCAGACAGAATCCCTGCCCCCATTTTGTTTCCTGTTTCTTTGTAGGTTTTGGTTTTACTCTCATTTTTCTCTTGTTTTTGCTTTCCAATGGCAGCTGTTCATCATTCTGCCATTCACACTTCCTCTAGAAACAGTTTTTTTTTACTTGTCCCATTAACCATAGAACCATAGAAAAGTTATGGCACAGAAGGAGGCTATTCAGCCCATCGTGTCTGCGCCGGCTAAAAAGAAAACTAGCCACTCAATCTAATCCCACCTTCCAGAACCTGGTACATAGCCTTGCAGGTTACAGCACTTCAGGTCTAGGTCCCTTTTAAATGAGTTGAGGGTTTCTGCCTCCACCACCAAACTGGGCAGTGAATTCTAGACACTCACCACCCTCTGCGTGAAAAAGTGTTTCCTTATGTCCCCTCTAATACTTCTACTAATCACTTTATATCTGTGCCCCCTGGTAATTGACCTCTCCTCTACTCTATCTAAGCCCCTCATAACTTTGTACACCTCAATTAAGTCACCCCAGCGGATCCAATCTTCCCTCATAGCTGCAACTTTCAAGCCTTGGCAGCATTCTCGTAAACATCCTCTGTACTCTCTCCACAGCAATCATGTCCTTCCTATAATGTGGTGAGCAGAACTGTATGCAATATTCCAGCTGTGGCCTAACCAGCATTTTATACACTTCCAGCATTACATCCAGCATTACCACTCCCTTTGGCCCTACACCACCAACTTGTTTGTTGTTTAATCACTCCTGTCCCACCTTATCACAGACCTTCCCTTTTGTTCTTTTTCCACCCTCCCCTCTTCCACTTGCATAAAACATATTACATTTCTAATGTTTCCCAGTTCTGGTGAAAGGTCATTGATCTGAAATTTTTGGCTGAATTCTATCAGCCCTCTGGAGATGGGCTGGGAGGTGGAAGGGTGGCAGAAGGTGTCAGGAGGGAAATCGATGTCTTGCCGTCACCTCAAAATATTCCAGAAATGAGAATGGCAGCTGCATGGCCGCCCACCAACTGGATGGCCGCCCGCCAATTAATTCAAATAACTGGCCGATTAACAGTCATTTTCTTACCACACTGGGATTTTACGGGCATCAGCACTGACCCTGCCAATTGGGGAGATTGCCAGATAAACTGTGGTGGCTTTCCAGCAAGTTACCTGAGGGCGGCCTTCCTTTCTGGTTGTTCTATGGCCCTTGGAGGGCCCCCCTAGCGGCAATGACCACTCTCCGGCTCCGCCACCTCCACTGGAGGTTTCACCCCTTTGATCACCACAGCCTGCCTGCCTGGCCCCAGCATATTAAACAAATTCCTTACTCGCCCTTTGAGGATGCCTCAGCCTGCAGGCTCCCTGTCCTTCTCCCTGCAGCCTCAGCAACAGCCACCATTGACAATGGCACTGCCAAGCTCCTAGCCCTCTGATTGTGCCTGCAGCTCTGACAGGATGGACACTGTCCTCAATTGGATGGCAGTCCTGGCAGCCACCTCTAAATTGGCCACTGCCAGTAAAATCTCCCCCATGATCCCACTATCTGCCCGCGCAGGCTCGAGACTTGCTTTCGGTCCAGGCCGCTTACCTGGAGATAAAATTCTGCCCATTAGCTCTGTTTCTCTCTCCACAGATGCTGCCCGACCTGCTGAGTTTTTCCAGCATTTTCTGTTTTTACTACCTAGGAAAAGTTTCCTTTGTTTGAGTGTGGTCAGGCTTTTTTTTTCTCTTCATTTATTTCAGAGGTGAAATTAGGAAATGCTTTATCACCCAAAGGGTAGCGGAAGTATGGGATTTTCTTCCTCCAAAAGGCTTTGGTTGTCGGTCAATTGAAATTTTCAAGGCAGAGATTGATAGATTTTCGTTCAGAAAAGGTATTATGGGATTTAGATCAAAGCGGGCAAATGGAATTGAGGTAAAAATCAGCCAGGAACTAATTAAGTGGTGACACAGGCTCAAAGTTACAACTTTCAGAATGTACTTGCCACCTCTTACTTGTGTCTCACCGAACCAACAAATAGATGACTCATTGCATAGCAAACATATCAGAACTTGACCACATTACCAAAGAGGTTAAAATCTAGGATCAGGTGATGTCAGTATTGAGCATTCATTTCTTGATATGCAACATGGCAATTTTTTTTTTTAAACTGAAAGTCAATCAAAATAAATTCCATACAAAGTGCTCGACAGCAGAATTGCTCTTTGCTGGCCAAGCAGTTTTGTAGGTTTCCTCCTCAGATGTCAGCTGAAGAAATAACTTCAGCAAGATCTGCATCCTATTGCTGATATAAACACTTCCAGTCTACTTTCAAATCAATCTTCATCTCCTTACCGCAACGTTTTCACTCTTGCCTAGGAACAAAAGAACAGGATTAAACCATTCAGCCCCTAAAGCCTGTTCTGCCATCCAGTCTGTTCATGCCTGACATCCACCTCAATTCTATTTTCTCACCTTAAATCTATATCTTTTGATACAGTTATCAAACAAATATCTGAAAGTAAGACTTGTATTTATATATCACCTTTCACAATCATTGGACACCTACACTGAAGTACTGTCATTGTTGTAATGCAGGAAACACAGCAGCCAATACACACACAGTGAGCTCCCACATACAGCAATGTGATGGGATCTTTTAAATCCATCCAAGAAAATAGATGGGACCTTGGTTTAGCATCTCCAACAGTGTAGCACTCTCCCAGTACCACTCTGGAGCATCAACTTAATTTTTGAGCTCATGCCCTGGAGTGGGACTTGAACCTTATCGATCAGAATGCTACCAACTGAGCCACGTCTGACAATCTGTTTTAATGTAGTCTTCACAACTCCAATTGTCCCAGTAACCACAACCTTTCCAAGGCGGGCAGCAGGAGAGTTCCAAATTTCTACTACTTGCAATAGGATAAAAGGGTCATCAGTGAATTTATATTCCTGTGTGAAAAGGGGTTATTAAAATATAATTTTCTTTTCTTCATTGGAAAATTTGGTCAGAATATATGCTTAATGTACCAATCTCAGCTTCAAGCACACCTACTTCTTCAGGCTTCCAATGAAGAGAGTTGTGTTAGCTTGATTCACTTGTTATTGGATCAGGAAATGGTGGGCTTGAGCCCTATTTCAAGGTTTAAACTCATAATCTGACATCTCACTGTAAGCTGAGGGAATGCAGCACTATTAGAGGTACTAAACTGAGATCCCATCTACTACTGTGACACAATCAGGAAAGATCCCCTGTCCAAACATCATCCCTTAGCCAATACCACTTTAAAAAAAAACACGTGTTAGTTATTCAACAACCACAATAACAAGTTGCATTTATATAGTGCACTGAGCATAGAAAAAATGTTTCCAGGCACATGGTAGAGGTCTAATCAGATAAAAATGGATGCCAAGATAAAAAACAAGATATTAAGAGGGCTTTAAACTTGGTCAAAGTTCTAGCTTTTAAGGAGGGCTTAGAAGAAGTAGAGTGAGATGGATGCTGGTGGGTCAGAGAGCTGCAGTAGTTGCCTACATAACAGTGATGACACTCCAGAAACACAAGAGAGTGAGAGAGAGAGAAGGAACAACATGGGAGAGAAAGAGAAGGGGAGATGCGAGCGAGAGCAAAATGGAGGGAAGAAAAGTCACATAAAGGGGGGCATGAGAGAGAGGAGGGGAACATGAGACAGAGAAAGTGTGATGGAATATAGGTATAATAGGCTTAATTAGGTAGACTTTAGATATAGTTAATATATTATACCTTTTATAATTAAAGATTGAATAAATGGTCAGTGTTCAAGACTCACTGACATTCCCCCTTAAGAAGGTAGAGTTAAAAATTTCAAGGTCCCTTTTGTGAACCTGAAACAAGTTGGGAAATCCATTTCAGTGTCTCTGTTGCCAGGGACTTGAAAGATAAACACACACATTGAAATATCCTGTGTGACATCAGTAAGAGGGAGCAAAAACTTAATTAGTTTACGGGGTTGTTGATGCAGACAGATTGGCTCAAAAGGTTGCTTTAAGGTACTGTAAAAAGGCAATTATAGATAATAAAACAATAAATGGAATGGACTTACAGGAACAATAGGTCAAGTAAACACAATTATAAACATTTTGACTAGATAAATGCTCACAACTTCAAGAACAGGGGATTTCCAGTAAAACATTAGTGGAGAGTTAGTTAATGATACTACGGAGCTTGAAGACAAGAAAAACACACACAGAAAGGGAACACCTATATGCTAAGATGTCATATGACACCTTAGAAACAGTATAAACATGAGAGGTTCTGAAGCAAAAAATTAGAAGTGTTGAATTCCTCAAACAATACTTCTCACCCTATGCCTTACTTGGGGAATTTAAGGTAAAAGTTTACTTTAAATTTTGATTCATATTCTAAGGTATTTTGCTGTAAAATTAGCAAGTTTAAACTTTTGGAGTGTATGTTAGAAATAAGATTATGTGTTCCATCTCTTAGTAATATTTGATATTGTGATATACTTATCCACTTAGAAGTATGTTGCATATTAAATTCTTTAAGAGATATATAAAAGTTAATAAATTGTCTCATGTAGTATTCTATATACAACTACAAGAACCCCCTCTCTCTGTCTCTTTAGGTGGAGAGATACGTATTGAAGAGAGTTTCCCAGACCCTTATAATTATTAAAAATAGTCTATCAGAAAGATGGTAATCTTCTCTGTTAGTTTTCTTTCTTTGAGAGAAAGCTCGTTCAATTCTTTGGACCCAAGTAAGTGTCTATAAGAATTTGTCTGGTTTGAACTTAATTAAAGGAGATTCATAGCGATGTACTCCTGATTTGGTTTAGTGCCTATAAGGGGTTAAAGTCATAAATCACTTCAAAAGAGTGAAACACGAGAGAGAGAGAGAGAGAGAGAGAGGAACACAAAACAGAGACAGAGAAAGAGGAACATGAGGTGAAAGGTGAGAAAGTGGGTGAACAATAGACATAGAGAGAATGGGTGAAACATGAGAGAAAGGATAAAACACAAGGCAGATTCAAAGACAGAGTACAAGACTGGAGTCCATAAGAAAGAATCTTTTTCATTTGTCCTTGAAAGCAAGTGCATTTCAACATGTCTGGTGTAGTGCTGCACTGTGAATGGCAATCAAATCATATTGGACATTTTGATAAATTTATTGATCAAACAATTTCTTCCTGTTGCCTTTTATTACAAAGATTTAAGTTGTTGCAGTGGATGTCAATCTCAGATAAACAGAAGTTCAGGAGTTTATCCAGAGTGCTTCAATTCTACTCTCGGGATAAAAACATTTCCCCTGAATTCTCTACTGGATTTTTTTTAATTCATTTACAGGATGTGAGAATCACTGGCAAGGCCAGCATGATTGCCCATCCCTAATTGCCCTTGAGAAGGTAGGAACCGCTGCATTCCGTGTGGTGTAGGTACACCCACTGTGCTGTTCGGGAGGGAGTTCCAGGATTTTGATCCAGTGACGATTAAGGGCGGCAATATATTTCTAAGTCAGAATGATGTAAGACTTGGAGGGGAACTTGCAGGTGGTGGTGCTGCCAAATACCCAGCCTCTGATCTGCTCTTGTAGGCACGGTATTTAGTTTATTCGTTGAGTTAAGTTTCTGGTCAATGGTGATCCCCAGAATGTTGATGGTGTGAGATTCAGTGAAGGTAATGCTGTTGAATATCAAGGAGAGGTGATTAGATTCTCTTTTATGGAGATGGTCATTGCCTGGTACTTGTGTTTTACGAATGTTGCTTGTCACTTATCAGCCCAGGCCTGAATGTTGTCCAGGTCTTGTTACATGTGGGCACTGACTTCTTCAGTATCTGAAGAGTTGCAAATGGTGCTGAACACTGTGTAATCATCAGTGGATATCCCTACTTCTGATCTTATGATGGAGGAAAGATCATTGATGAAGCAGCTGAAGATGGTTAGGCCTAGAACAATACCCTGAGAAACTCCTGCAATGATGTTCTGAAGCTGAGATAATTGGCCTCCAATAACCACAATCATCTTCCTTTGTGCTAAGTATGACTCCAACCAGTGGAGAGACTTCCCCCAATTCCCATTGACTTCAATTTAATAGTGCCTACCTTATATTCATAGTTGTGAGTTTTTCACTCCCCTACAAGTGGAAACATCTTCTCTATACCTATCGTATTGAATCCCTTCACAATTTTAAAGACCCCAATAAGTCATCCTTCAGCCTTCTCTTTTCGAGAGAAAAGGATTCCTCTTCCCATCCAGTTCAGTTTATTCTGAGTTCTGTTATCATCCTTGTAAATCTTTGTTTTTGCCCCTTCTCCAGTGTTTTTATCTCCTTTTTATAACGTGCAGACCCAAACCTGTGAAATTCTCCAAGTGTGACCTATTATTCTATACAAGTTTAATATAACTTCCCTGCTTTTCAATTCTCTTCCTCAAGAAATGAACCCCAGTGTTTTAAGTACTTTTAAGTTACAGCAAGAGATCAGAAGCATCCAGCTATAAATTCTACCCCCGCTCCCACATCACTATTTCAGAAAGAGCAGGAACCTCTCCTGGTATCCAAGCCGACACTTCACTTTCAACCAGCACAAGCAATAAAGCAGATCAAGCAGTCAATCATCTGGTTGCTGTTAGTTGGATCACATGCATAAAAAATGGCTGCCACATTTACCCAAGTCATCATCGTGCCTGTGTTTCAAAGCACATGAATCACTTTGAGATGTTTTGGAGAGAAGTGATGAGACAATGCATGAGAACAAGTCTCTCCTTCCTTGTATTAGGTTTGTGCTCCACATGTCTATTCATACTTTGAATTTCTTCCTGTCAATATTTTTACAGGTACAACTAACAAGATTATTATTTAATGTTTTACCTCTTCAACCCATTCTCTTTTTGCCTCCTTAGTTTAACGACACACCGATTCTTGCAATCTTTATTTCTCCTTCTTTCTGCTCTCAGTTTGGCTGCTGTTAGATTTAAACCAATGTTAAAATATTCAAAGAAAATAGTCATGGTTATTCAGTTTGCTTTCCTCCAGCGTTCTAGCTAGAGAGTAAATGTGAAGAAAAGAGTGGGGTGTGTAGACAGTGAATTTTGTCTCTGTGTGTAAACAAAAAGACTGGCAATTCAAAGATAGAGAATGTTGAAATTGCAGAATAATGATAAGCATCCAGGTCACGAGAAAGCCCATACCTAGATATGGGACTAAAAACAAGAAATGCTGGAACCACTCAGCAGGTCTGGCAGCATCTGGCATCATCGGAACCCGATGAAGGGTCACTGACCCGAAATGTTAACTCTGCTTCTCTTTCCACAGATGCTGCCAGACCTGCTGAGTGGTTCCAGCATTTCTTGTTTTTATTTCAGATTTCCAGCATCCGCAGTATTTTGCTTTTATTTTAGATATGGGACTAGTTGCTAGGAGATTCACATGCACCTAACATGGGAAATTGGTCTGGTGTGTAATATTTGAAGCCACTGTTCAAGGCCATATGCAAGCTAGTACTCTGATTACACGTAACGAACCAGACCTTTACAAATAAGAGAAGAGAAAAATAATAAGACTGAGATGGAGGTCAAGGAGATTAGGAGTTGGTAGCATGGTGTCAGCTTGTTGGGATAGTAAGAACAATGTAGCCCAAGATAACCAAATAGTGTAAATGTAGAGCCTATTCCCTCCAAACGTTAGAGCTCTCGATAAGACAGGAAGGTACAAGTCTGACTTCATGGAGGAGACAGGTTGTATTAATTGCTCGTCATTTAATGTCATACTGTATTAGAACAATATTGTTATTAGTAAAGGCACATTAAAACTTGTTACTTAAAACCACTCAGGCCCATGTCACAGAGAAGTTATTGCTGCAGGGTTAACAACATTATGTTGCGACCATTTAAATCGCATATTCCTTTTATTTATTCACTACTTCCAAAGGAGATCTGCCTCCCGAAGCTCATCTCCTGGCTGACAAGCTTGTCTCATCTCTCTGGGCACTGCGATAAAATTGGAGGCCTTGATCCACTTTGTACCAGAATAAAACCTCAATTTCTCACTCTCTAAATTTTAATCAGATCCCAATCTCTGCCCATCACCCTCTCCCCTCAGAGAAGCCATCGACAAAAAGAAAATAAGCAAATCCCCCCGTCAAAGGGTCAAGTTATTTTCTGAAAAGCACATAAATTCGGCCCGTGACACGTAAACCCACCTGTATCCTCCGTCAAGCAAATTACTTCTGACTTTTAATTTATTTCTCAAGGAAATGGGAAGGTACAGTGCGACAACAGTCAATAGGTGATAAGCAACAGACGTATAATCACATTGTTCCTGCATTTGTCGGCCTCTTTTCTGTCTGGTTTAATAGGCCCTCAGACCACACAGGTTGTGGACTGCATGACAGGTGCTTATTTTTTCATTGCTGCTGCATCGCACTTTGAGGTGGTCAAGTTAATAGTTTCAGCAAATGACAACTGATATTTTTTTCCCCCTGCAGCAGCAGATTAAATACTCTCCCTCTTTTTTAACCCTTGTGTCTGGCTTTCCATTATCTTTAGTTCCTAGAGAACAGAAGCATAGGAATGAAATGGAATGCGTAGGAGAGAAGCATCAAATCTGGCATCATCTGAAAGGGAGGGTTGAGCCAGCGGTTGGAAGTGTTAACAAGTAATAAATGTGTCCTAACCAATATTTATCCTTCAACCAACTCCGTAAACAAAAACAAAGGAAAGGGAAACACTGGTCATTTATCTCATTACAATTTGTGGGACTTTGTGCGCAAATTGCTGACTTCTCTAAAGCAGCAGCCAATTTGCATACAGCGGGGTACTACAAACTACAATGAGATAAATGACCAGCGTTTCCTTTTCCTTTGGTAATATGATAATGATCAGATAATCTGTTTTTAGTGATGTTGATTGAGGGATAAATATTGGCCACAACATAGGGACAAACTCTCCGTTCTTTGAAATTGTACCAGGGGATCTGTGGCGCCCACTTAAGAGGGCAGACTTGGCCTTCGTTTAACATCTCATCGGATAAACAATGCCTCTGACAGTGCAGCATTCCTGGAGTACTGCACAGGGAGTGTCAGCAAGATTTTGTGCTCAAGGTTCTGGAGTGCGACTTAAAACCTTCTGATTCCGAGGTGAGAACGGTACCCACTGAGCATGCCTGATACTAATTACGCAAATTTTACACAATTGAATGAAGCCTTGTGCCTGATCTGATGCATATCTGAATTAGTGAAAGTCTTTGAAAGGCCAAGCCATTGTAGAGTGCTGAAAAAGACAATGAAGTAATCTGACAGAAAATGTCTTTAAAAAGCAACCTTGTCCTCAAGCCATACATAATTTGGCCCAGATATTCCTTCTCAGCAATGAGCAGAAAGTCACAGACATCTTGTGCCAAACTTGCAATAGGCTCTTGCTCGTAGGCTCAGAAAGCAAAGTCTCGGCCTTCTAATTCCAAGATTTCACAGACTGCCTGAGGTTAAAAAGTATCAAGCCAAGTCTCCTGAGTACTGATTTTTGCCCGATAACACGCCTGTGAAATGCCTTGGGACATTTATTTCTAGACCAAAGATGCTACATAAATCTGATTTATATTGAGAGGGATCCTCAAGTTCCTTGCAAACAATCTACAATAGTGAATGGCCCAAATATTTCAATAAGCAGGCTGATGACAGACAGGAACATAACTGGGTGGCCTCACACCAGAGAGAGGGAAGGAAGCTGTTGTTGATGAACAATATTTCTACACAACGGACTTCAAACCTTAATAAGATGATCACACACATCGCAGATCATCCAAATTGGCTTATTTATTCCATGTGTGGTTGATTTTAATTTTTGGTCAACCAGCCAGCAGAGGGAATAGCACAGGCTCCACCCAGTTCTGACCTAACGTGGCAATTAGGGACATATTTGCATCAGAGGTCCCCTTTTTCGACATTAAAAGGGGCTTATCGTCTGAAATAAGCAGGCACTCTGGAAACCTGACAATATTCTCCTTTCAAAATGACACCGGCCTCATCGACTGTTACTGGGGCAGTAAAGTTACCAACCCCATTTTGAGGCTGTTAATGCCTATTGACTCCAGATGAGGACACTCAATTTTGACCCCATTATCTAAACAAGAGTAAACTTTTGACCTGAGCATTTTCAAAAAACCAAGCTACGTCCGGTCTCCATTGGCTTGAATTTATACTCGATCGAGATTCCATTTCAGAGCCATTTCCAACTTGCCTTTGTACTCTCTTTTCACTGAAAGACCGAAATGCTAGCACTCCCCTTTTGTCTTTCACTGCCTATTCAAGATGATTTTGTGTCATCCAACAGCGTTTCACTTCTTTTAACTCTATTTACCAGCAAAACCCAGTCCCCATTCCTATATCCATTAATGGAGAGAATGGATAATTGCAATAATGTTTTGTGACTGATTCCCCCTGCTGATGTTAAAGGTGATTGTAGGAATTGATAGGGTAGATTTTAAAAAAAAGCTATTTCCTCTGATGAAGGTCTCCAGAACAAGGAGTTATAACTTTAAAATTAGAGCTCAGTGGTTCAGGTACGATTTCAGGGAGTACTTATTCACACAAAGCATAGTAGAAATTGGAAACACTCTCCCCCAAAAAACACTGTTGAGGCTGGGGGTCAATTGCAAATTTCAAAATTAAAATTTTTTGTTGAGTTCGGGTCTCAAGTAGATGGAGTAAAGATACAGTTCAGCCATGATATGGTTGAATGGTGGGACAGTAGGGGCCTATTTTTATTCCTCTGCTGCTTTGACTACAATGTAGTCAATTTTTTTTTTATTCATTCAGGGATGTGGGCGTCGCTGGCTAGGCCAGCATTTATTGCCCATCCCTAATTGCCCTTGAGAAGGTGGTGGTGAGCTGCCTTCTTGAACCGCTGCAGTCCATTTGGGGTAGGTATACCCACAGTGCTGTTAGGAAGGGAGTTCCAGGATTTTGACACAGCGACAGTGAAGGAATGGCGATATAGTTCCAAGTCAGGATGGTGTGTGACTTGGAGGGGAACTTGCAGGTGGTGGTGTTCCCAAGCATTTGCTGCCCTTGTCCTTCTAGTTGGTAGAGGTCGCGGGTTTGGAAGGTGCTGTCTAAGGAGCCTTGGTACATTGCTGCAGTGCATCTTGTAGATGGTACACACTGCTGCCACTGTGTGTCGGTGGTGGAGGGAGTGAATGTTTGTAGATGGGGTGCCAATCAAGAAGGCTGTTTTGTCCTGGATGGTGTCGAGCTTCTTGGAGCTGCACCCATCCAGGCAAGTGGAGAGTATTCCATCACACTCCTGACTTGTGCCTTGTAGATGGTGGACAGGCTTTGGGGAGTCAGGAGGTGAGTCACTCGCCTCAGGATTCCTAGCCTCTGACCTGCTCTTGTAGCCACGGTATTTATATGGCTACTCCAGTTCAGTTTCTGGTCAATGGTAGCCCCTAGGATGTTGCTAGTGGGGGATTCAGTGATGCTAATGGACTCACCTTGGAAGGAAAAAAAGAGCTTGCTTTTGTTTGACACCTTATCACGGTTTCAAGCCATCCCAAGTTACTACAATAGTGGATTACTGTTATAGTTCAGTCACTGTTATTAAAGAGGAAACTATAGATATCCAGCTTGTGGACAGTAAAATGGCACAAACAGTAATAAATGAATAAATGACTAGATAGCCTGTTTACTGTGGTAGTGAAGGAGGGATGTTGGCCAAACACCACATGACCTCTCTGCTTTTCTTCTATTCAAGACATCGATTATAAATCCAACTCAAAAGACAGATGGAACCAAGATTTAATGTCTCATCCAAAAAGACAGGACCTCCAACAATGCCGCACTTCCTCTCAGAGATGCACTGAAGTACCAGACTGGAATATGTGAAAACCCTGCATTTAAAAATAAAGGTAGCATAGTTATACTCGAGGGCTTTCACTTTCATTATAAATGCTGCAAGAACATTATCGCCAAGGCTTTCTCTTGCTTCCTCTCATTGGAGTGAAAGAGATAGCAAGAGAAATTAACACTTAAATCATATGTGCAATCAAACAAAGATTCCTTCCAAACACAAGTGATCCAGCAGACTTGAAACTGTGTTTCACCCTAGTTGGTGGGCATGGATAAATACTCAGGCCTGAATCTTATAAAACTATTTTTAACTCAGAAACCAGGGGCAACAGCTACAAAGCATATTACAGAAGAGTGTTTTAACCATAATTTTTGATACCTAAGTCTAGTTATTAGGTCTGGATTTTCCATAAGGGTTTTAACTGATACGTGAGGTTCATCATCCCACACCCAGCTGTGTTCCACTACCGACTGAATTGCTCCAAGACTGCATAGCAATCTCAGTGTTACTCCTATTTCCACTTCTGAGAGAGAGAAACAAGAGGACACAAATTCAAGGCAATCACAAAAAAAAACAATCACAGGGGAGGTTGGAATGTGGAATTCTCAGTTCCAAACCCCTATTGAAGCAAAGTCTATACGTTCTAATAACAGGCAATTAGTTACTTGAAAGAGAGGAAATGGGGAACAAGTAGGAGAGTGGGATCACATCTGATAGCTCATGGGGTGTGGGGGAACAATTAGATGAGCTGAATGGCTTGTCTCTGTTCTGGAACATTCCACAATTATGTTACTATAAATTGGTTGAAGGACGAAAAAAAACTTTGAAATTTCTTTTCAATACAATAATCAGCAACAAAGCTTTACTTTACAATGTTGCAAAGGCTACCACATGAATAATTTAAAGACAGAAAACCAATAGTAGCTGTTGATTGGAAGACATTTGTGCAATGGTCATTTTCAGCCACTCTGGGTTGGAGAGTCTGCCTGCTGAGAAATTAGGAAGAGCTTTAATATTTAATGAGCTGGGTGTATTTTTGAAACGAATCAGTGTATTTATTCCATGTCGTGATCAACCTCCTGCAATGTGATTTCCTGAGTGCACAAAGCAATTACATCATGCTTATTTCTTTTATATCGAGCAGTGTGTAATTGTAGAATTGAACAGGCAAGTGGTTAAATCACTTTGCACTAAATGGAGATGCTCCAGTCAAGTCAAAACTAAGTTAACTCCAAAGTTGCAAGATTATATTTAAACTAAGAAACTAGGGATGATGGCTACAGAGACAAGAGTTTCACCCACAATTTCAGCTGAAGATCTCCAAACAACACAATCAGTCGCATTGCAAATCATTACTGAGTCAAAGTTTAATTACTGGTATGTGAAAACCAAGAAAAAAAACCTGACCAATGGCTGCAACACATCACCAACCTTCCCCACTGCCACACCAAAGAGTTGATGACTCTGTCTATAGGATAACAGAAGAAGGGTCACTGACCTGAAACGTTAACTCTGCTTCTCGCTCCACAGATGCTGCCACACCTGCTGAGTATTTCCAGCATTTCTTGTTTTTATCTCAGATTTCCAGCATCTGCAGTATTTTGCTTTAATTTTTTATCTGTTTATAGGATGTCTGCTGTGGTTTAGTGGGTCATGTTCTTGGCTCAGTGGGTTGTGAGTTTGATTCCCATTCACAGTAACATGAATATATAAACTAGATTAACAGTGCAGTGCTGAGAAAATGCTAAACTGTTTGAGGTGTGGTCTTTTTGATGAGATATTAAACCTCTGCCCTGTCAGGTTGATGTAAAGGATCATGTGCAGTATTTCAAAGAAGAGCAGCAGAGTTCACCCCAATGACTTAGCCAATATTTATTCCTCAATCAACATCCAAAAACTGATTATCTGGTTATTAACACATTGTTGTTTGAGGGATCTCGCTGTGTGCAAATTGGCTGCTACATTTCCTACATTACAATTAGAGTCTACGCTTTGTGTTTCATTGGCTGTAAAGTGCTTTGAGACATCCTAAACATGTGAAAGGTGCTATATAAATGCAATTCCTTCTTTCTTTTTATCAATCCAGAACATTAAAACAAGCAGTTACATGGGCTTTGTAAGTTGCATTGTAGGTTTTCCCAACATTCCTACGCTTGTGAACACAAGGTGAAATGTTGCTGATGCTGAACTCTGAAACTGAAAATTCTGGAAACACTCAGCAGGTCATGCCAAATCTATGCAGACACAGTGGTAACTTTTCATGTGTGAGCCCTTCATTAGGGTACAAAGAATTCACACACAAAACACCAATTCTTCCATTACATAAAATTACATGTAATTTATAGAGCAGAAACAGTCCTATCGGTCCAACTAGCCAATGCTGGTGTTTTCACTCCACATGAGCCTCCTTTCACTTTCACTTCATCCCAGTAAATCAGCATATCCTTCTATTATTTTCTCCCCTTTAATGCATCTGTTATTACCTCAACTACTCCATGTGGTAGTGAGTCCCACATTCTCACCACTCACTGAGTAAAGGAATTTTCTATTGGATATGTTGGTGTCTATCTTGTATTTATGGTCCCTAGTTTTCGACTACCCCATGTGAAAACATCTTCTCTACATCTATCCCATCAAAACCCCCTTCACAACTTTAAAGGTCTCTACCAGGTCACCCCTCAGCCTTCTCTTTTCTAGAGAAAAGAGACCCAGTCTGTTGAGTACTTCCTAAAAGTTACAATCTTTTAGTTCTGGTGCGACCTGTGTAAATTCTTTTTGTCATAGAGTCATAGAGTGATACAGCACAGAAACAGGCCCTTCGGCCCATCGTGTCTGTGCCAGCTACCAAGCACCTAACTATTCGAATCCCATTTTCCAGCACTTGGCCCGTAACCTTGTATGCTATGGTATTTCATGTGCTCATCTAAATACATCTTAAATGTTGTGATGGTTCTTGCCTCTACCACCTCTTCAGGCAGTGCATTCCAGATTCCAACCACCCTCTGGGTGAAAATATTTTTCCTCAAATCCCCTCTAAACCTCCTGCCCCTTACCTTAAATCTATGCCCCCTGGTTATTGACCCCTCCGCTAAGGGAAAAAGTTTCTTCCTATCTAATCTATCAATGCCCCTCATAATTTTGCATTCCTCAATCATGTCCCCCCTCAGCCTTCTCTGCTGTAAGGAAAACAACCCGAGTCTTTTCAGTCTCTCTTCATAGCTGAAACGCTCCAGCCCAGGCAACATCCTGGTGAATCTCCTTCCTCGTGTGGTGCCCAGAACTGTACACAGTACTCCAGCTGTGGCCTAACTCCCGGAAGCGATGGCTTACCGGTCGAGTTGTACTCGGCCCTGTGGGACTGGGTCAGCCCGGACCTGCTGGAAGTATATGAGAGTATGTTCCTGGCCGGCAGCATGTCAGAATCCATGAGGAAAGGCATCATCACCCTCATTTACAAGCGGAAGGGGGAGAGGGCAGAAATCAGAAATTGGCGGCCCATCTCACTGCTTAATGTTGACTACAAGATTCTGTCCAAAGTCATAGCCAGTCGAGTCAAGTCTGCTCTGCAGTTGGTGATCCACCCTGATCAGACCTGTACTGTACCCGGCAGGAAGATCTCTGATAGTCTCATGCTACTCAGGGATACGATCGCCTAAGTACGGGACAGGAGGGTGGACACCTGCCTCATCAGCCTGGACCAGGAGAAGGCTTTTGACAGGATATCGCACACCTACATGATGGACGTGCTTTCCAAAATGGGGTTTGGGGAGGGAATCTGCAATTGGATCCAACTGCTCTACACAAACATCAGTAGCGCAGTCTCAATCAATGGGTGGGAATCGGAAAGTTTCCCGATCAAATCTGGAGACAGACAGGGCTGTCCTCTCTCCCCGGTCTTGTTTGTTTGCTGTATTGAACCCTTTGCTGAGTCTATTAGGAAGGATGCGAGCATAACAGGGGTGACAATCCCAGGCAGCGGAGGCACTCAGGTTAAAACCTCCCTGTACATGTATGACGTCGCCGTCTTCTGCTTGGATCCGCTGTCCGTGCGCAGATTGATGAGCATCTGCGACCAGTTCGAACTGGCCTCGGGAGCCAAAGTTAACCACGGCAAGAGCGAGGCAATGTTCTTTGGGAACTGGGCTGACCGATCCTTTGTCCCCTTCACCGTCAGGTCAGATTACCTGAAGGTGGTGGGGATATGGTTCGGAAGGGCCGGGCGTGCACCAAAACCTGGGAGGAGCGAGTAGCCAAGGTACAACAAAAGTTGAGCATATGGTGCAACGATCTCTCTCCATTGTGGGTAAGAACCTGGTCATCAGGTGCGAGGCACTCACATTGTTGCTGTACGTGGCACAGGTCTGGCCCATACCCCACTCCTGCGCTGTGGCGGTCACCCGAGCCATTTTCCGCTTCATCTGGTGATCTAAAATGGACCGGGTCTGGAGGGACACGATATTCAAATCTCTGGATAAGGGCGGGAAAAATGTACCCAACGTGGCCCTCATCCTGATGACCACCTTCGTGTGCGGCTGCTGTGTGTAGACCTCCAGTACACAAACTCCAAGTATCACTACGTGCTGAGGTTCTATCTGTCCCCGGTGTTGCGAAGAATGGGCCTGGTCACATTGCCGCGGAACGCTCCATGCAGTTGGGCCGTGCCGTACCACCTATCCTTCGTGGAGCAGTTTCTGCGGGAAAACACCTTTGACCACCGGTCCATCAGGCAGTGGTCTGCACAGAATGTCCTCAAGGCCCTACGGGAAAAGGAGACGGTGGATCCTGTCGGATGGTTCCCCGAGCAGACCGTCAAAGTCATTTGGCGGAATGCCTCATCACCAGAACTTTCAAACAAGCACCAAGACGTAGCTTGGCTGGTGGTGAGAAGGGCCCTCCCCGTCAGATCCTTCATGCACACCCTAAGTCTCGCCCCCTCCGCACAATGCCCCCGCAGTGGCTGTGGTGAGGAAGAGACGGTTGCCCACCTCCTCCTGGAATGTGTCTTTGCAAAGCAGGTGTGGAAAGAGATGCAGTGGTTTTTGTCGAGGTTCATCCCAAGCAGCTCTGGAACACAGGAGTTTGTGCTGTACGAGCTGTTCCCAGGGACACACACCGAGACAAACATCAACTGCTGCTGGAGGACTATCAATTCGGTGAAAGACGCCCTTTGGTCTGCCCAAAACTTGCTGGTCTTCCAGCGAAAAGAGTTGTCCACGACCGAATGTTGCAGACTGGCACATTCCAAGGTCCAGGACTACGTGCTGAGGGATGCACTAAAGCTTGGGGCAGCCGCAGCAAAGGCTCAATGGGGAAAGACCACAATGTAAGGTCTCCCCACCAAGCTGAACTGAGGGGCTGGATCCATGGGAAACCCCTCGAACTGTATCGGAGAAATTTTGTGTGCTGTAAATGTAAAAATGTATATGGCATGACAATGAAATGGAAGGGTTGTGAGGCAACTCATGATTGTATAGAAGGTAACTGATCACCTTTGCACTGTTTGTATTTTTTGACTTGATGCTGTTTTAAACTGTTTGGGAATGTAATTTTTTACAGATTTTTATGAATAAAGTATATTTTGGAAATAAAAAAAGTCAACAAGATTTTGTTTCTTTTCTCCTTTTGAAAACCCAGGAGTTCCTGCTATTTTTACTTCAATGCCTCGGGAACCAACTTGGGAATGAATGCTGGTTGCGTCTGACAGAATGATGTCATTATGACAGTGATTGTCATTGACAAAGCGTTTGATGCATGTACACTGGGGGTAGGCCTGTATCACCTGACAGAGGCCTGTATCGACTTCTCGCCATTTGATTAATGTAGCTGAAAATGCAAGCAGCTGCTAATGTCAGTAAAGTGGATCCCTTTTAACTATTTATAAGTTTCAGAATGCGCTCCAATTAAATAAAATCTGAAAATTAAAGCAATCGACTGTCAGTGTGTAATGAATCATTACATGAGACTTCCTCAAACAGTAATTTAATATTCCCAAATGTGAAGGAATGGGAAGAGCAGAACGGGCGGGTGAGAAACCTTGTATTTGTTTCAGCCAACCTTTTGTTTTGGTGTGGAATAGAGGTGCCATCATTTGGATGAGATGGAAAGCCGAGGCCCCATCTACCTTCTCATGTGGATGCAAAAGATCCTAGGGCACTATCGTGAAGAAGAACGGGGTGTGGGGAGGAGTTACCCCGATTGGCCCAGCCAATATTTATCCCTGAACCAGTATCACTAACAGAGATTATCTGGTCATTATATCATTGCTGTTTGTGGGAGTTTACTGTACACAAATTTGGTGCCGTGTTTCCTACATTACAACAGTGATTACACTTCATAAGTTCTTCATTGGCTTCAAGTGCTTTGGGATGTCCTGAAGTCATGAAAGGCGCTGTATAAATGCATGTTTATTCTTTTCTCTCTTTTCAAAAACAGCTAGCAGCTGTCCTGTGATGGTGCTCACAATGGGTCAGAAGGGGCACTCTAAAGGATATTATCTTGTTGCTGTTTGTGCCACCTTGCTGTGCGCGAATTGGCTGCTATGTTCCTGCATTACTACAGTGTATATACTTCAAGCTTGCTTCATTGGATTCATCTTTGGGAAGATTTCAGATTCTAAAAGGAGCTATATAAATGCAAGAATTTTGTTCTTTAATAGGGCGGCACAGTGGCCTCCCAGCTCCAGCGACCCGGGTTCGATTCTGGGTACTGCCTGTGCGGAGTTTGCAAGTTCTCCCTGTGACCGTGTGGGTTTTCGCCGGGTGCTCCGGTTTCCTCCCACAGCCAAAGACTTGCAGGTTGATAGGTAAATTGGCCATTAAAAAATGCCCCTAGTATAGGTAGGTGGTAGGGGAGTTGAGGGAAGGGGCGGATGTGGTAGGAATATGGGATTAATGTAGGATTAGTATAAATGGGTGGTTGATGGTCGGCACAGACTCGGTGGGCTGAAGGGCCTGTTTCAGTGCTGCATCTATTTTTATTTTAAAGATACAGCACTGAAACAGGCCCTTCGGCCCACCGAGTCTGTGCCGACCAACAACCACTCATTTATACTAATCCTACACTAATCCCATATTCCTACCACCTACCTACAGTAGGGGCAATTTACAATGACCAATTTACCTATCACCTGCAAGTCTTTGGCTGTGGGAGGAAACCGGAGCACACGGCAACAATCCACACGGTCACAGGGAGAACTTGCAAACTCCGCACAGGCAGTACCCAGAATCGAACCCAGGTCCCTGGAGCTGTGAGGCTGCGGTGCTAACCACTGTGCCGCCTAAATAAATAAATAAGGTACTAAAGTTGCAGATTGGAATGCTGACCTGCTGCCGTTGGGGTTTTTTTGCCAATTTTGTTCCCCTTTCTGCCTGAAAATGTTGCTCTGTGATGTGGGTTTAGGTCAACCACTGGAAATTTGTTTGGTGTATGAGATCAGGCAGTGAGTGCTGGCAGGCTATTTAATCTAAGGGGGACATCACATCTGAGTCTAATCTGTCCATGTGCATACACATTGTAGTGAGAGATTGCAGAGCTCTGAGATGCAGAGGGATCTGGGCGACTAAGTGCATGAATCGCAAAAGGTTAATATGCAGGTTCAGCAAGTAATTAGGAAAGCTAATAGAATGTTATCATTCATTGTGAGGGGAATTGAATATAAAAGTAGGGAGGTTATGCTTCAGTTATACAAGACTTGGTGAGACCACATCTGGAGTACTGTGTACAGTATTGGTCTTCTTATTTAAGGAAGGATGTGAATACGGTGCAAGCAGTTGAGAGAAGGTTTACGAGACTAATACCTGAAATAGATGGGTTGTCTTATGAGGAAAGATTGGACAGGCTAGGCTTGTATCCACTGGAGTTTAGAAGAGTAGGAGTGGACTTGATTGAAACATATAAGATCCTGAGGGGTCTTGGCAAGGTGGACGTGGAAAGGATGCTTCCCCTTGTGGGAGATCTAGAACTAGGGGTCACTGTTTAAAAATAAGGGGTCTCCCTTTTAAGACAGAAATGAGGAGAATTATTTTCTCACAGAGGGTCGTGAGTCTTCAGAATTCTCTTCCTCAAAAGGCGGTGGAAGCGGAGTCTTTAAATATTTTTAAGGCAGAGGTCGATAGATTGTTGATAAGCAAGGGGGTGAAAGGTTATTGGGGATAGGCAGGAATGTGGAGTCGAGATTACAGTCAAATCAGGCATGATCTTATTGAATGGTGGAGCAGGCTCGAGGGGCCAAGTGGCCTACTCCTGCTCCTAATTCATATCTTCATTTGTTCGTACGTATATTCGTATGTACGAGCCACGGGATGGTGATCAAGAAAAGGAGTAAGCATTCAACCCCTCAAATGTGTCCCACTATTTTATTAGATCATGGCTTATCTGTAGCTTAACTCCATCTAACCACCTTGATTCCATTGCCCTTTAATAACTTTGCCGAACAAAAATCCATCGCACTCAGCTTTGAAATTTTCAATTGACCCCCAGCCTCAACAGCTTTTTGTGGGACAAAGTTCCAGATTTCCATTATCCATTGTGTGAAGAAGTGCTTCCTGACATCACTCCTGAACAGCCTGGCTCTAATTTTAAAGTTATGCCCCCTTGTTCTGTACTCCTCCATCAGAGGAAATAGCTTCCCTCTCCACCCTATCAAATGCTTTAATCATCTCAAACACTTCAATTAGATCATCCATCAATCTTTTATACTCAAGGGAATATGAGACCAGTCTATGCAACCAATCCTCATAATTTAACCCTTTTAAGTCTGATATAATTCTGGTGAATCTGCAGTGCACCTCATCCAAGGTTAATATATCTTTCTTGAGCCCAGAGCTGAATTCAATAGTCTAAATGGGATCAAAACATAGCTTTATATAACAGGAACATAACATTCAACCCTTGTGTATTCTCGGCCCTCTTGAGAGAAAGAATAACATTCCATTTGACTTTTTAATTAATTTTTGTTAGCTGTCCATTAGCTTTTAGTAATTTCTGTACTTCGACACCTAAATTGCTCAGTTCCTCCACAGTTACTACTTCTCGCCATGTAGAAAATACTCTGATCTATTGTTCATAGTCCAAAATAAATGACCTCACAATTCCCCACACTGCACTCTTTCTGCCACAGTTTTGCCACTCAGTTAATCTATCAATGTCCATTTGCAACTTTCTGTCTCCATCTACACTACTTACTGAGTCATCTAATTATCTAATTTGCTGTCATCAGCAAACTTGGATTGTAAGGTAATTTACAAACGCTGAAACAGAGGTATTGTGTAAAAACCTGTTGTGGGGTAACCATGTACGCAATGAGCAGGAGGGGTGGACTGTGGAACATTGAGATTGGAGAAGGCATCAGACTGCAGAACGTACAAGAGCCACAAGCGCAGTAACAAGTTGAAACTTGCAATGATCTGGGTTGATTTAATCAGTGTTGAGACTGTTACACCAATGTACTTTGTTAAATAATAGTTTTCTTTAATCCACTGACTGGAGATCTGAATTTATATTTTTTTAAAAGATATTTTTAAAAGACCAGCTAAAAGGATGACTTTGCAGGCAGCTTAAGATGGCCACCTAATTGCAACATTGTACCTACACTTCAATGACTGTGAGGAGGGAGGCAAAAGTTCATATCCCAGCAAGAATCAAGACCCAGGAAATTTAAAAGAACTACCTGTTCTTTTTAAGCAAGAGAGCAATATTTCTAACTGCTATGTTTGAACGACTGGGTGACTATTTTGTGGCAAGCCCCTCCTCATCTGTGGTTTTAAGCTTGTGTTTTTCTGCAGCAGGGAGAGGAGAAGCAACTGGACGCTGAAACATGCAGACCCAAGTGGGGGGTATCTCTCTACCACTCTCTCTCTCTCTCCATTCAAGTTTGAAAGCTTTCAAATTCTGCTCTTTGACCAACCACGTTTACATACTCTGGCTACAATAGGAAGCCCTGTTGGAGGAAATCATCTGCATTGCTAAGTCCAAGAGGGCTACCAAACCAGTCATCTACCTCTTCAAACTAAAAGCCTCAGGACCACTGAATTCAGATAGAAGCCAGCGAATCACCAAACTCCACAGACTGTACCTTTTTGTATGGACTCCAACTCAACCAATCTAACATTCCCCACTCTGTAACCTATTTGTGTATGTGTAAACCTGTAGTGTGTGTGTGTGAGTGAAAGTTGGAGCGTTGTTTATTATTTTTATTTGTTTGATTTAGGTACAATAAAGTTAACCTCTTTCTTTGTTAACTCAAGAAAACCTGTCCGATTGGTTCTTGATATGATCATAGCAAGTAATCAAACACCTATTGAATTGGCCAGTACATCCACTTTAAGAAAGAATTAAACATGTTGTGATCAAACAAGGAGAGGGAAAAGAGGAAAACCCTTCAGCACCTCCTCACTTGACCGTAATAAGGTAAAGAAAGGCCCGATAAGTAGAGTCTGGCCTGCAATGGGCAATTGAAAGCCAATCAGGTGAGCTGAAATAAAAGCAAAATACTGCGGATGTTGGAAATCTGAAATAAAAACAAGAAATACTGGAAATACTCAGCAGGTCTGGCAGCATCTGTGGAGAGAGAAGCAGCGTTAACGTTTCAGGTCAGTACCTGAAACATTAACTCTGCTTCTTTCTCCACAGTTGCTGCCAGACCTGCCGAGTATTTCCAGCATTTCTTGCTTTTATTTCAGGTAAGCTGAAATTGGCTTTTGGCCAAATATGGTTGGACACAGCAGACATGCTGACATCACGGTAATTGGAATGCAGCCAAGAAAAAGTGGAAGTGGGAGAAGATCTGTCGTGTAGTCGGGAAACAGTGACCTGGAGTCATTGGTAACTATAGTTTCTAGAACTTGAAAATAAGGCTTAGTATAGGCACCATCACGTGCCAGTGGAAACAATGCTCTCTGTGTCTGTCATTATTATGAGTAGAGATCTAACCCAAAGTAATTGCCCTACAGAATTAATAGTTCTCTATTCCTTTATCCAAGTCATTTATAAACATAGTGCAAAGCTGAAACTCCAGTCCAGATCCCTGGGGCAATACCAGTAGTCGCATCCTGCCAATCCCGGAACTCATTGCCTAACAGCACTGTGGGAGCACCTTCACCCCACAGATTGCAGTGGTTCACACAAATGGCCACTATCACCTTCTCAAAGGAAACTAGAGGTGTGTATAAAAGCTAGCCTTGACAGAGAAACTCACATCCCAAGAATGAATGTTAAAAACCAACTGTCTCAAAAGCAGGTGTATGCAGTACAACGTTTATGACATACAATGAAGTTTTCATTGTGCTACTCATCTGTGAATGACACTTCCACTCTTTATTTTTACAAATACAGTTGGAAATTATATTAAAAACCTCTCAGTAACAATTATCTCATTTTAAACAAAAAATGGTGGCATCCATGCCAGCAGGTGCCTGAATAACAACCATCTGAGTTTATTGTGTCAATCTTAATGCATTACCTCTTATGTTGATGCAACACAGGATCAATGCCTCTAGATTTGACTATTCCAATGCTCTCCAGGCCAGCCTCGCATCTTCCAATCTCCACAAACTTGAGCTCATCCAAAACTCTGCTGCCCTTTTCCTAACTTGCACCAAGTCCTATTCAGCCATCAGCCCTGGACTTGCTGACCTACATAGGCTCCTGATCTGACAATGACACAAGTGTAAAATAGTTTTGGTAGGAGCTTTTATATTGTATTTTTCTGCATTTGCTACACAGTTAGTTTTAATTTTTTTCTGTTTGTTTATTCATTGAAGAAAGTATGTAGCTTACCGATAACAGCAACTTGCATTTACATATTTTTTTTTTATTCTTTCATGGGATGTGGGCGTCACAGGCCAGGCCAGCATTTATTGCCCATCCCTAATTGCCCTTGAACTGAGTGGCTTGCTCGGCCATTTCGAGGGCATGTAAGAGTCAACCACATTGCTGTGGATCTGGACTCACATGTAGGCCAGACCAGGTAAGGACAGCAGAGTTCCTTCCCTAAAGGACATTAGTGAACCAGATGGGTTTTTACAACAATCGACAATGGTTTCATGGCCAACATTAGACTAGCTCTAAATTCCAGATTTATTAATTGAATTCAAATTCCACCTTCTGCTGTGGTGGGATTCGAACCCATGTCCCCAGAGCAATACCTGGGTCTCTGGGTTACTAGTCCAATGACAATACCACTACGCCACCGCCTCCCCAGTGTCTTTAACATAGTAAAACGTCTTAAGGCGCTTATCAATTAAGGGGTTATCAATTTAAAAAATAAATTGACTCTGAGCCACAGATGGAGATATCAAGACAGTTGACCAAAAGCTTGGTCAAAGAGGTAGGTTTTAAGAGGCATCTTAAAAGATGAGAGAGAGGTTTAGGGAGGGAATTCCAGGACTTAGGGCCAAAGCAGCTGAAAGTCTGGCCATCAATTGTAGAGCGATTAAAATCAGGGATGCACAAGAGACCAGAATTGGAGGAGCGCAGAGATCTCAAAGGCTTGTAGGGCTGGAGGATTTTACAGAAATATGGAGGGATGAGGCCATGGAAGGACTTGAACACAAGGTCCTAACATATCATTGTACTCGATGGGGGCATGGGGGAGTCACAGCCAAGACCGATTTCATCTTAACCCAACACCTATACCAATATTCAGTACAGATTCACGGCTACCCCAATATGGACCAATTCAAACTCAGTGCAATGTGTATAGGACTGATAACATAGTAGTTATGTTACTGGCTTAGCAATTCTTGAGGCCTAGACTAATGCTTGGGAAACATAAGTTCAAACCTCACCACTGTAGCTGGGGAATTTAAATTTGCTTAATGAAATCAATCTAGAAAGGTATTGGGGACCCATGAAACTGCTGGATTGTTGTAAAAACCCATCATATTCACTAATTCCGTTCAGGGAGGGAAATCTGCCATCCTTACCCAGTCTGGCCTACCTGTGACTCCAAAACCACAGCAATATGATTAACTCCTAACTGCTCTCTGAAATGGGCCATGCAATTGTATCAAACTTCTGTGAGAAAGTTGAAGAAGATTAAAACTGGATGGACTATCTGCCATCAACCTATGCACTGGATGTGACGAAGGCATACCCATCCAATCGACCCTCCAAAGTCCTCCTCACTAACATTTTGGAGAGCTTTCCCACAGTCTAGTCAAGCAACGGACACTGAGACTGGGAGGAAAGAGATTTACACGGATTGGTGTGACTGCAGGCAGTGCATTCCACTATTGAACCAGGAAGGAACCAAAACGCACCGACCTATCCAGCAAATTCCTTATTTCTCACTCAGTTGTGCTCATCACAAAAAAGAATTCAGGAACATTTTTCATTTATTGTCCATCCCTAATTGCCCTTGAGAAGGTGGTGGTGAGCTACCTTCTTGAACTGCTGCAGTCCATGAGGTGAAGATACACCCACAGTGCTGGTAGATAGGTAAATCCAGGATCTCTATTGACAGTGAAGGAACAGTGATATATTTCCAAGTCGGGAAGATGTGTGACTTGGTGGAGAACTTGCAGGTGCTGGTGTTCCCAAGCGTCTGCTGCCTTTGTCCTTCTAGGTGATAGAGGTTGCCGTTTTGAGTCTGATCGAGTAGATTGGAGTGGGTGGAACAAGCAGCTTGATTGGGTGGGCATGGAGAGAGAGCAGAGAGAGATATGAAGCGTACCAACTCAGTTCAATACTATCCTCAACAACACCAACAAATTTCATTTGTATACCACCTGTAACATAGTAAACACCCCAAAGTGCTTCACAGTATAATTATAAAACAAAATCTGACAACCAATGTCCATATTGGTGCACCTTTTATCTGCCGTCAGGGGACAGCAATTGTGAGCTGATCTCTATGCTGGTCTTTGTGAGGTATCATTGCTTAGTGACAGACACTTTCAAATTCATGTCATGCCTGAAATTCCTCAGAACACCAAACTGGCAGAATTCTTCATCTTCACTGATCTATTGCAATGTCTAGGATTCTATTTATATATTAAAAATTCGTAGAAGACTTTGATTAGTGATGATGTTCGATGTTACCAGTAAAACAGACAAGTACTAACATGTTCATCTTACTGAAACTATAATTGCAGCAGATGAAATATAATCAGTTTTGCTCACATTGTCTCAATTAGACCTTGAAAAGGTCAGAAATTGTTGTTTTCTGCCTGACGCAATTTCAGCCTCTCCCCTAACTGGCTCTTGCTGCAGGATATGGATGTCTTCATCCTGACATTGATGGTGGAATTAATGCCAAGGGAAAACAAATTGGTGAGGAAAATTTCCCCTCCCCAAAAGGATGAGCCGATAGATGGACATGAAACCAGTTCCATTGTAAGGTGTCAGAAAGTCTATCTATGAGTCTTCAACTGCTACTGATTTTATTTTTGTGGTTTCATTTGAATTTGGAAGGTTTCCATCACTCGACACTGATACCTTGGAGAACAAAGCCCAACTGTGACACAGCGCAAAGCTGTTGACGGTGATTTTGATTGACATATGACAAGTGAATGCTTTTTTTCTAACAGATCTGGTGCGTGAGGATAGAGCTGTGTCAGTTTCAGCATTTCTGAACTAGAGATCATGAAGGTCAGAAAGAGAAGGAAAGATTTGCATCTATATTGTGCCTTCCGTGACTTCAGGCTGCTCCAAAGTGCATTACTCACAATGAAGTATACCTTTTAAAGTGTAATCACTGCTGTTATGCAGGAAATGTGGCAGCCTATTACACAGCAAGGTCCCACAAACAGTAATGAAATAATGACTAGTTAATCTGCTTTGGTGATATCAGTTGAGGGATAAATACTGACCAGGACACCAAGGAGAACTCCCCTGCTCTTTTTCAAAATAGTGCCATGGGATGTTTTACATCCACCTGAAAGAGCAATTGGGGTCTCAGTTTAACATCTCATTTGAAAGAAGGCATCTCTGACAGTGCAGCACTCGCTCAGTACTGCACTGGAGTGTCAGCCTAGATTTTGAGCAGGGAAAGTTAGCTTCTGATCACCATCTAATGCCTATATTTAGAAAGACCACATGAAAACATACTGAGAAAAAGCAGGGACAGCTTAAGCTGCAATTTCTGATCTGCCCCTCATTGTTCTCAGTGCCTCCTCTTTGTCCTACCCCTCCCCTTCAATCGAAGAGCCTGTCAATGTACACTGTATAAGCCAATTGGGAAGGTTTCAGATTGCACTGTTGCCCATGACATCATAACCCAGTAAAGTCAGTACTTTCAGGACAAAACAACAACAACAATAACAACTTTGCCTTTATGTAGCATCTTTTAACATGGTAAAACATCCCACAGGAGCTTTATCAAACAAAATTTGACACTAAGCCACATAAGGAGATATGACCAAAAGGTGACCAAAAGCTTGGTCAAACAGGTAGGTTTTAAGGAGCATCTTAAAGGAGGAGAGAGTGGTAGAGAGGTGGAGAGGTTTGAAGAGCGAATTTCAGAGCTTAGGGCCTATGCAGCTGAATACACAACTGTTTATGGTGTAGCGAACAAAATCAGGATGCGCATAAAAGCTGAGATCGCCGAGGTTCTGGAGGATCTAACAGAAAGAGGCTATGAAGGGATTTGAAAACAAGGATGTGAATTTTAAAATTGAGGTGCTGATGGACTGGGAATTAATGTAGATCAATAAGTGATGGATGAACAGGACTTGGTGCAAGACAGGAGAGAGTCTTGGAAAAGGAGGGGGCTGACAAAATGGGTAGAAGGGGGAGTCACCCAGAATCACAGAATTGTTACAGTACAGAAGGAGGCCATTTGGCCCATTGAGTCTGCACCAACTCTCAGAATGAGCAATTCACCTAATGCCTCCTTCCCTCTACTCCTCCCCACATGCTTGGAGCGCTCCCTTTGCCTCTCCCTCTTTCCACCCCCCACATTCCAGGAGCGCTGCCTCTCCCACTCCCCACCCCCCCACAGGCCAGGAGCACTTCCTCTCCCTTTGCCCCTCCCCTCCCCCTCAAAGCCACCACAGGCTGGGAGCAGTCCCTGTCACCCCCACCTCCCACCCAGTGGGACCAGGTCTGTGTATTAACAGAAGAACAACATTAACTATATTAATCATTGGTTTGTCTGTAAATTCTTTTTGAAACATTCATTTTCTGCCTAGTATCATTAAATCTATGGAGCTGTCATTTCCACACTCCCATGTTGTACACGCAAAAGAATTAACTTGACTATCAAGACAGAAAGTTGACAGCCTTATTGCAAAGTCATAGAGCTGAGCATTGTCTAATGTGCAATCTTCAATATGCTGCAACACCCTTCGCAGCCAACAATGTCCTGTTTTTAAACCCAGTAAATTGTGTGCCTACGTGAAAGCGTTATCAAGGATAAAGAAGGAAATCAACTATTTAATGTTATATCGTGTCTTGGCTTGTGTTTCAGAAATGGCTCACAATGTTTCAGATACAGAGGAACACCAGGAACAGGAGTGGGCCTTTTAACCCCCTCAAGATTTCAACACTATCCAATTTAATGATGTAGTCAATTACTTTGAAATGCCGTAACTGCTGTTATGTAGACAACATTGCAGCCCTTCTATACAAAGCAAGATCCCAACAAGAGGATAAATGACCAAGTTTCTGATCACCTGTCTAACTGTTTGCTTCGTTGGCTCAGTGTCAAATTTTGTTTGACAACACTGCTTCCGGGAAAGGAGTGCACCTGCAGGAAGAACACGGAGCGAGGAGCAGGCAAATACAGCCTGAGGATCGCGTACCTAGAGCCCTTACCTTCCGGGATAGCAGCAGAGAGGAGTCCGGGGACACCGGAGTTTCAAAACAAAGTGAGCAGTGACATCACAGGAAAGTGCAAGGTGATTGGTTGGTGAGCAACTGCTGTTAGGGAATAACTCTAAATAGCTGAGTTCGTCCACTACTGTTAGGGTGTGTGTGTAAATAGCTTAGTAATAAGGAACAAGTGAGTAGCTGGTATTTTTCTGAGTAAGGTTTATTTTAATTAGTGTACAGTAGTAATTTTTAGTAGGATTTAGCAGTACTAGCAAGGTTTTATTAATAATTCTAAGCTATCGTGGGAGTCAGTTGCCAGCATTCGCCAGAGCTGGCGGGCAGCCATAAAGACAGGGCTAAATTGTGGCGAGTCGAAGAGACTTAGTAGTTGGCAGGAAAAAAGACAGAGGCGCAAGGGGAGAGCCAACTGTGCAACAGCCCCAACAAACAAATTTCTCTGCAGCACCTGTGGAAGAGCCTGTCACTCCAGAATTGGCCTTTATAGCCACTCCAGGCGCTGCTTCACAAACCACTGACCACCTCCAGGCGCGTATCCATTGTCTCTCGAGATAAGGAGGCCCAAAAGATTGTAGTATTGGTAAGTTTTTTTTAGCAGTAGCAAACGGTCAACTAATAAATAAAGGAATGGCAGGGTTGCTTAAACTTCGAGAGTGCACCTCCTGTGCTGTGTGAGAGCTCCAGGATGCTTCCTGTATCCTGAAAAACTATTTGTGCAGGAAGTGTCTTCAATTGAAGCAGCTTGAGCTCTGGGTTTTAGAACATGAGCTGTAGCTGGCGACACTGCGGTGCATTCCTGAGGATGAGAGCTACATGGATAGCAGGTTTATAGATGTGGTCAACCCACAGTTTAAGAGTGTGCATGGAGAGAGGGAATGGGTGACCACCAGACAGTCAAAAAGGATCAGGCAGGTAGTGTAGGAGACCCCCAAGTGCATCTCACTCTCCAACAAATATTCAGTTCTGAATACTGAGGAAAGTGATGCTTACCCTGGGAAGTGCAGCCAGAGCAAAGTCCATGGTACTACAGGTGGCTCAGCTGCACAGGGTGGGGGGAGGGGGGGGGATGCGGGTACAAGGAAGACTGGAATAGCCATAGTGATAGATGATTCAATAGTCAGGGGAACAGACAGGCGTTTCTGTGGCCACAGACGTGAATCCAGGATGGTGCATTGCCTCCCTGGTGCCAGGGTCAAGGATGTCACTGAGTGGCTGCAGAGTATCCTGAAGGAGGAGGGTGAACAGCCAGCAGTCGTAGTCCACATCGGAACGAACGACAGAGGTAGAAAGAGGGATGTGGTCTTGCAGTCAGAATTTAGGGAGCTAGGTAAGAAATTAGCAAGCAGGATCTCAAAAGTAGTAATCTCTGGGTTACTCCCAGTGCCACACGCAAGTGAGTATAGAAATAGAAGGATAAAACAGATGAATGCGTGGCTGGAAAGATGGTACAGGAGAGAGGGGTTTAGATTCCTGGGACATTGGGACTGGCTCTGGGGGAGATGGGACCTGAACAAGCCGGACAGGTTGCACCTGAACAGAGCCGGGACTGAGTTCCTTGCGGGACGTTTGGCTAGTACTGTTAGGGAGGGTTTAAACTAGTTTGGCAGGGGGATGGGAACCTCAGGGTAGATTCAGCTGGGACAAAATCAGAAATTAAAATGGTAGGCGGAAAATTAATGGATGAGTCTGGAAGACAGAGGAAACGAGGGTCAGAAAATTAAAAAAAAAGTTTGGCAGTGCTCAAGGGTATCTATTTCAATGCAAGGAATATAGCAAATAAAGCAGATGAGCTGAGGGCACAGATAGACACGTGGCAGTATGATATCATAGCTATTACAGAAACATGGCCTAAGGAGGGATAGGAATGGCAGTTCAACATTCCTGGTTACAGGGTTTTCAGATTCAGGGAGGTGAATAAGAAAGGAGGGGAAATAGCAATTTTGGTCAAAGAAACTATTCCAGCTGTGAGGAGAGATGATATGTTGGAAGGTTCATCAAATGAGGCCGTATGGATTGAGCTAAGGAACAAAAAAGGGGCAATCACACTACTGGGAGTGTACTATAGACCCCCAAACAGTCAGAAGGAGCTAGAAGAGAAGATATGTAGGCAAATCTCTGAGAAGGGCAGTAATAGTAGGGGATTTTAATTACCCCAATATTAACTGGGATAGTTTTAGTGTGAAAGGAATTGAGGGAGCAGAATTCTTGAGGTGCATTCAGGAGAACTTTTTTGCCCTCTATGTAGCAAGTCCAACACGAGAGGGTGCAGTTTTAGATTTAGTTTTAGGAAATTAAGATGGGCAGCTGGATGGAGTGGCAGTGGGAGAGCATTTTGGTGGTAGTGATCATAATTCAGTCAGGTTTAACATAATTATGGAAAAGGACAGAGATAGAAAAGGAGTTAGAGTTCTCAATTGGAGCAAGGCCAATTTTACTAAACTGAGGAGTGATTTAACGAAAGAGGACTGGAAACAGCTACTTGAAGGTAAGTCCGTGTCAGAACAGTGGGAGGCATTCAAAGGGGAGATTCAAGGGGTTCAGAGTAAACATGTTCCCACAAAGAAAAAGGGTGAGGCGGCCAAATCTAGAGCCCCCATGGATGTCAAGGAGCCTACAGGGTAAGATAAGGCCGAAAAGGAAAGCTTATGTCCGACACAGAGAACTCAATACTGCAGAAAGCCGAGAGGAGTATAGAAAGTGATGGGGTGAAATCAAAAAGGAAATTAGGAAAGCAAAGAGAGGCCATGAAAGAATATTGGATAGCAAAATCAAGGTGAACCCAAAGATGTTTTATCAATACATTAAGAGTAAGAGGATAACTAAGGAGAGAGTAGGGCCCATAAAAGACCAAAAAGGTAACCTATGTGGAGGAGCGGAAGATATTGGTATGGTTCTTAATGAATATTTTGCGTCTGTCTTCATAAAAGAGGGGGATGATGCAGATATTGTAGTTAAGGAGGAAGAGTGTGAAGTATTGGACGTGATAAACATAGGGAGAGAGGAAATATTAATGGGATTAGCATCCTTGAAAGTTGATAAATCACGAGGCCGAGATGAAATGCATCCTAGGCTGTTAAAAGAAGCATGAGAGAAAATAGCAGAGGGTCTGACCATCATGTTCCAGTCCTCACTGGATACAGGGGTGGTACCAGAGGATTGAAGAATTGTTAGCATTGTACCTCGATTTAAAAAGGGCGCGAAGGATAGATCGAATAATTACAGGCCAGTCAGGTTAACCTCAGTAGTGAGCAAATTATTGGAATCGATTCTGAGAGACAGGATAAACTGTCACTTAGAAAGGCACAGGTTAATCAAGGATAGTCAGTATGGATTTGTTAAGGGACGATCTTGTTTGACCAATTAGATCGAATTTTTTGAAGAAATAACAAGGAAGATAGAAGATAGTGCAGTTGATGTGGTCTACATGTATTTTAGCAAGGCTTTTGACAAGGTCCCACATGGCAGACTGGTTAAAAAAAATAAAATCCCATGGGATCCAGGGAAATGCATCAAGGCGGATACAAAATTGCCTCAGTGGCAGGAAACAAAGGGTAATTGTTGATGGGTGGAGGGCTGTTTCCAGTGGCTTCTGCACGGCTCAGTACTGGGTCCCCCGCTTTTTATGGCATATATTAACGATTTGGATGTAAGTGTAGGGGGCATGATCAAGAAGCTTGCGAATGACACAAAGATTGGCCGTACAAGGAGGATAGCTGTAGGCTGCAGGAAGATATTGATGCTTTGGTCTGATGGACTGAAAAGTGGCAAATGGAATTCAACTCGGAGAAGGGTGAGGTGATGCATTTGGGGAGGTCAAACAAGGCAAAGGAATGCACGATTAATGGGAAAATACTGAATAGTGTAGAGGAAGTAAGGGATCTTGGTGGGAAAGTCCACAAATCCCTAAAAGTAGCAGGACAGGTCGATAAAGTGGTTCAGAAGGCAAATGGAATTCTTTCCTTTATTAGTTGAGGTATAGAATACAAGAGCAGGGAGGTTATGCTAGAACTGTATAACTCATTGGTTAGACTAGAGGAAAAAAGAACCCGACCCGACCCGACCCGACCCGAGTTCCTCTGATTTTGCCCCGAGCCCAACCCGACCTGAACCCGCTCCGACTCGACCCGACCCGAGCCCGACCTGACCATCCCTTTACTTACCTTCGGACTTGGAATCTCCAGGAAGCTGCAGCGCGTGCACGATGGCGTCATAGTGACATCATTCGCTCACTGCGCAGACTCAATACTTACTAGCAGAGCACTTACCATGTGTGTCTGGCCCGACCTGACCTGACTCGTCCTGGACTCGGCCCATCCCGACCCAAGCCCGAACGCCGTGTCCTGAAGATGGGCCCGACCGGATCAGAACCCGATACATATCGTTGGGTCCTGTCGGGTTCGGGTTGGGTATCAGGCCTCTTGGTTAGACCACGACTGGAGTACTGTGTGCAGTTCTGGTCACCTCATTACAGAAAGGATGTAATTGCACGAGAGGGTACAGAGGAGATTTACGAGGTTGTTGCCAGGACAGGAAAAATTCAGCTATGAGGAAAGATTGGATAGGCTGGGGCTGTTCTCCTTGGAATTCACTGCCTGAAAGGGTAGGTGAGGCAGAGACCCTCAACTCATTCAAAAGGAGTCTGGATATGCACCTCAAGTACCGTAAGCTGCAGGCCTATGGACCAAATGTTGGGAGGTGGAATTAGAATAGGTGGATTGTTTATCGGTCAGCACAGACATGATGGACCAAGTGGCCTCTTTCTGTGTCTTAAACTTTCTATGATTCTATGATTCTATGAAAGTACCTTGGGATGTTTTACCTTGTTAAAGGTGCTATATGAATGCACATTGTTGTTGTTGAATATAAAATGTGAAACACCATAGCAACATGATACATTAAGATATTTATCTTACTTGTTCACAGGAATGGCAGATTTTTCTTTATCGGGTTTATCACTTTTTTTGAGGGAGGAAGGGAGGTTGTCTGGTCATGTCCTGGCTCCCCTCCACAATCCTGTCCTCACTTGACAAACACATGTCGATACCTTCCGGCAGGAATTCACTGGATAATGACCAGGAGATCTCAATGACTCAAGGTCCTACCCACAGAGGAGTTTGTTCATTTGCACCAACAACCATGCCTCAAACCAACACCATACAAAAAAGAAATACTTGATTAACTGGCCACTCGTCTCATTGCAGTTTTTGGGATCTTTCTGTGCACCAACTGGCGGCTGTATAACACCAGTGACTGCACTTTCAGGGTCACCGAGACTAACAGTAGTGTCCCTACTGAGCACTATGCCCCGAGGCTGTATCGGAAAATGCCAGATACTAACTTGTGTCGATGACTCCAACTGACTGTAACACACAGCCGCTTCTCAGTGTCAGGAGCTTGAGCACTGAAACATGGAAAAGAAATCTAATTACAGCTTAAAAAAAAACAAATGTCCTCTTCTCCAAATCTTGTGTCTCTGGCCATTTTGTTTAATCTCTAATTGTCCAGGTGTAGCTCCCAACTCCCAGTTGCACCTCGTAAACAGGGGAGTTTGACGCCATCGTTATTCTGAGCAATTATAGTCTATAATTAAGACACCTGGCTGAGACAATGATCCCTCCTTTTTCATTGTTTTCACTTACAGGCATCGGCCCCCTCTTACTGCCTTTGAACAAACCATGTCAGTCCTTTTTTTTTGCTATTTACAATTATAATTATTAAATCAAGTACTCAGACAATGGGCTTGTGCTTTCATGAGGTACCTGCGTCTTGCAAGGAAACATCAAAACTGAGGTAAAGATTATCCAGGCGTTAAGTCTCACACTGGACAAAATGAGCAATCAAGTGTAAAGGCGTTTGTTCCATATACTAAAGGGAATGCAGTCCTTCACAAAAGGACCATCACTGATGAGTGCTTTCCTATCATACACCTCTGCTAATGCTTAGCTGTCTCTTTACAATGCTGCTTTAGATGCGTAGAGATACAGAGGGAAAATAGAAAGACATGAAAGGGACGGTGACAAACTGCGTGGTACTGTCACTGTATATAAGTGGAGAGAGGTTGGACTAGCTTTGTATGAAAATATAGATCAATGTGTTCTTTCAAACCAGGACAAAGCTCTTTGTCACCGCTCTTTTTAATATAATTTTCTATGATTTGCTGTTTGTTTTTGGCTGGTTATGCTTCTGTGAAGTACCTTGGATCATTTTTCTTTGTTGTGGGCATTATATAATTACAGCCACATTTTACAGGTGTTAATTGACCTAATAAGCTCTCAAAATGGCAGGCAGGCAGCATGCGCACATATTCGCCCAGAAGTACGTCACTGTCCCATATTGAATAAGGTAGATGTGCGGGCAGTAGGATGGCAAGTCAGGAACATTTAATGTATTTAAAGAACAATTTATTCAAATTTGGGTCTATGCCCATCTTGCAGGACCCATTTTCCATTTCTGAACACTTCACTCACCATGTACTGAACTTACACAGCACGACCTGACAATAACTGGCAGGAAGGCATCCCAAAATTACCGAAATGTTGGAGCAGCAGTGCTCCTTATGAACCCATGTTGCAAGAATGCAGGCTGGCTCTCTCCCCAGGCCATCCTTCCCCACTTAGCTGAGGGCTGCTGTCAGAAGCAGGGGAAAGATCCAAGACGGCTACCCAGCTCCAGCTTGTCTGCCTTTCAGAAGGCGACCTTTTGACTTGAGCTCCTAAACAGTGTGAGAGGAAGACCTCATGGGTAAGCTTATAGAGATTCAAGCTGGAAACCAGGGGCAATGAGGTAGAGCGTGGCTACCCAACCCGAACCCGACCAGGCCCAATGACATGTGTCGGGTTCAGGTCAGGCAGGTCGCTCTTCCAGATCTGGCATTTGGGCTCGGGTCGGGGCGGACACAGTGACAGCCAGGACGTCAAGGTGGAAAACGTGCATTTGGACTCCACACTAGTCTACAGTGAATGATTCCATCCAAGGTAGAGCACAACCTTTTTAATATCAACTTTATTCCGGTGGTCAGGTTGGGTCGGGTCGGACGCGGGAAAATATCAAAGGATTCGGGCCGGGTTGGGTTTAAACTGTAGACCTGAGCAGGCCTTTATAATGAGGTCTGGAACATCAAGTCTCCAGATTTTATGCCTATCTCCAGTTCCCCACACATTCCAGGAGGTTCAAGGACTAAAGGAACTTTAACAAGCCTGAGAGACAGAGACAAAAAACTGGACTTCAAAAGTATGGATGAAAAGGAAGTGCAAGAGAGTTCTGGAGTGTGTTACAGACTGTTGGTAAAGAGATTTGCTGCATTGGTAGTTCAAACAAGAGATTGTAGACTTAAATTTGGCTCTCGTATTTTCTGTTGCACCTAAGCTTCTGCTGTTCTGCACGTGTCCTAATTATTTAATTTTTACAAATAAATCCAGTTAATTAATTCAGAGTCTGAGCCTAGCTCAACTATGGCATGTTGATAATATCTTCTGATTAGGCATGGAGACAAATAAAGCACAGCAGGCACTTGTGATCCAGGATTACGTGATTCTTAAAAGTGCTTGGTTCTCTGCCTGGGACAGAAACTCACATCACTGCAGCTTCTGACTTATCAAGAGATCGAGACAGACTATTCTAAGAGGGAAAAGTTCATTAAAATCTTGTAAAATTACCTCATAATGGTGGGAATAAGGTGCAACCTACCCATGGCATCACAGAGAGAGGGAGAAACAGAAAGAGACTGAGAAAGGAACATGAAAAAACAGAGGAAAAGAGGCAGACAAACAGAAAGAAAGAGAAGGAAAGATAGTGACAGAGCTAAAAGACATACAAATACACACGGAGTTGCTTTATGATGGTGCCACTAAAGCCATGTCGTGATCATCTGCAGAGTTGACTTCTCCAAAGTTTCTTGGGATGCATCCTACAATAAATTCTTATTGAGCCAAATTACCACCGCCTTCATCTGTATTAGTTCCTCTTCACCTATCAGCTCTTTTTAAAAAAAATTCTTTCATGGGTTGTGGGCATCACTGGCAAGGCCAGCATTTGTTGCCCATCCCGAATTGCCCTGGACAACTGAGTGGTTTGCTAGACGATTTCAAGGGCAATTAAGAGTCAACCACATTGCTGTGGAACTGGAGTTACATGTAGGCCAGACCAGGTAAGGACAGCAGATTTTTTTTTCCCGAAGAGACACCAGTGAACCCGATGGCTTGTCAACCTTTCCTTCCAGAACCAGAGTATTTAAGTCTACAAGAGAAATTTGCCCTTCCCACAATCTACCCCAAAACTCATTCATTTTAAAAGTCTCATCTTCATTTACAGATCTCCCTATGACCTTACCCAGTCGTGCCTTTACAATCTGCTCCAGCCCTGTATCACAGTTTGCACCCTTCATTGTTCTGACCTCAGGATTCTTGTGTTCACCTCCTCTCTTACCCTCCTATCAGTGGCTTGAGCTTCACTTTGGAATTCTTCCCCCTGAACCCCTCGGCTTTGTCACATCTCTCCCTCCTTCAAAAGTCTCCCTAAAAATCTCTCTCTTTGACTGCAGCATTGGTCACCTCCTCAGTTCTTCTCCTAACCTGTGTTCATTCCTCCTGCAGATTCCCCTCAGTTTGTGAAGCATCTTTGACCATTCCGTATATTAAAGATGCTATCTGAGTGCAATTACCGTTAATTATTGTAACTCTTAACCGGCTGCTCAGGATTAAGATCATAAACAAAAAAGTTAGTAAATTCAGGGCCTCTCTCTTTAAACACTACAGAATGGAGGCAGCCATTTTGTTTAGTCTCGCTTGTGTTTGTTTTTCCCCAAGGCTGTTTGTTTCTAAATAAAAATCAGCAAAATAATCAGAAAGCTTAAATTTACATAACATCTTTCATGACCTCAGGGCTTCCCAAAGTGTTTTACAGCTAATTTAATTGTCGTGACTACTGTAATGTAGCAGTCAGTTTGTGCACAAGGTTGCACAAACAGCAATGTGATAATCACTAAATGTTGGTTTAGCATAATGAGGAAAAACTCCTTTGCTTTTCTCTCAAATAATGTCGTTGTATCTTTCTTGCACACCTGAGAGGGCAGACAGGACGTTGGTTTAACAAATGATCCGAAAGACAACACCTCCAACAGTGCAGCACTCCCTCAGTGCTGCACTAGGAGTGTCAGCCAGGATTTTGTACTCGGGCTTCTGGAGCATGACTGGTACCCGCAGCCTTCTGACCCTGAGGCAACAGTGCTACCATGGCTGGCACATATAACAGCAAATTCATCAGAGGTTCTGTTATTCTGTTTGGTGCATTATCACTTCAGATTGCACATCATATGCATTAAGCTATCAGATGTATCTGCAGACTTGTTCGGCATTCTGTCCAGGATCTGGAAAAGGATAGTCATTACCTGTCATGCACATGAACACATACGCACATGTACGTATGTGCAACTGGATCAGCAATGACACAGAGAGTGCTGAATAATTCTGCTCTTCAAATCCACTCGAGCAATATAAAGAGAATCATATAATTAATTTTCTGAATAAAGCTTCGACGAGGTGAGTCACTTTTCCTGTTACAGCCCACTTGAAAACCTAAATATTTCACACACCTTGAGATGGCAGTGAGCATTTGTGCGACAATTTCAATTAGAAGGAAAGGCTTCATTTATATAGCACTTTTCAGGATGTCGCAGTCAGTAAAGTACTTTTGAAATGTAGTCACCATTGCAATGTAGGAAATGTAGGCAGCCAATTTGTACATGGCAAACTCTTACAAAGCGTAATATGATAATGATCAGATAATCCATTTTAGTGAGGCTGGTTGAGGGGTAAATATTGGCCAGGACACAAGGGGCGGCTGCCCTGCTCTTCTTCAAAAGAGTTCAACGGGACAGTCTGTGTCCACCAGACAGTGCGGGACCTCAGTTTAATGTCTCATCTGAAAGATAGCACCTCCAACCCTGCAGCACTCCCTCAGTACCTCACTGGTTGTGTCAGCCTAGATGATACACTCAGGTCCCGGAATAGGGTTGAAATATTACTGACTCCAGAGGGCAGAGTGCTTTCAGGTAATCCCCCAATATTGTTGGCGTTTGATTATTCTTTTAGATTCTGCATGCTGGTTAAGGAGCATTCTCGGCTGCGTGAAATGTCAAGCTGTGTGATTTAGAATCCATTGCACATCTTTCTCATCCCAGTCAGTGGCAGACACTAATGGTATCACCCATGATTATCTGTCAAGATTCAGAATCTCCTGCTGACTTTACAATTCAAACAAAAATCATTAACAAGCCAGAGAGGAGAGAGAGATACATCTCAAACAAAACGGACCATTATTTTTAACACACCCCTGGGGTGATGGTTCACCACTAATTTTTCCCATGGTATATGTTTTAGATATAGATGATAACACAATGAAATTCTTAAACAGTCAACTAGTTTTTCTTATAAATATTCTGTTGGAAAGAAGGGTATTAGATATTAGATCACACCCTAACCTGCTGGGCTTACTTGTGCGTGACCAAGGACTCAGATGTAGGGCAGGGTTTTTGCAGGCCAATGGTGGCAGGAACAGAGGTGGGGAGGCACGTGATTCTGTGCCATCGGTGGGTGTGCTGGTTTGCCAGCACCATCCCATTCCTCGGCCATTTTCCCAGAAGTGGGGTCGGGGAGTAGCAGGGCTACCCACCTTCAAGCGTCGGGCGGCCAATTATGTTAAAGGCCAATTAAAGCCCAATTCCAGTCAGCCTGTGGACCCCCCTGCAGCATCGAGAACAGGCTAGATGCCTGGAGGCGGCCTCCTGGCAGCAGAGTGGGTGCCCACCGCTCCAGGATGCCTTTGAGGCCCTCCCCGTCCACCTGTCCACAGCTGTGTCCACAGGCCACCCCCTCCACAACGGTGGCCTGACTGCCGTGGCCATTTTTGTAACGTAAATTTGTTAAAGTTGCTTAGAGGGAATCTCAAAATGGAGGCACCCTCTCCCTCCCTTACCTGCAATGGCAGGCCGCAGCTCCTTCCGTGCTCTAGGGCCTCCTGTTTACCCTCCAGCTTCGAGAAGCTGCCCATTGTCCTTAATTGGAAGGCAAGCCCACCACTGGCACTAATTGACCAAACTAGGGAAAATCACCGCCGGGTGACTATTCACCACGCAGTGCGGGGTCGGGAACCCCATTTGACACCGATGTTGGGGTCCCGACCCAAAACATAAAATCCTGCTCATGAAAAAACTTGATGACACTTGTTGTCAAGGCTTAGCTCAGTCAGTAATACTGCAGCCTGTGAGTCAGAAGATCCTGAGTTCAAAGTTCCCACTCCTGAGAATTGAGCACAAAAATCTAGGTTGAGGGAGGGCTGTGCTGTTGGAGGCGGTGTCTCTCAGATGAGATGTTAATCCGAGGCCCTGTCTGCCCTCTTGGCTGAATGCAAATGATCCCACGGCACTATTTCGAAGACGAGTAGGAGCGGTATCCTGACCAATGTTTAATCCTCAACCAATATCGCTAAAAATAGAAGAAAAATACTGCAGATGCTGGAAATCTGAAATAAAAACAGAAAGTGCTGGAGATACTCAGCAGGCCTGGCAGCATCTGTGGTGAGAGATCTGATGAAAGGTCACTGACCTGAAAGGTTAACTCTGTTTCTCTCTCCATAAATGCTGCCAGACCTGCTGAGTATTTCCAGCACTTTCTGCTTTTATCGCTAAAAATAGATTATCTGGTCATAATAATCTCATTGCTGTTTGTGGGATCTTGCTGTGCACAAATTGACTGCCATGTTTCCTACATTACAACAGTGAGCACACTTCAAAAGCACTTCATTGGCTGTAAAAGTGCTTTGGGAGGTCATGAGTTCGTGAAATACGTGATGTGAATGCAAAAGTCTTTCTTTCTATACAGTAAAGGGGAAAGGTTCATTCAATAATGTTCGAAAGAATGATCAAATACTCCCAAGAGACATGGTGATCGTATTGGGTGATATATTGACAATGGGTGCAGAAGTCCAAGGTTGCATAGCCAGGACTGGGTGAATATGATGGATTTGTACATACCACTAGAGGTCAGGCTATATATGTACAGAACATTACCCCAAGAAATTAAATTGGTAGGCTAGAGTCCATGATGAGGTAGATTGTACCTGGGCAATATAAGCAGCAGTCCTTTAAGGCTAAATGGAGTTTTTTTTTCGCATGTTCAGTGGAACAATTTTTTTTTGCAAGCTCATCCTCCTTACTCATTGTGCTTACACAGGAGCCTTGAGCTCGGAGTTATTGACCGAGTTTGCACACTGGTGCTGTTGATTCAGTACAAATTGAAAATCAGTCATTTCAGCTAAAATAGCAATCGAAAGTTTGCACAGTCTCGCAAAATTGAAAAACCAGGCTTGATGAGTGAAGGAAGCACGCAAGGGTCGAGTCCATCAATTCTCCAACATCTGCTCTCTGTAAAGACTGTCCATCACACTGTTCTGTCGCACCTTACATTTCACTTCCTTGCATTTTATGCTGTTAACCAAATAGTATTGATTCCAGACAGAAAGATCAAGCTAAAGAATCAACAATTTTATGCATGGACCAGGACAGCACATTTGATTCAGGTGTGTATAACAAGAAACATTTAGATTTCCATAATGCCTTTAACAAGGTCAAATGTTTCCAAGTGCTTCACAGGAACACCATGGAACAAAATTTGATTCCAAGCCACATAAGGAGATAAAAGATAGGTTTTAGGGAGCGTCTCAAAGGAGGAGAGAAAGCGAGAGGTGGAGAGATTTAGGGAGGGAACGCCAGAGCTTGGGGGTCTAGGCAGCTGAAAGCACGGCCACCAATGGTGAAGCGATTAAAATCAGGGATGTGCAAGAGACCAGACTCGGAGAAGCGCAAAGATCTCAGAGGGTTGGAGGAAGTTACCAAGATAGACAGCGGCAACATCATGGAGAGATTTGAAAACAAGAATGAGAATTTTAAAATTGCGGTACTGCCAGACACCACGGGCTCTTGCTTGATCTTTCTGTCCAGACGCAACTCTATTTGGTTAACAGTATAAAATTAATAGACAGGAAGAAAAATTCTGTTAAATACAGGAATATAAGGTGGAAAGTAAATTTTATGAGTTGGTTTCTGAGGCAGAGCCTTAACCAACTGGAAAGCAGACCAGACAATCAGGCAAGGTGCCTGAGTCATGGCCATGCTGAGACAACATACAAGAAAGTGGTCAAGAAACCTGCACATTTTACAGGGAAGGTTTCCAGCAGGATCTGATAATGCTGTGTGGAAAATGTTTCTACAAGGCCTGTGTTCAAATAGAGATCTTGGCATGAAGCACAATTGATTGTTTTGAATCCCATGCTCCTTCTTCCAGCACCATACATTAGCAGCTTGACACAAGTTTGCAAAGTAAGGTTTAATAAAGAGGAACCTTCATCAATGCAACACTTTGTCAATGTTGCACTGAAGCCCAGGTAATGATCTCAAACTGTGAGGAATCATACACACACATACAAGGCGAGAGTGCTATCAACTGAGGCAAAATGTCACTATTTTAATTGCATTGGAAACCGTTAAACCCATCGCTAAGACCAAAGGATGTTGACCAAACTGTAGCACAGGACTTGAGCCCTAATCCAGCTTGTTACTCCAATACAGTATCAAGTTGTTTGTTGCATTGTCAGAGCTACTGTCCATCAGATAAGACATGAAAATTGTGGCCCCATCCACTTGTCGTGGTAGTTCACATGGACACTGGTGACCCACGGTACAATTTGAGGATGACTCCCTGTCTCTTGTCCAACATCCTCAACCAACCCCATCAAAAGATTAAAAGCAAAATGCTGCAAATGCTGTGAATCTCTGGGATCTACCTACATTTCTTCTGCCACATTCCTGGGCCACAGAAGCCTTCTCTACTTTGATAGATTTTTCCGGCTTCCCTTTTCCTTTTGGTTTTCTGCACCACTATCCCTTTTGCCATTTAATCGTTCCCGCATTCCACCCTTTTTGTTCCATCACCACCAGCCCTCACCATTTTCCCCTGTCTCTGCATTTCATCAAATGCTACTAAATATCTAGCATCTTTCAATTCTTTCTTTTAATTTATTAATTCACGGGATGCGGCAAAGACAGCATTTATTGCCCCTCCCTACTTGGGGGAGGGGGTGGCGTAGTGGCAATTTTACTAAACTGTTAAGCCAGTAACCCAAGCCAGTGTTCTGGGGACAAAAACAAGAAATGCTGGATTCACTCAGCAGGTCTGGCAGCATCTGTGGAAAGAGAAGCAGAGTTAACGTTTCGGGTCAGTGACCCTTCTTCGGAACAGTGTTCTGGGGATGTGGATTCAAATCCCACCACAGCAGATGGTGAAATTTGAATTCAATTAATCCGGAATTAAAAAGATCGTCTAATGGTGACCATGAAGCTATTATGAATTGTTGGAAAAACCCATCTGGTTCACTAATGTAAAAATAAATAATTAATAAATAAATAATGTCCTTTCAAGAAGGAAATCTGCTGTCCTTACCGGGTGTGGCCTACATGTGACTCCAGATCCACAGCAATGTGTTGACTCTTTAAAATGGCCTAGCAAACCACTCAGTTCAAGGGCAATTGGGGATGGGCAATAAATGCTGGCCTAGCCAGTGATACCCACATCCCACAAACAAATTTAACAAAAAATTCCCTTGAAAAGGTGGCGGTGAACCGCTGCAGAATGTGTGGTGATGGTGCTACCACAGTACTGTTAGGGAGGGAGTTCCAGAATTTGGACTCAGCAACAATGAAGGAATGGTGATATATTTCCTAGTCAGGATGGTGTGTTACTTGGAGGTGTTGGCATTCCCATGCACTTTCTGTCCTTGCTCTTCAGGTGATGGGGGTGGTGGGGAGGGGGTGGGTGGTGGCCATGGTATTGGAAGGTACTGTCGAGGAAGGATGAAAGGTCATTGATCTGAAACCTTAACTTTGTTTCTCTCTCCACAGATGTATTGAGTGTTTCTAACATTTGCTGTAATTACCATCAAAAGACTGTTTATTTGTCTCATTTTTCTTTTGGGATCTTGCTGTGTAAAAAGTGGCTGCTCAGTTGCCTACATAAGATCAGTTGCTGCACTTCAGAAACAATCCTTTCAGGTAAAATGCTTTGAGATATTTTCCAGTGATAAGCACTTATATAAAACTCACCCTTATTATTTCTGCATTATTATTTCAATGCATTACTTATTAATTTATTTCAAAGAGTTGAATTTATGATTAATTGCTTCACATTAATACACAGTTCTACAAAGAGGTGGTATGCCACTTCATGTTAAGTTTCTGATATCAGTCTCTCCCAAGGGGAAGCACACAGGAGAAGAACGAATACCATCTTTTTGCTTCTTACGTACCAACAAAGCATCATTCACAAGTTCAGGGTGAAAAATACCCACTTACTTCCCTGAGTGCGGGGTAGAAGGCTAGAAGAGAGAACAGGATACTTTCTTTCACTTCTTGCTACAATAACCAAGTGGGCCGGAGACGGTGGTCCCGATTTTAAACGTGGAGTGGGTTTGGTGAGGGAAGTGGAGTCCAGGGATGTGGAGCCATCTTAAAGGCTAGGCCTCAATCTCACCGTCTTAAATTTTCACTCCCTCCACCATGGGTGCATTGTGGTGGCCAAGTGTACCATCTACAAGATGCACTGCAACATTTCGCGAAGGCTTCTTTGGCAGCACTTCCCAAACACGTGACCTCTACCACCTAGAAGAACAAGGGCAGCGAATGCTTGGGAACACCACCACCTCCAAGCTCCCCTCGAAGTCACACACCATCATAAGTTGGAAATACATTGTCGTTACTTCACTATTGCTGGGTCAAAATCCTGGAACTCCCTCCCTAACAGCACCATTACAGCACCTTCACCACACAGACTGCAGTGGTTCAAGATAAAGGCTCAGTACCACCATTCTCAAGGACAACTAGGTATGAGCAATAAATGTTGGCCTTGCCAGTAACACCCACATTCTGTGAATGAATAATTTTTCTTTTCAAATAGATAAAAATGTTCTGCTGACCAACGACCCTTTCTCAGGCCGGTGACTAATATTGACACAATTCATAACCAATCTGCATATTTAAAGGACCCTGGTTCCTCCCTGTGGCTGTCCTGCTTGCCTGCTCAATAAAACATGTTATCATCGGGACACGGTGGGACGGTAGTGGGATCGTAGAGGGTGGTAAGTGACAGCTCTCGTTTTAACTGCAGCCCCCCTCTCATTGCCCGGTTTCCACCAGGCTGGAGAGCTGAAGGAGTTAAAATAGGGGCCAATATAGATGCAGGCTATTTGACTCTGGAGGAAATCACAGTGAAGCTGGCACCCAGTTCTTGCACCATAGTCACCTTCCAAGAGGAATACCAAATAGGGGCCCTTTGTGTTAGTCTTCCTCTTATCCTTATCCAAAGTATTCTGTTCAATTGTCATGCACCTACTGTTACAACATAGAATATTGCTCAGATCTGAGAAATCCTTGGTCCTCAGTGCCACACCAGGTAGGAATTAGCAGATAATTGGGAAAAAGTTTCATCTTTTATGAGAAGAAATAAAATAGGTCAAAGAATATTGAAGGGTTAAAGGCAGAGCTTTGCTATATGAAGTGCACGCACACTGAAAAACTCCAATGTATTCTGTTAATTTTAAGTTCACTGATTTTTTTTTTCCACTCACTTATGCATTTTATTGTTAAGAAATGATGACATGTAGAGAATGATGACTCCCAGGGAGACTTCTACAGTCTGTACACAACTCAAGCATATCATATGTATCTGACTGTAATTTGGAGTGTTCACTGTTCCATTTTCAATTTGAATAGTGCAAATGCTAAATGGTGTCTGTCGGGAATGTAAATAAACATCAGAATACAATTATGGAAATAAGAGAAATAGGAACTCATTTGAAAAGGCTCCCCCTCAGATGCTGCCATTAATACGGCAGTCAATTCATTTCTGCTTTTATTAATGCATGCGTGTTGACAATATCTGGAGCAAATCATAAAATGAAATCAACTGCGAGCAACATTGTGTAGCATTTCTTTTAATACAAGCCAACCCTATCACCATGTGTTTTATCACGCACTGTAAACAGTGAGCTTAGCATGTTTCAGCTGAGCTGTTTACCATCCACGGCACACTGCAGGTAAAAGCAGTCAATACACTCACATCTGGTGCTTTGCAGCTCGCCTAATCTCATAATTGCCTTCTGTATCTGCGCAATATACATTGGGGGAAACAATTCCCTTACACCTGTAAATCGCTCTGTGTCAACCCCTGGAACGTACAGTGAGAGAAAGAGATAAAGGTGTGTGTGAGAGAGAGACAGACAGATAGAGAGTGGAAAAGAGAGAAAGAAGAGGAGAGAGGGAACGAGGGAGAGTGAGAGCGTGAACAGAAGGAGACAGAGGCCGCAACTGAAGGTTTCCTTCCAAGCTACACACCATCCTGACTTGGAACTATATCGCCGTTCATTCACTGTCATTAGGTCAAAATCCTAGAATTCCTTTCCTAACAGCACTGTGGGTATATTGTCACCACATGGACTGCAGCAGTTCAAGAAGGCAGCTCACCACAACCTTCTCAAGGGCAATTAGGGATGAGCGACAAATGCTGGCCTAACCACATCTCGTGAATAGATAAAAAGAGAGAAATAGAGAGGAAAAAGGGAAGAGATGGGAGAGAGACATTGTGGAGAGGGGAGAGAGAAAAGAGCAGAGAAGGAGGGGTGGGGGAGAGAGTGAGTGGAGATTGGGGGAAACGAGGGAAAGAATAGATACAGGCACAGAGTCAGACAGAGAAAGAGAAATAATATATTGATAGGCCAAAGGAGTAAAAAGAGATGTGGAAAACAAATAGGGACACATAGAAAAACAGAAGAGTGATGTAGAAAGAGTGAAAAACAAATTTCAAAGCAACACGAAGGAAAAAGGACAGAAACAGTTACAGAGACAAGAAACAGGGAAAAGGTTCAGGAATCAAAGAGGCAAATGAAGAGGAGGAAGGAAAACAGAACAGGAGAGAGAAAAAAAGAAAGAAATAAAGAAAAGATGGAGAGAAAAATAGACAAAGATAGGCACTGAAAGAAAAAGCAAAGAGGGGGAGTGAAAAGAGAGCAGTAAAGAGACAGGAAAAAGAAAACAAGTTAGTAGAATGAAAAAGATAAGGGAAAGGGCAGGCACTGAAAAGGAGAATAAAAGCAGACTGGCAAAGCAAAAGGAATGGTAAAGAGAGAGAGGAGGGAAAGTAGACTGACACCGAGAGAAACAGGAAGAAAGAGATAGTTGGAAAGTGAAAATAGTGATATTGAAGGCTGAAACCGAGTGAAAAAAAAATGGGCAGCACGCGGAGAAGGAACAACTCTGTCCAACTGTGAGAAGAGGTGAGTAGACAGCGAGAGTTCAACCTCTCTGGGAATGAAAAAGAGAGAGATAGAAGAGGGTGAAAGGGAAGAGAAAAAAATGTGTGATTCCTGACTTTTCCTGCTGAGTGAATATAAGGAGCAGTGGTAGTGACATGGATATGAGGTGTGTGCTCACTACTTGCATCCAAAGCGAGGGGATAAATTACAGGCTCAAGAGGGAACATACCTCCACCCAAACATAAACTAAAAGCAAAATTTTAGGGAATAGCTGAAATATGAAGGAATTGTGAACTTATTTTTTCACTGCACTAGCTGTTCTCCTGTGGCCATTATCCCTGTGTAGTCTCCAGGTGAAGGCTTAAGGGGCAGGGAATAATTGGACCCAGATACACAGATATAATTCTGTTCATTTTGCAATCACATTTGTTCTTACTTTCATAAAATAGTCAGACAATAAATTTTTACCTATACCCACTCAGATCCAATATATCTGCTTTAATAGGATTTTCTTGGTTCTTTCCCATGTGAATAAGACATTCATTTGCTCTGATTGTATCCCCCTAGCTTCCCTCAATCTTTATGAAATGACATTTTAGTTGTTTCTTCACCCCCTCCTCTCCTGAAACCACAGATTGATGCTGGGGTAACATTTCAAGGCTGACGGTTGCCTTTTGACAGCTCATCATAGGAGCCTTACAATCCAGGACAACAACTGTTAACAGGCAGGCTGATAGTGGCAGCAGAGTCCAACCTTGTGCTCACCAGATGTCCATACATCTATATATACTGTTACGACCCAGTGCTCCAGTCAAAGCCCCCAATCAAAATATACAATTCTGATTGTGGTGGGAGAAACGCACTGCTAATTCAATCCCGTCCCTCCACAGATTTAACGTATCATTTTAAACTTTCCAAATTAAAGAAAGACCCAGCCAAATTGTACCATCTATTAACCCCCGAATGAGGCTAACCAAACCAGGTGTCTTTAAATCAACAAATTAAATGTTTAATTAGAAAAACTAAATTCTTAAACATTATGAAGATATAAACAACATTTAAAATAGAAAAAATTAGAGTCCTTGCAAATTTACACACCTGCCTGAGGTGTAAAAGTCCAAGGTTACTTGAAGTCCTCACTGCCATCCGATGGGGAGAAAAGGATTCTTCAATCATGGAACAGTCTGTCGTCTAATTCCAGCAGTAAGTGATGCTTTCCTTCTCCAGTGATGAATTTCCACAATAAATGACTTGCAAAAACTTTTTAAAAGAATCAATTTGACTTTAGAATTTTTGAGGGATAAAAGATTGTCACAGTCTAACTTCCCTTCCTTCAGCTTAAATTATCAGAGATTATTAGATTAGATTAGAGATACAGCACTGAAACAGGCCCTTCGGCCCACCGAGTCTGTGCCGAACATCAACCACCCATTTATACTAATCCTACACTAATCCCATATTCCTACCAAACATCCCCACCTGTCTCTATATTTCCCTACCACCTACCTATACTAGTGACAATTTATAATGGCCAATTTACCTATCAACCTGCAAGTCTTTTGGCTTGTGGGAGGAAACCGGAGCACCCGGAGAAAACCCACGCAGACACAGGGAGAACTTGCAAACTCCACACAGGCAGTACCCGGAATCGAACCCGGGTCCCTGGAGCTGTGAGGCTGCGGTGCTAACCACTGCGCCACTGTGCTGCCCAATCTCTGTTTCGACTTGACTTTTTTAGAATTTTGAGAAATAATAATAAATAAACAGACTAAATTCTCTTCCTTGAAATGGTCTGTTTCTCCATTCAGGTGCTAACACACAGCTGTATGTCTGTGTCTCCTGTTAGAACAGACTGTTTTCCACTATAAGCCAGTTCAAAATTAGATGGTAACAAATGTATCTCTTGATATTCAGTCCAAGTGGCTGTATCCAAGGTAACGAGAATGTACCCTTTGAATTGCAGTCTCTGAATGGCTGTGTCCAAGGCATCGAGAATGCACTCTTTGACTCAGTCTGTAGAGCTTGCTGCCTTAAATCAGTATGGCTCTTTTCCAGCCTTAAAGGCACACCACATATTTCCCAGAAAAAAAAAGACAGGATCATGATAATACACACACACACACACACACACACGCGCATACACACATATACACACACATACGCGTGTGCAGACGCACACATGTACAGACAGACACACACACACACACACACACACGCCACCAAGAGTCACTAGATAATAATCGAGCAGTAACTCTCGTTGATTGTTACTCCTCTTGCTGCTCCTGCTGCGACACAGACAGATCAGCTATTTCAGCACATACCAGGGACTGAACTAGCTGCTTCCTTATCTGTATGGCTCATCAGTACCAGTTTTATTTAGTTAATTTCATAGTAAACAGATTATAAATAATTTGAGATGGTAGAGTACAAGTCTAAAATCTGGGTATAACCTACATCGACAGACAATTCCAGAATCACTGTTGTGATTTACAATGCGATTGAAACACCCCCGGAATAAGTTAGAGCCACATTACTCACTCCCTATGATCTGCATTTACATCTATGGCATTGCATGTATCTAGAGAGAATCTCTGTCTTCATCCCGTGTACTACATCCCTCACTTTGCAGCTGGAACTCAGCCAGCTGTCTGAGATACAATGCCCTGACAGTGGAGCCTCTGCTAAAGAATTTGGATCTGATTTAAGCGCACAGCTACATCCTAAACGGCAGCTGTAAACTAAGAACGAATATTTGTCAGAACAGTAAAACTCAATTGATAATGAGTTACTGAGCAATATAACATTTCAATGAATGAGTGTATGCTTAGAGTATGAAAATATGTTAATTAGTAACAAAAGCAAAATACTGCAGATGCTGGAAACTTTTGACAGTTCTGATGAAAGGTCACAACCTGAAATGTTAACTCTGTTTCTCTCTCCACAGATGCTGCCAGACCTGCTGAGTATTTCCAGCGGTTTCCGTTTTAATTGGTCACAATTTGTGTTTCTTTGTAAATCACCCCTCCTCTCCTAAAGCTACTGAATCATACTGGGTGACATTCCCATTTCTGGTAGCTGATCTTTGGACCCTCATCCACGTGCCCAATCTTCATTCGTGAGCCAAGAAAGAGAAAGTTGCTGGCTATTCCACTGTGGCAGCATCACTGATGATCCTGATAGCAGAATGACAGTGGAATAGAAGGGTTGATTTATAAGGACAGGTTGCTTTGGCTAGGGCTGTATTGCCCTGAGTGTAAAAGATGATGGGGTGATCAAATTGAGGAGTTTAAAATGATTAAAGAGTTTAAAGGGAAGATGAAGAAAAACTATCTCTTCTGGTAGTGGAAGTCTAGAACAAGAGGGCATAACTTTAAAATTAGAGCTAAGCCATTCAGGGGTGATGTCAGGAAGCATTTCTTCACACAAAAAGTAGTGAAGAGCTGGTACCTCGTCTCTCAAAAAGGCTGGTGAGGCTGTGGGGGGTGGGGGGGCAGGGTTCAATTAAAAATTTCAAAACTGAGGTTGATGGGCTTTTGTTGAGTAAGGGTATTTTGAGTTACAGAATCAAAGATGATAGTTGGAGTTAAGTTTCAGGTCAGCCATGATCTAATTGAATGGCAGAACAGGGTCAAGGACTGAGCGACCTCCTCCTGTTCTTATGATCTTGCCTTAGTCTAACATCCACAGCCACACTTTCCAACGTATCTTGCTGTAGATTGATGTGGAGCAGGAACTGATAAATCCTTTCCCTAGCCCAGAGGAGCCGAACTCAATTCTAGCATCCACCATTTATACATCCATACAAACGTACGAATAAGGAGCAGGAATAGGCCGCTTGGCCCCTCGAGCCTGCTCCACCATTCAATAAGATCATGGCTGATCTGATTGTAACCTCAACTCCACATTCCCGCCTACCCCCAATAACCTTTCACCCACTTGCTTATCAGGAATCTAACTACCTGTGCCTTAAAAATATTCAAAGACTCTGCTTCCACTGCCTTTTGAGGAAGAGAGTTCCAAAGACTCACAATCCTCTGAGAGAAAAAAAATTTCCTCATCTCCGTCTTAAACGGGTGACCCTTTATTTTTAAACAGTGACCCCCTAGTTCTAGATTCTCCCACAAGGGGAAACATCCTTTCCACATCCACCCTGTCAAGACCCCTCAATCAAGTCATCTCTTACTCTTTTAAACTCCAGCAGATACAAGCCTAGCCTGTCCAACCTTTCCTCATAAGACAACCTGCCCATTTCAGGTATTAGTCTAGTAAACCTTCTCTCTGCTTCACCGAGCTCCACCCGACTCCACCACCAGTTTTCTGTCACCTTTCTAAAGCTCAGTCATTCTTGTTATGCTTCTAATATTATATATGCAACACCATTTGTCATTTTCTGTCCGTTCATTAATGGTTCATTGAGACAGTGCAACTGGAAGAAACCTTCCTCAATTTGACCCTGGTCGTCATATAGACACCAAGAATTCCAAGAGTTATGTGATATAGAAAAGGGGGAAATTAAGTCACATTGTAAATGCTGGATCTTCACCCATTAGATAAGTTCAATCCCAGCAGTTCTCCCATCATTAATTTGGTTATAGTATTTACCTCACACAGGCTTTCCGGATGTCACTTTCTGTCACACGGGCCTTACCTTCTTATTCACAATTCTGTATTACTCATATCACAATATGATGTGATAACACGTCACAAGGAAATGATGCCATCAAGACAAAAAATGTAAAGACTTTCTGGCTCATTTCCCTCTGCAAGGAAAAAAAAATTGGATGTTAATCATCTCGTAGACTGACAAAAGATATCACTCTGCCAAGCACTTAATGGATCGTCCATAATTCTGAGCTATACAAACTATTGCTGAGTTAGCTGATCTCAGAGAGGGTGGCAGTAGAGGGACAATCATTTCCACTGTCACTGGAGTATGGATGGAAGAAATTCAGGCAGGGTTTCTGCAGCGATCCCTACTGGGAAGTACGGGAATGTGTATTTCTGTGGCAATGATGCCTTTACAGTCAAACAGCCTACCAACACTGATTATGCTCTCACCGCCATCCTGCCTCTGCCGAAGTTTAATCTGGGTTGGGAAGGCCTGTGAATGGCCTTCCCACCCCTCTGCCAATTGAAGCCCTCAACTGGGTAATTAACCCCCAATTAAGGGCCTCTTCCTGCCGCAGCCACAATTACCCGGAAATTGCGTGGGCTGCTTCCTGTCTGTTGGGTTGGGGGGGTGACGGTTGTGTGGTTGGTGGGTGGGGGGGGGTGGGGTTTCCCTTGTTCAAAGGCACTTAGTGCCTGAACGAGGTACCTGGCATCGGGAAGGTGGGGGCCTGCTGACACACCCCTCACCCCCCCTCCAGTGACCCCCACCCGATGAGACCCTCCTGACCTGACTAACCTGAGGCCTGGGTCCAGCAACGATCCTCGGCTTCTGTGTTGGCACTACAGCTGCCGGCCTCTGATTGGCCTGCAGCTCTCCCAGGGCGAGACTTCCGGTGACAGGCTAATAAAATTCTATGGAAGGCCTACCGCTGTCCACGTAAGTGCCTGATTGGCGCTAAATTCAGCAGGCCTACCGGAAAAGAGGCGACGCTGGGATCCCGGCGTCGATTTTCCCCAACATTGAGACTGCCACCATCAGCATAATATTCCCCCGAGATCTAAGCTCACACATGTGGACTGGCAATGTGGTCCAGATGCAACTCTGTAAGAACAGGTGAAAATCTAAAATATTAATATTTCGATCAAGCAAATTGCGTATATAAAAGATAGGACTTGCATTCATATAGCGCCTTTCATGACCCAAGGATATCCTAAAGCAGTTCATAGCCAATGAACTACTTTTGAAGTGTGGCCACTGTTGTAATGCAGGGAAGCTTTACAAGTAAGTGTTTACTTTTATTTACTGTATATAATAAGCATGCACCACAAGGTGGGATGACAATTTTGGGATTCAGGTAGCTTTATAAAACATTCCAATTTCACTCCCTTACTTTGTGACACCAGATTTTCTGCATGATAATGCCTAATGGTAGCCAGCTGCTAAATGCTATTTATCGGATACTTAAAATGAATTATTGTCACTTTGCAATGATTTGAAGACACTCCAAGTTAATATACACGCTCATTACTCAGTGACGTTACTTCCCTCAGAATAATAAATAAGAATTATACATGAGTTAGGATGAAGATATAAACACTTAGATAATGAAACATTTTTACATGATTCATAGCTAGTATTTATTACAAATTAATAGTGCATGTAACACTACCTTAGCACATATTTTACAACCTGGTTATAGGTCTGTGGTTAAAGCATTGCAAAAACATTACCGTACCAGTTATTTATTGGAGCTGTTTTATTACTTGCATGTATAAAGCTGCCTTTTTAAGTAGCAAACAGTCCTAAGCTGCTCCATAATGACCGCAGTGAACACCAAGCAGGATGTAGGGCAGAGGTTACAGAGAGTGACTGAAGGCACATCAGAGGGAAAGCTTTGAGGTGGAGTGCAGGGGCAAAGAGGTTTGGAAAGAGGAATTCCAGGGTGTGTGGGAGGAGACATTAAACCGAGGCCCCATCGGCTCTCTCAGGCGAATGGAAAAGATTCTATGGCCCTATTTCAAAGAAAAGCAGAGGGGTCCTGGTCAATATTTATCCCTCCACCATCAATACAACAGATTATTTGCTCATAATCTTTTCCTACATTTCAAAAGTACTTCATTGACTATAAAGCACTTTGAGATATCCAGTGGTCATGAAAGGCACTATATAAATGCAAGACTTTTTTTTTTTGCTGTTTGTGGGACCTTGCTGTGCACAGATTAGCAGTTACACTTCCTACATTACAATAATGACTACAATTCAAAAGTACTTCATTGGCTGTGAAGTGCTTTGGGGCCTCCTGAGATCATTAATGGTGCGATATAAATTTTTCCTTTCTTTTAAAGGCAGGGTCGTTCTGCCTTTTGGTAAAGTGCTCTGCAGGGTATTTTATAGTCACTGCTCCTGACTGAGGAAGACTGTCAATTAGTACACAATTATGACTGTTAGTTATGTTACAAAATTTGTGCTCTCTGGAGTGTGTCTCATACTTACTGTAGGACCCTCATGGCAGAGAGAGATTATGCAGACAGATTGGAGTGAATGTGAACCTCGGTCTATCTGTTGAAAGGACAGACAGGACTGCGCCATCTATTAAACGGTTTTAATCAAACCATGGGAGATTGATTCTCGAGGATGTCTTCGCTCATTACAAAATCCATATTTCCAGTTTCCGTATAGGAAGGAAGCAGAAAATAGACTTTAAGTGCTACCCATACATCTGCTTCTCAATAGAGTTTAATATTCTAAGGACTTGGTGAATGTTTTTTTAACTGGTGTGTTTGATGTAGAGTCTGAGTGCCTCTCTCTTTAATACGGAAATCAGGAAGTGAAATATTCATTGCTCCTACCACCACTTGGACTTTCATCTTGAGATCAGTGTGGGTTATGTGACAAAGAAGAATTCAAACGTATTTGGGTTTTGAAATGTATTTTTTAAAATCCTGTGATGTGCTACAAACCCAATTCCTTTTCATCAATGCTTTCGGTACCTCCAGACTTGATTATTCCAATTCTCTCCTGGCCTGGTTCCCATCTTCCACCCTTTGTAAGCTTCAGCTCGTACAAAGCACTGCTGCCCATATTCTAACTCATACCAAATCCTGTTCACCAATCATCCCTGTTCTTACTGAACTGCATTGGCTTCTCAGCCAGCAAGGGCTCAAATTTAAAATTCTCATTCTTGTGTTCAGATTTCTCCATGGCCTTGCACCCTCCCTATCCTTCTCTAGCCCTTCAACCCTCTAAGAACTCAGTTCCTTCAATTCTCACCTCTTCTGTATCTTCAATTTCCTTTGCTGCCTAGGCCATAGGCTCTGAAATTCCCTCCCTGATTCTCTGCTTCGCTATCTCTCTCTCCTTTAAGACGGTCTTTTAAACTGACCAAGCTTTTGACCATCTGTCCTAATATCTTCTTATGTAGCTTATGTCAATTTTTTCAGATAATGTTCCTATGAAGCTCCTTGAGATGCTTTACGATGTTAAAGGTGCTATACAAATGCAAGCTGTTGTTGTTTATGAACATTCATTAAACATGCATTAAATGCACATATTTGAGATGTAAGCAATTACCGTACATTTAGTTAATACAGAGCCACAACTTTGGCCTACAGTGTACACAATTCTACACAGTAGGATTAACTTAAACTTATATAGTGTCTTTTAATGTAGAAAAATTATGCAAGCGCTGCACAAAAGTGTGATCAGCCAAAAATGGACACTGAGCCAAAGATGGGAAGATTAGGTGGGATAACCAAAAGCTTGGTCAAAGAGCAAGGTTTTAAGGAGGATTGTGAGGTAAAGAGGCAGAAGTGCTTCGTGAGGTAATTCCAGAACTTGTGGCTTCGGCAGCTGAAGCCATACCTGCGAATAGTGAGGTGCAGGAAGTTAAAGTCAGAGGTACAGAGTGTTCTGGGGAGTTGAAGAGCTGGAGGAGCTCACAGAGAAAGGGAAGAGATGGCTATGAAATGATTTAAACAGGAGAATTAGAAATTTAAATTGGAGACATTGAGTGACCGTCATCCAAAGTCAGAAAGGACTGGGGTGTTGTGTTAATGGGACTTGGTGCAGAACAGAATTCGCCCAGCAGACTTTCAAATAAGTTAAATTCTATGCAGGGTGGAAGATGGGAGGCAGGCCAGGAGAGTATTGGCATTGTCAAATCTGGAGGATATTAAGGCATGGATAAGGATTACAGCATCAGGTATGCAAAGGCCAGGGTCAAGGTGGACGAAGTTACAGAGGTATAAGTAGGCAATCTTGGTGATGGAGAGGATATGGAATACAAAGTGGAGCCCAGTTTGCAAACAGCAAACTCAATCTGAGACAGCCCTGTGGAGGCTGATGGAGACAATGGCAAGGTTACAGAGTTTATAGTGGGGCCCAAAGATAATAGTTTCTGTCTTCCAAATACTGGGGGAGATGGTGGTGTAGTAGTAAAGTCACTGAGCTAGTAATCCAGGGGACATGGGTTCACATGACAGCTGGTGGAATTAATAAATACAATTAATTAATAAATAAATCTGGAATTGGAAGCTAGTTTCAGTAATGGTGCCAAGTTATCATTGATTGTCATAAAAGCCCATCTTGTTCACTAATGTTCTTTAGGAAAGGAAATCTGCCATGCTTACCTGGTCTGGCCTACATGTGACTGCAGATCCAAAGCAATGTTTTTGGAATTTAACTGCCCTCTGAAATGGCCTAGCAAGCACCTCAATTGCCAAGGGCAATTAAGGATAGGCAACAAATGCTGGCCTTGCCAGAGATGCCCATATTGCATGAAAAAATAGAAAAAAAATTAACTGGAGGAAATTAGGATCTATCCAAAATTTGATATTGTACAGGCATCTTGAAAATCACAGGTCTTGGAGGGGCTCCAGAGAAGTGGTGAAGAAATAGAGCTGAGGGTCATCAGTCTACATGTGCAAGCTGGCTGCATGTTTTCAGACATGGCCAACGGGCAGACTTTAAATGAGGAAGAGGAGAGGGCCAAGGGCTGATCCTTGGGAGACTCCACAGTTAATAAAGAGGGGTTAAGAAGAGAAGCAATTGGAGATACTCTGACTACAATGGGTAGGTAAGAGTGGAACCAAGCAAAGGAGATGTATCCCAGGCTGTTACGTGAGGCAAGGGAGGATATAGCAGGGGCTCTCACATAAATTTTCAAATCCTCTCTGGCCACAGGACAGCTGTCAGAGGACTGGAGGACAGCGAATGTGGTCCCATTATTCAAGAAGGATAGCAGGGATAAACCAGGTAAGTACAGGCCAATGAGTCGAACATCAGTGGTTGGGAAATTATAGGAAAAAATTCTGTGGGACATGATTAATCTCCACTTATCAGACATCAGATATTATGTTATTCTATTTTATGTACCTTATAGGTTGTCTCCTCTCAATTCCATCCTTTCAAAGTTGAAAAACTCAAACTTTTCCAGTCCTTCAAAAGAGACCCTTCCTCTGGGGTCCTGGCCAACATCCATTCTCTAACCAACACCACCAAACAGATTAATTGAAATAGAAACAGAAAAGTGTTGGAAAAACTCAGCAGGTCTGGCAGCATCTGTGGAGAGAGAAGCAGAGTTAACGTTTCAGGTCAGTAACCCTTCTTCAGAACTGGCAGATATAAGAAATGTAAAAGATTTTAAGCAAGTAAAGTGGGGGTGGGGCAACAGATAACAAAAGAAAAGGTATTGATAGGACAACGTCACAGAATAGCTGACCAGAAGATCATGGAGCAAAGGTAAACAATATGTTAATGGTGTGCTGAAAGACAAAGCATTAGTACAGATAGAGTGCTAATGGACTGAAAACTGAACAGCCACAAGCACAAACCTGAAAAAAAACCAGTGGAAACAAACTGAACAAACTAAAATTAAATAAACACAAAAAAAAAGAAAAAAGAAAAAATAACTAAAGATAAAAGTAAAATGGGGGGCCCGTCATGCTCTGAAATTATTGAACTCAATGTTCAGTTCGGCAGGCTGTAGTGTGCCTGTTCAGTAAATGAGATGCTGTTCCTCGAGCTTGCGTTGATGTTCACTGGAACACTGCAGCAATCCCAGGACAGAAATGTGAGCATGAGAGCAGGGGGGTGTGTTGAAATGGCCAGCAACTGGAAGCTCGGGGTCATGCTTTCGGACTGAGCGGAGGTGTTCCACAAAGCGGTCACCCAGTCTGCGTTGATCTCCCCAATGTAGGGGAGACCATGTTGTGAGCAGCAAATACAGTATACTACATTGAAAGAAGTACAAGTAAATCGCTGCTTCACCTGAAAGGAGTGTTTGGGGCCAATTATTAATTGGTCGTTAATCTCATTTAACTATTAATAAGATCTTTCTGTGTGCAAATTGACTGCTGTATCGTCCTATAAAACAGCATTGACTGCACTTGACAGATAATCTATTTGCTGAAAAATATCTTGGCATGCTCGGAGCAAATGAAAGGCACTATAAAAGTGCAAGTTCTTTCTGAAAATGTTGACTCCTTACTGGCACCTCAAAATACTTTGTTTCCTCTCCTCATTAACATGTCCAAATTCAGTGAATGAACCCTCCAGACATGAGATTCTGAACTTTGGCTGCCACCCACCAAGAATCCATTGTTTTATCCATGGAACTAGCAAGTCAAACCTCTGTCAATGGAGAATGTTTACTTGATTTCTGAACTATTGTATTATATAAAAGTGGGATTAAGAAACCTGGGTCAGATTGTAGGAGATTACTCCAGTTATTTAATCAACGGGTAAATTTGATGGACCAAGTAGGATTTTCTGGCTCCATCATTTTGCAGTCATTGAATTTTTGAGACTTTGTTGCATCTGCAAAACAGCTCCTATTATATTTTTACTGCATATATCCTGGCACCTTGATACCCTCACCATTAAATTACAGAGATATCCTAAGAGATAAATTGGTTGGATGCAACTTCAGAAGGATTGAGCAGGTTTGCCCTCTTTTCTCTGGAAAAGGGAAGACTGAGAGAAGACCTGTTAAGATTATGAAGGAATTTAATAGGGTTGATTAGAAAAACTGCTTATATCTATAGGTGAGCACAAAATAAGGGAGCGTAAATATAGGATAGCCACTAACAGATCAAATAAAGAATTTAAGAGAAATTTCTTTTCATAGAGAGTGGTGAGAGAATCATTGCTTCATGACGTGTTTGAAGTCTTGATGCATACACGAAGGGAATAGAGGGATATGGAGACTGGATGGAAAAGATAGTTGGAGCGGGAGGAAGTTTGTATAGAGTATAAATGTCGGCATCGACCAGTTGGACCAAATGGCCTGCTTCTGTGTTGTAAATTCAATGAAATATCATTTTACTTGTTTAAACTTGAAGCAATGCCAGTGCTGTGACAATTACTAAACCATGATTTTCCCTCTCCATCATTCACAGATGCTGATGGTCTGCTGAGTATTTACAGCATTTTCTGTTTATATTTCAGATTTCCAACAACCACAGCATTTGATGTTGTTTATATTCTACCGTCTTTGTTTCCTCTTTGATCTCTCTGTTTTAATATTTAGCTCCAGCTGTTTTTTCCCAGGGTCCTCTCCTTCATCTCATTTTTGCCTAATTTCATGCTTCATACAAATGGATCCTTTTTACTATGATCGTTCTACTCCTGTAAGGAACCTGTTTCCCAGTATTGCTCCTTATTCCTGGTCTTTTTTCAGGGAATCGCTTCTGCCCTGCATTCAGTTCACTTCTGTGCTCCCGATCTTGGGTTCTTTCTCCCAAAAACAAATCTGCGAGATTCCAGGGAGTTGGCCTGTTGAACCCAGGAATCCCATGCTGCCCACTGGATCAGCCCTATTGATTGACAGCTGTCAAATGAGATCAAAGTCATATAAAGTCTCAGGTAATGATCCCATCATATGCTGGGACCTGCATTCCAAACTTACCTAAATATATACAAACAAAATACTTTAGTGAGGTGTTGGGGGTGGGGGTGAGGGGTGCAGTCACAGTGATTTAGAGTTTGGCCAAAGCACTATGAAGGAGCATGGGAAAAGATTGCATGCCATGTGACATTGAATACTTTTATACAATTTATTTTAAGGTTTGGAAGCAAAGTATTATTGAATGCTTTGGGTATAATGATGAAATATCACTCATCATAACTATTTCAAAGTTCTCAAGATATAATGACCTGACCCTGACACTTGAATCTGTTGTGGGACAACCATAAGAGCGCACCACCTTAAGAGCTGAAGTGAAGGTCTCCAGAAGTGATGTTGTGTCACTCATGACCAGGCAGTTGTGGCCGGAGCCCAGCAGGGTGTGAGGGGTTCGAATCTAACTCCTGCAGTAACTATTTATATATACATTCCAGTTCAGTTATAATAGAGCCCACGTTTTATTGACACCATAGGGACAAGTAATATTTCAGAATCTAAGTATAGGAATTCATCAACCGCAAGTCATACATTTTCATAACGACCAAACATTTAGATTCAATATCCTTGAACACTACACAATTGAGGGGTTTTGATAGAGTAGATAGGGAAAAAACTAGAAGACACAGATTTATGACAATTGGGAAAAGAACCAAGGGGGAAAGGAGGAGAAATTATTTTATGCAGTGAATTCTAATGATCTAGAATGCGCTGCCAGAAAGGGTGGTGACGGCAGAATCAATAGTAAGTTTCAAAAGGGAATTGGATAAATACTTGAAAAGGAGAAAGTTACAAGGCTATGGAGAATGAGCAGGGGAGTGAACTGTCTGTTTTGTAGCCAGCTTGCCTATCAACTCCATCCATTGTCTTTCTCACAATGATAGCGATGCACGTTTTTGGAGTCAACTACTTTGAATTATGAGAATTTAGAAGAAATCTTTTTGAGGTTATATGAAAGGAAGTATGTAGTTTAAAAGCTTGGGAAAGGGAGCACTGGATGGGTAAACTTGAGTTACTTTGAATATGCTAAAACACTGGAAGACTAAAGAATTTTTGTCAGATATCACGTTACATATGTATATTTATATATATATATGTATTGCAGAAGTGATTTTTCCAGAGTATCGCATGAACTTCATCACAAAGCCACAGCAAAAATGTCAGATGCATGTACAAACAAGCCATCCTTCAGACTATCTCCTTAATAACCACAATCAATGAACGAAGAGAAAAAGAAATACACATTCAACCACAATCTGGAGCATTTCAGATAAGTGACCCTCTCTCAAATATATTGTTGTGTCTTTAACGAGAAGTGACACATGTCTGTAGCTGCCTCAAGGCTGTTTTGCATCCTACATGTCTCCCTGAAATGATGTATGACAGGCAGGATAGACTCCCTGATAACAACCAGCAAGCCACAGGAGAACATGAAAATCCTTTCCAGATTGCCAGCAGCTCTTTTATGCTTTGGTAATCTATATTTTATTGCAGATTCATTTCAACAGAATTTTAACACTTAGTGCTAATGATATCCTTAGTCTAAGATTTAGTATGAGTCTCCAAACATTCAGGATGAGTCATCTTGGTACTCTGAAGTGATTATATCAATTTTAAACTTTTTTTTATAAATACGTTACCCTTGACTCTCAAAGCCAGATCTGCAGTAAGGTTGTGCATCTGAGATAACAGAGCGAACTGGCTGCTTTTGATTTTTCACTAGACTGCATCTAAGAATATATTTTTCCTTGTGAGAGCCATGAATACACTGTGGGAAGATATTCATTATCAAAGAATCTTGCAGCACAGGAAGAGGCTATTTGGCCTTTCATGCCTCTACCGTCTCTATGAAAGAGAGAATCAAATTATTCCCACTCTCTTGCTCTTTCCCCACAACCTTGTAAAATTTTCCTTTTCAAGCATTTATCCAATTCCTTTTTGAAAGTCACGATTGATTCTGCTTCCACAGCCCTTTCAGGCAGTGCATTCTAGACCATATCAACTCGCTGTGTAAAATTATTTCTCCTCATCTTCCCCTTGGTTCTTTTGCCAATGATCTTAAATCTGTGTCTCCTGGTTTCTGAACCTCCTGCCAATGGAAAGGTTCTCTCAATCTACTCGATCAAAATCTTTCCATTTTATAGTGTTCAAGGATGTAAAGGTAGTTATTTAGCTAGGCAGATGATGGGAAGTGATGTTCCACAAGGATCAGTACTGGGACCACAGTTGTTCACTATTTACATAAAGTATTTGGACTTGGAAATCAGAAGTACAATTTAAACATTTGCAGATGACACCATGGTGAAGGTGGGGGCAGGTAGCTGTGTAGTTTAACACAGAGGAGGACTGTGACAAAATACAGGAAGATATTGATAGACTTGAAGAATAGGTGTGTAATTAGCAGATTAACTTCAATATAGATAAATGCAAGGTAATACGTTTTGGTAGGAAGAATATGGAGGCCGCCTACTCTTTGTAAAATAAATGTCCAAATGGAACAGAGGAACAAAGGGAATTGGAGGTACAGGCACCCAAAATGCTAAAGGTAGTGACACAGGTTAATAAGGCCATAAGATAAACAAACAATGTACTGGGGTTCATTTCTAGAAGGATAGAATTGAAAAGCAGGGAAGTTATGTTAAATTTGTATAGAACCTTGATTAGCCCACACTTGGAGTACTGTGCAAGTTTTGGTCTCCACAGTGCTGTATCAGTGCTGTATCTCTAAACTAAACTAAACATATACAGAAAGGATGTAGAGGCACTGGAAAAGGTGCAAAACATTTATGTTGAAATAAGAACTTAGTGGTTATTCATATCAGGATAAATGAAACTGGTTGGGGTTCTTTTCTCTAGAAATGACAGGCTGGATATGACCAGCCCTCGGCGTCATGGACCACGGCGGGGAGGCCTGTAAAATGCTAGCGGGAGCGGCCCGCCATGACCCATGATGCCGAGAAGGCCCCACCGAACATTAGCGGCGGTGGGGAGGTCTTGGTGCCTTCCCCTCCCCAACCGCCAAGCAGCAGGGTTTTCATTAAAATATATAAATGAGGGTAACAAAAATGCGAATTAATTTACCTGCTCCCGGCGGCCATCCCACGCCGATTTTATGGCCGCTGGCCGCGACCCGCACGCCTTCAGAACTCCAAGTGGAGTTGAGAAACTGGTCAGGAGGGGGGAGGAGTCAAATTATCAGAGCGCGGGGAGCGGAAAAAACCTTTCTCATTGGCTGTGGGGATGGTGGGAAGGGGTTTAGGGTCAAAGGGAATAAAGTGCGGGAGGAAAGGTCGTTACTGATAACTAATTTTTTGCGGGGGATAGGCCAACAAATTAACTATATGTGCATTGGGGGGGTGGGGGGGGAGAGGGGATTGCAGGTGTGGACAAATCTTTATTTAATTTGTTCTGGTACCGGCACCTTTAAAAATTTAAATTTCTCCTGAAGGGCTTGAAGCCCTTTAAAAATAGTGCCGGCGCCAGTCCGGTGGCGCCTAATGCTGTTGCCGGGGATGCAGCAGCCTCCTCCTCTATGTCATCGGGGGTGGCCGCTCTGCCCCCTCCATTCAAATGAGTCCCCACATGTAATATCGCAGGGGCTTCCGTGTCCGAAGGCCGCCAACTTCACAGCGCGCTGCCTTGGAGCGCAGCGCGCTGATAAAATTCAGCCCAACAAATCTGAGTGGTGACCTGATAGAGGTCTTCAAAATTATGAAAGGTTTGATAGGGTAGATGTGGAGAAAATGTTTCCACTTGCAGAGCCATAAATATAAGATAATCACAAATAGATTCAATAGGCAATTCAGCAGAAATTTTAAACAGAGTAGTTAGAATGTGGAACTCGCTACCACATTTAGTCATTGAGGTGAATAGCATAGATGTATTTAAGGGGAATCTAAATAAGCATGAGGGAGAAAGGAATAGAAGGATGTGATTGGATGAGGAGGGATGGGGTCAGGTTGGAGTGGGTCATAAAGACCGACATGGCTAAATGGCCTGTTTCGGTGCTGGAAATTCTTTGCAATACCATGTAATACAAAATTGCAATGGACCAAAACTCATCCCATTTATTTTCACAATATAGATTAGAAATCTTACCCCAGCAATTTCTCTCATACAGAATTGCAAACCCCTTCCCATTCACCAATTGTATCTTTCTATCTCTCTCTTTCTCTTTTTCTCTTTATTTATCCAGTTATTTTTAGTTTAGTTTAAAGATACAGCACTGAAACAGGCCCTTCGGCCCACCGAGTCTGTGCCGACCATCAACCACCCATTTATACTAATCCTACCCTAATTCCATATTCCTACCACATCCCCACCTGTCCCTATATTTCCCTACCACCTACCTATACTAGGGGCAATTTATAATGGTCAATTAACCTATCACCCTGCAAGTCTTTGGCATGTGGAGGAAACCAGAGCACCCGGAGGAAACCCACGCAGACACAGGGAGAACTTGCAAACTCCACACAGGCAGT